>NC_092707.1:415062152-415362152 GCF_047496885.1 Scyliorhinus torazame
GTGGGTGTGTGTGAGAGTGTGTGAGAGTGTGTGTATGTGAGAGTGTGTGAGAGTGTGTGAGGGTGTGAGAGAGTGTGTGTGAGAGTGTGTGCGTGTGAGAGTGTGTGTGTGTGAGAGTGTGTGTGAGAGAGAGTGGGTGTGTGTGTGAGTGTGTGTGAGAGTATGTGTGTGTGAGAGAGTGCGTGTGAGAGTGTGTGTGTGTGAGTGTGTGAGCAAGTGTGTGTGTGTGTGTGAGAGTGTGTGTGAGAATGTGTGTGTGAGAGTATGTGTGAGAGTGGGTGTGTGTGTGAGAGTGTGTGTGAGAGTGTGTGTGTGAGAGTGTGTGAGAGGGTGTGTGTGTGAGAGTGTGTGTGAGACTGCGTGTGTGTGAGTGCGTGTGTGTGTGAGAGTGTGTGTGTGAGAGTGTGTGTGTGAGAGTGTGTGTGTGAGAGTGTGTGTGAGTGTGTGTGAGAGTGTGTGAGAGAGTGTGTGTGTGTGTGTGAGAGTGTGTGTGAGAGAGAGTGGGTGTGTGTGAGAGTGTGTGAGAGAGTGTGTATGTGAGAGTGTGTAAGTGTGAGAGTGTGTGTGTGAGAGTGTGCGTGTGAGAGTGTGTGCGTGTGAGAGAGTGGGAGTGTGTGAGAGTGTGTGTATGTGAGAGAGTGTGTATGTGAGAGTGTGTGTATGTGAGAGTGTGTGTATGTGAGAGTGTGTGTGTGTGAGAGAGAGTGTGTGTGTGTGAGTGTGTGAGCAAGTGTGTGTGTGTGTGAGAGTGTGTGTGAGAGTGTGTGTGAGAGTGTGTGAGAGAGTGTGTGTGTGTGTGAGAGTGTGTGTGTGAGAGTATGTGTGAGAGTGGGTGTGTGTGTGAGAGTGTGTGCGTGAGAGTGTGTGTGAGAGGGTGTGAGAGCGTGTGTGTGAGAGCGTGTGTGTGAGAGCGTGTGTGTGAGAGAGTGTGTGTGTGTGTGAGTGTGTGTGAGAGTATGTGTGTGAGAGAGTGCGTGTGAGAGTGTGTGTGTGTGAGTGTGTGAGCAAGTGTGTGTGTGTGTGAGAGTGTGTGTGAGAGTGTGTGAGAGTGTGTGTGTGTGTGAGAGTGTGTGTGTGAGAGTATGTGTGAGAGTGGGTGTGTGCGTGAGAGGGTGTGTGTGTGAGAGTGTGTGTGAGTGTGTGAGAGTGCGTGTGTGTGTGAGAGTGTGTGTGCGAGAGTGTGTGTGAGTGTGTGTGAGAGTGTGAGAGAGTGTGTGTGTGAGAGTGTGTGAGAGTGTGTGTGAGAGTGTGTGTGTGTGTGTGAGTGTGTGTGTGAGTGTGTGTGTGTGAGTTTGTGTGTGTGAGAGTATGTGTGAGAGTGGTTGTGTGTGAGAGCGTGTGAGTGAGAGTGTGAGAGTGAGAGTGAGTGTGAGTGTGTGTGAGTGTGTGTGTGAGTGTGTGTGAGAGTGTGTGTGAGAGTGTGTGTGAGAGTGTGTGTGAGAGTGTGTGAGAGAGTGTGTGTGTGTGAGAGAGTGTGTGTGTGAGAGTGTGTGTGTGAGAGTGTGTGTGTGAGAGTGTGTGTGTGAGAGTGTGTGTGTGAGAGTGTGTGTGAGAGTGTGTGTGTGTGAGAGTGTCTGTGAGTGTGTGTGTGTGAGTGTGTGTGTGAGTGCGTGTGTGTGTGAGAGTGTGTGTGTGAGAGTGTGTGTGTGTGAGAGTGTGTGTGAGAGTGTGTGTGAGAGTGTGTGTGTGTGAGAGAGTGCGTGTGAGAGTGTGTGTGTGTGAGTGTGTGAGCAAGTGTGTGTGTGTGTGTGTGAGAGTGTGCGTGAGAATGTGTGAGAGAGTGTGTGTGTGTGAGAGTGTGTGTGTGAGAGTATGTGTGAGAGTGGGTGTGTGTGTGAGAGAGTGTGTGAGAGTGTGTGTGTGAGAGTGTGTGAGAGGGTGTGTGTGTGAGAGTGTGTGTGAGACTGCGTGTGTGTGAGTGCGTGTGTGTGTGAGAGTGTGTGTGTGAGAGTGTGTGTGTGAGAGTGTGTGTGAGTGTGTGTGAGAGTGTGTGAGAGAGTGTGTGTGTGTGTGTGAGAGTGTGTGTGAGAGAGAGTGGGTGTGTGTGAGAGTGTGTGTATGTGAGAGTGTGTGTGTGTGAGAGAGAGTGTGTGTGTGTGAGTGTGTGAGCAAGTGTGTGTGTGTGTGAGAGTGTGTGTGAGAGTGTGTGTGAGAGTGTGTGAGAGAGTGTGTGTGTGTGAGAGTGTGTGTGTGAGAGTATGTGTGAGAGTGGGTGTGTGTGTGAGAGAGTGTGTGAGAGTGTGTATGTGAGAGTGTGTAAGTGTGAGAGTGTGTGTGTGAGAGTGTGCGTGTGAGAGTGTGTGCGTGTGAGAGAGTGGGAGTGTGTGAGAGTGTGTGTATGTGAGAGAGTGTGTATGTGAGAGTGTGTGTATGTGAGAGTGTGTGTATGTGAGAGTGTGTGTGTGTGAGTGTGTGAGCAAGTGTGTGTGTGTGTGAGAGTGTGTGTGAGAGTGTGTGTGTGTGAGTGTGTGAGCAAGTGTGTGTGTGTGTGAGAGTGTGTGTGAGAGTGTGTGTGAGAGTGTGTGAGAGAGTGTGTGTGTGTGTGAGAGTGTGTGTGTGAGAGTATGTGTGAGAGTGGGTGTGTGTGTGAGAGTGTGTGCGTGAGAGTGTGTGTGAGAGGGTGTGAGAGGGTGTGAGAGCGTGTGTGTGAGAGCGTGTGTGTGAGAGCGTGTGTGTGAGAGAGTGTGTGTGTGTGTGAGTGTGTGTGAGAGTATGTGTGTGAGAGAGTGCGTGTGAGAGTGTGTGTGTGTGAGTGTGTGAGCAAGTGTGTGTGTGTGTGAGAGTGTGTGTGAGAGTGTGTGAGAGTGTGTGTGTGTGTGAGAGTGTGTGTGTGAGAGTATGTGTGAGAGTGGGTGTGTGCGTGAGAGTGTGTGTGAGAGGGTGTGTGTGTGAGAGTGTGTGTGAGTGTGTGAGAGTGCGTGTGTGTGAGTGCGTGTGTGTGTGAGAGTGTGTGTGCGAGAGTGTGTGTGAGTGTGTGGGAGAGTGTGAGAGAGTGTGTGTGTGAGAGTGTGTGAGAGTGTGTGTGAGAGTGTGTGTGTGTGTGTGAGTGTGTGTGTGTGAGTGTGTGTGTGAGTGCGTGTGTGTGTGAGAGTGTGTGTGTGAGAGTGTGTGTGTGTGAGAGTGTGTGTGAGAGTGTGTGTGAGAGTGTGTGTGTGTGAGAGAGTGCGTGTGAGAGTGTGTGTGTGTGAGTGTGTGAGCAAGTGTGTGTGTGTGTGTGTGAGAGTGTGTGTGAGAATGTGTGAGAGAGTGTGTGTGTGTGAGAGTGTGTGTGTGAGAGTATGTGTGAGAGTGGGTGTGTGTGTGAGAGAGTGTGTGAGAGTGTGTGTGTGAGAGTGTGTGAGAGGGTGTGTGTGTGAGAGTGTGTGTGAGACTGCGTGTGTGTGAGTGCGTGTGTGTGTGAGAGTGTGTGTGTGAGAGTGTGTGTGTGAGAGTGTGTGTGAGTGTGTGTGAGAGTGTGTGAGAGAGTGTGTGTGTGTGTGTGAGAGTGTGTGTGAGAGAGAGTGGGTGTGTGTGAGAGTGTGTGTATGTGAGAGTGTGTGTGTGTGAGAGAGAGTGTGTGTGTGTGAGTGTGTGAGCAAGTGTGTGTGTGTGTGAGAGTGTGTGTGAGAGTGTGTGTGAGAGTGTGTGAGAGAGTGTGTGTGTGTGAGAGTGTGTGTGTGAGAGTATGTGTGAGAGTGGGTGTGTGTGTGAGAGAGTGTGTGAGAGTGTGTATGTGAGAGTGTGTAAGTGTGAGAGTGTGTGTGTGAGAGTGTGCGTGTGAGAGTGTGTGCGTGTGAGAGAGTGGGAGTGTGTGAGAGTGTGTGTATGTGAGAGAGTGTGTATGTGAGAGTGTGTGTATGTGAGAGTGTGTGTATGTGAGAGTGTGTGTGTGTGAGAGAGAGTGTGTGTGTGTGAGTGTGTGAGCAAGTGTGTGTGTGTGTGAGAGTGTGTGTGAGAGTGTGTGTGAGAGTGTGTGAGAGAGTGTGTGTGTGTGTGAGAGTGTGTGTGTGAGAGTATGTGTGAGAGTGGGTGTGTGTGTGAGAGTGTGTGCGTGAGAGTGTGTGTGAGAGGGTGTGAGAGGGTGTGAGAGCGTGTGTGTGAGAGCGTGTGTGTGAGAGCGTGTGTGTGAGAGAGTGTGTGTGTGTGTGAGTGTGTGTGAGAGTATGCGTGTGAGAGAGTGCGTGTGAGAGTGTGTGTGTGTGAGTGTGTGAGCAAGTGTGTGTGTGTGTGAGAGTGTGTGTGAGAGTGTGTGAGAGTGTGTGTGTGTGTGAGAGTGTGTGTGTGAGAGTATGTGTGAGAGTGGGTGTGTGCGTGAGAGTGTGTGTGAGAGGGTGTGTGTGTGAGAGTGTGTGTGAGTGTGTGAGAGTGCGTGTGTGTGAGTGCGTGTGTGTGTGAGAGTGTGTGTGCGAGAGTGTGTGTGAGTGTGTGGGAGAGTGTGAGAGAGTGTGTGTGTGAGAGTGTGTGAGAGTGTGTGTGAGAGTGTGTGTGTGTGTGTGAGTGTGTGTGTGAGTGTGTGTGTGTGAGTTTGTGTGTGTGAGAGTATGTGTGAGAGTGGTTGTGTGTGAGAGCGTGTGAGTGAGAGTGTGAGAGTGAGAGTGTGTGTGAGTGTGTGTGAGTGTGTGTGAGAGTGTGTGTGTGAGAGTGTGTGTGTGAGAGTGTGTGTGAGAGTGTGTGTGTGTGAGAGTGTCTGTGAGAGTGTGTGTGAGTGTGTGTGTGTGAGTGTGTGTGTGAGTGCGTGTGTGTGTGAGAGTGTGTGTGTGAGAGTGTGTGTGTGTGAGAGTGTGTGTGAGAGTGTGTGTGAGAGTGTGTGTGTGTGAGAGAGTGCGTGTGAGAGTGTGTGTGTGTGAGTGTGTGAGCAAGTGTGTGTGTGTGTGTGAGAGTGTGTGTGAGAATGTGTGAGAGAGTGTGTGTGTGTGAGAGTGTGTGTGTGAGAGTATGTGTGAGAGTGGGTGTGTGTGTGAGAGAGTGTGTGAGAGTGTGTGTGTGAGAGTGTGTGAGAGGGTGTGTGTGTGAGAGTGTGTGTGAGACTGCGTGTGTGTGAGTGCGTGTGTGTGTGAGTGTGTGTGTGAGAGTGTGTGTGTGAGAGTGTGTGTGAGTGTGTGTGAGAGTGTGTGAGAGAGTGTGTGTGTGTGTGTGAGAGTGTGTGTGAGAGAGAGTGGGTGTGTGTGAGAGTGTGTGAGAGAGTGTGTATGTGAGAGTGTGTAAGTGTGAGAGTGTGTGTGTGAGAGTGTGCGTGTGAGAGTGTGTGCGTGTGAGAGAGTGGGAGTGTGTGAGAGTGTGTGTATGTGAGAGAGTGTGTATGTGAGAGTGTGTGTATGTGAGAGTGTGTGTATGTGAGAGTGTGTGTGTGTGAGAGAGAGTGTGTGTGTGTGAGTGTGTGAGCAAGTGTGTGTGTGTGTGAGAGTGTGTGTGAGAGTGTGTGTGAGAGTGTGTGAGAGAGTGTGTGTGTGTGTGAGAGTGTGTGTGTGAGAGTATGTGTGAGAGTGGGTGTGTGTGTGAGAGTGTGTGCGTGAGAGTGTGTGTGAGAGGGTGTGAGAGGGTGTGAGAGCGTGTGTGTGAGAGCGTGTGTGTGAGAGCGTGTGTGTGAGAGAGTGTGTGTGTGTGTGAGTGTGTGTGAGAGTATGTGTGTGAGAGAGTGCGTGTGAGAGTGTGTGTGTGTGAGTGTGTGAGCAAGTGTGTGTGTGTGTGAGAGTGTGTGTGAGAGTGTGTGAGAGTGTGTGTGTGTGTGAGAGTGTGTGTGTGAGAGTATGTGTGAGAGTGGGTGTGTGCGTGAGAGTGTGTGTGAGAGGGTGTGTGTGTGAGAGTGTGTGTGAGTGTGTGAGAGTGCGTGTGTGTGAGTGCGTGTGTGTGTGAGAGTGTGTGTGCGAGAGTGTGTGTGAGTGTGTGGGAGAGTGTGAGAGAGTGTGTGTGTGAGAGTGTGTGAGAGTGTGTGTGAGAGTGTGTGTGTGTGTGTGAGTGTGTGTGTGAGTGTGTGTGTGTGAGTTTGTGTGTGTGAGAGTATGTGTGAGAGTGGTTGTGTGTGAGAGCGTGTGAGTGAGAGTGTGAGAGTGAGAGTGTGTGTGAGTGTGTGTGAGTGTGTGTGTGAGTGTGTGTGAGAGTGTGTGTGAGAGTGTGTGTGAGAGTGTGTGTGAGAGTGTGTGTGAGAGTGTGTGAGAGAGTGTGTGTGTGTGTGAGAGTGTGTGTGTGAGAGTGTGTGTGTGAGAGTGTGTGTGAGAGTGTGTGTGTGTGAGAGTGTCTGTGAGAGTGTGTGTGAGTGTGTGTGTGTGAGTGTGTGTGTGAGTGCGTGTGTGTGTGAGAGTGTGTGTGTGAGAGTGTGTGTGTGTGAGAGTGTGTGTGAGAGTGTGTGTGAGAGTGTGTGTGACAGTGTGTGTGTGAGTTTGTGTGTGTGAGTTTGTGTGTGAGAGTGTGTGTGTGTGAGAGTGTGTGTGAGAGTGTGTGTGAGAGTGTGTGAGAGTGTGTGAGAGAGTGTGTGAGAGTGTCTGTGTGAGTGTGTGTGTGAGTGTGTGTGTGAGTGTGTGTGTGAGTGTGTGTGTGAGTGTGTGTGAGTGTGTGTGTGAGTGTGTGTGTGAGTGTGTGTGAGAGTGTGTGTGTGAGAGTGTGTGAGAGAGTGTGTGTGAGTGTGTGTGTGAGAGTGTGTGTGTGAGAGTGTGTGTGTGAGAGTGTGTGTGAGAGTGTGTGTGATAGTGTGTGTGTGTGAGAGTGTCTGCGAGAGTGTGTGTGTGAGTGTGTGTGTGTGAGAGTGTGTCTGTGTGAGAGTGTGTGTGTGTGAGAGTGTGTGTCTATGTGAGAGTGTGTGTGAGTGTGTGTGTGTGAGAGAGTGCGTGTGAGTGCATGTCTGAGTGTATGTGCGTGCCTGAGTGTTTGTGTGTGAGAGTGTGTGTGTCTGAGTGTGTGTGTATGTCTGAGTGTGCGTGTGTGTGTGTGACTGAGTGTGTGTGTGTTAGCGGGTATCTGAGCTCTGTGTGTGTAAGAGTGTGTGTGATTGTGTGTTTCTTAGAGGGTGTATGAGCTCTGTGTGTGTGTGTTAGAGTGTGTGTGAGCTGTGTGTGTGTGTTAGAGTGTGTGTGAGCTCTGTGTGTGTGTGTGAGAGTGTGTGTGAGCTCTGTGTGTGTGTGTGAGAGTGTGTGAGCTCTGTGTGTGTGTGTGTGTTAGAGGGTGTATAAGCTCTGTGTGTGTGTGTTAGAGTGTGTGTGAGCTCTGTGTGTGTGTGTTAGAGTGTGTGTGAGCTCTGTGTGTGTGAGAGTGTGTGTGAGCTCTGTGTGTGTGTGTGTTAGAGGGTGTATACGCTCTGTGTGTGTGTGTGAGTTAGAGGGTGTATGAGCTCTGTCTGTGTGTGTGAGAGTGTGTGTGAGCTCTGTGTGTGTGTGTGTGTTAGAGGGTGTATGAGCTCTGTGTGTGTGTGTGTTAGAGTGTGTGTGAGCTCTGTGTGTGTGTGTGTGTTTAGAGGGTGTATAAGCTCTGTGTGCGTGTGTGTGTTAGAGGGTGTTCGAGCTCTGTGTGTCTGTGTGTGTGTGTGTTAGAGGGTGTATAAGCTCTGTGTGTGTGTGTGTGTGTGTGTGTTAGAGGGTGTATTAGCTCTGTGTGTGTGTGTGTGTGTGTGTTAGAGGGTGTATGAGCTCTGTGTGTGTGTGTGTTAGCGGGTTTGTAAGTTCTGTGTGTGTGTGTTAGCGGGTGTGTAAGTTCTGTGTGTGTGTGTTAGAGGGTGTATAAGCTCTGTGTGTGTGTATGTGTGTGTGTTTGTGTGTTAGAGGGTGTATAAGCTCTGTGTGTGTTAGAGGGTGTATAAGATCTGTGTGTGTGTGTATGTGTGTGTTAGAGGGTGTATAACTTCTGTGTGTGTGTGTTAGAGGGTGTATAAGCTCTGTGTGTGTGTGTGTTTGTGTGTTAGAGGATGTATAAGCTCTGTGTGTGTTAGAGGGTGTATAAGATCTGTGTGTGTGTGTATGTGTGTGTTAGAGGGTGTATAACTTCTGTGTGTGTGTGTTAGAGGGTGTATGAGCTCTGTGTGTGTGTGTGTGTGTGTGTGTTAGAGGGTGTATAAGCTCTGTGTGTGTGTTCGAGGGTGTATACGCTCTATGTGCGTGTGTGTGTGTTAGAGGGTGCATAAGCTCTGTGTGTGTATGTGTGTGTGTGTGTGTGTTAAGAGGGTGTATACGCTGTGTGTGTGTGTGTTAGAGGGTGTCTAAGCTCTGTGTGTGTGTGTGTGTGTGTTAGAGGGTGTATAAGCTCTGTGTGTATGTGTGTTAGAGGGTGTATAAGCTGTGTGTGTGTTAGAGGGTGTATAAGCGCTGTGTGTGTGTGTGTGTTAGAGGGTGTATAAGCTGTGTGTGTGTGTTAGAGGGTGTATAAGCTCTGTGTGTGTGTGTGTGTTAGAGGGTGTATAAGCTGTGTGTGTGTGTTAGAGGGTGTATAAGCTGTGTGTGTGTGTTAGAGGGTGTATAAGCTGTGTGTGTGTGTTAGAGGGTTTATAAGCTCTGTGTGTGTGTGTGTTTGTGTGTTAGAGGGTGTATAAGCTCTGTGTGTGTGTGTGTGTGTGTGTGTGTTAGAGGGTGTATAAGCTGTGTGTGTGTGTTAGAGGGTGTATAAGCTGTGTGTGTGTGTTAGAGGGTGTATAAGCTCCGTGTGTGTGTGTGTGTTAGAGGGTGTATAAGCTGTGTGTGTGTGTTAGGCAGTATTGGGCAAGCTAATGGGGCTAAAGGTAGACAAGTCTCCTGGCCCTGATGGGATACATCCCAGAGTGTTAAAAGAGATGGCTAGGGAAATTGTAAACGCACTGGTGATAATTTATCAAAATTCACCAGAGGATTGGAAAGTTGCAAACGTGACACTACTGTTTAAAAAAGGAGGTCGGCAGAAAGCGGGTAATTATAGGCCGGTAAGCTTAATTTCGGTTGTAGGGAAAATGCTGGAATCTATCATTAAGGAGGAAATAGCGGGGCACCTGGAGGGAAATTGTCCCATTGGGCAGGCGCAGCATGGGTTCACAAAGGGTAGGTCGTGTCTGACTAATTTGGTAGAATTTTTTGAGGACGTTACCAGTGCAGTAGATAACGGGGAGCCAATGGATGTGGTATATCTGGATTTCCAGAAATCTTTTGACAAGGTGCCACACAAAAGGTTGCTGCATAAACTAAAGATGCATGGCATTGAGGGTAAAGTGGTAGCATGGGTAGAGGATTGGTTAACTAACAGAAAGCAGAGAGTGGGGATAAATGGGTGTTTCTCTGGTTGGCAACCTGTAACTAGTGGGGTCCCTCAAGGATCAGTGTTGGGCCCGCAGTTGTTCACAATTTACATAGATGATTTGGAGTTGGGGACCAAGTGCAATGTGTCAAAGTTTGCAGACGTACTAAGATGAGTGGTAAAGCAAAAAGGGCAGAGGATACCGGGAGTCTGCAGAAGGATTTGGATAGGTTAGGTGAATGGGTTAGAGTCTGGCAGATGGAATTCAATGTTGCCAAGTGCGAGGCTATCCATTTTGGTAGGAATAACAGCAGAATGGATTATTATTTAACGGTAAGATGTTAAAACATGCTGCTGTGCAGAGGGACCTGGGTGTGCTGGTGCACGAGTCGCAAAAAGTTGGTGTGCAGGTGCAACAGGTGATTAAGAAGGCTAATCGAGTTTTGTCTTTCATTGCTAGAGGGATGGAGTTCAAGACAAGGGAGGTTATGCTGCAATTGTATAGGGTGTTGGTGAGGCCACATCTGGAGTATTGTGTTCAGTTTTGGTCTCCTTACCTGAGAAAGGACATATTGGCACTGGAGGGAGTGCAGAGGAGATTCACTAGGTTGATCCCAGAGTTGAGGGGATTAGATTATGACGAGAGGTTGAGTAGACTGGGACTGTACTCATTGGAGTTTAGAAGGATGAGGGGGGATCTTATTGAAACATATAAAATTATGAAGGGAATAGATAGGATAGATGCGGGCAGGTTGTTTCCACTGGTCGGGGAAAGCAGAGCTAGGGGGCATAGCCTCAAAATAAGGGGAGGTAGATTTAGGACCGAGTTTAGGAGGAACTTCTTCACCCAAAGGGTTGTGAATCTCTGGAATTCCTTGCCCAGTGAAGCAGTTGAGGCTCCTTATTTAAATGTTTTTAAGAAAAGGATAGATGCCTTTCTAAAGAATAAAGGGATTCGGGGATATGGTGTACGGGCCGGAGGGTGGAGCTGAGTCTACAAAGATCAGCCATGATCTCATTAAATGGCGGAGCAGGCTCGAGGGGCCAGATGGCCTACTCCTGTTCCTAGTTCTTATGTTCTTATGTTAGAGGGTATAAAAGCTCTGTGTGTGTGTGTGTTTGTGATTGTTAGAGGGTGTATACGCTGTGTGTGTGTATTAGAGGGTGTATAAGCTCTGTGTGTGTGTGTGTGTGTGTGTGTGTGTGTGTTAGAGGGCGTATAAGCTCTGTGTGTGTGTGTGTTAGAGGGTGTATGAGCTCTGTGTGTGTGTGTGTGTGTGTTAGAGGGTGTGTACGCTCTGTGTGTCTGTGTTTATGTGTTAGAGGGTGTATGAGCTCTGTGTGTGTGTGTGTGTGTGTGTGTGTTAGAGGGTGTGTACGCTCTGTGTGTCTGTGTTTATGTGTTAGAGGGTGTATGAGCTCCGTGTGTGTGTGTGTGTGTTAGAGGGTGTGTACGCTCTGTGTGTGTGCGTGTGTGTTAGAGGGTGTATGAGCTCTGTGTGTGTGTGTGTGTTAGAGGGTGTGTACGCTCTGTGTGTGTGTGTGTGTGTTAGATTGTGTATGAGCTCTGTGTGTGTGTGTGTGTTAGTGGGTGTGTACGCTCTGTGTGTGTGTGTCTGTGTGTTAGAGGGTGTATGAGCTCTGTGTGTGTGTGTGTGTGTGTTAGAGGGTATATGAGCTCTGTGTGTGTGTGTGTGTGTGTTAGAGGGTGTATGAGCTCTGTGTGTGTGTGTTAGAGGGTGTATGAGCTCTGTGTGTGTGTGTGTTAGAGGGTGTATGAGCTGTGTGTGTGTGTGTGTGTGTTAGAGGGTGTATAAGCTCTGTGTGTGTGTGTTAGAGGGTGTATAAGCTCTGTGTGTGTGTGTGTGTGTTAGAGGGTGTATAAGCTCTGTGTGTGTGTGTGTCTGTGTGTTAGAGGGTGTATGAGCTCTGTGTGTGTGTGTGTGTGTTAGAGGGTGTATGAGCTCTGTGTGTGTTTGTGTGTTAGAGGGTGTATAAGCTCTGTGTGTGTGTGTGTGTTAGAGGGTGTATAAGCTCTGTGTGTGTGTGTCTGTGTGTTAGAGGGTGTATAAGCTGTGTGTGTGTGTGTTAGAGGGTGTATAAGCTCTGTGTGTGTGCGTGTGTTAGAGGGTGTATGAGGTCTGTGTGTGTGTGTGTTAGAGGGTGTGTACGCTCTGTGTGTGTATGTGTGTGTGTGTTAGAGGGTGTATGAGCTCTGTGTGTGTGTGCATGTGTTAGCGGGTGTATGAGCTCTGTGTGTGTGTGTGTGTGTGTTAGAGGGTGTATGAGCTCTGTGTGTGTGTGTGTGTTAGAGGGTGTGTACGCTCTGTGTGTCTGTGTTTATGTGTTAGAGGGTGTATGAGCTCTGTGTGTGTGTGTGTGTGTGTGTTAGAGGGTGTGTACGCTCTGTGTGTGTGTGTGTTTTAGAGGGTGTATGAGCTCTGTGTGTGTGTGTGTTAGAGGGTGTGTACGCTCTGTGTGTGTGTGTGTGTGTGTGTGTGTTAGATTGTGTATGAGCTCTGTGTGTGTGTGTGTGTGTTAGTGGGTGTGTACGCTCTGTGTGTGTGTGTGTGTGTGTGTTAGAGGGTGTGTACGCTCTGTGTGTCTGTGTTTATGTGTTAGAGGGTGTATGAGCTCTGTGTGTGTGTGTGTGTTAGAGGGTGTGTACGCTCTGTGTGTGTGTGTGTTTTAGAGGGTGTATGAGCTCTGTGTGTGTGTGTGTTAGAGGGTGTGTACGCTCTGTGTGTGTGTGTGTGTGTGTGTTAGGGTGTATGAGCTCTGTGTGTGTGTGTGTGTCTGTGTGTTAGAGGGTATATGAGCTCTGTGTGTGTGTTAGAGGGTGTATGAGCTCTGTGTGTGTGTGTTAGAGGGTGTATGAGCTCTGTGTGTGTGTGTGTGTGTGTGTTAGAGGGTGTATGAGCTCTGTGTGTGTGTGTGTTAGAGGGTGTATGAGCCGTGTGTGTGTGTGTGTGTGTGTGTGTGTTAGGGGGTGTATAAGCTCTGTGTGTGTGTGTCTGTGTGTTAGAGGGTGTATAAGCTGTGTGTGTGTGTGTTAGAGGGTGTATAAGCTCTGTGTGTGTGTGTGTGTTAGAGGGTGTATAAGCTCTGTGTGTGTGTGTCTGTGTGTTAGAGGGTGTATAAGCTGTGTGTGTGTGTGTTAGAGGGTGTATAAGCTCTGTGTGTGTGCGTGTGTTAGAGGGTGTATGAGGTCTGTGTGTGTGTGTGTTAGAGGGTGTGTACGCTCTGTGTGTGTATGTGTGTGTGTGTTAGAGGGTGTATGAGCTCTGTGTGTGTGTGCATGTGTTAGCGGGTGTATGAGCTCTGTGTGTGTGTGTGTGTGTGTTAGAGGGTGTATGAGCTCTGTGTGTGTGTGTGTGTTAGAGGGTGTGTACGCTCTGTGTGTCTGTGTTTATGTGTTAGAGGGTGTATGAGCTCTGTGTGTGTGTGTGTGTGTGTGTTAGAGGGTGTGTACGCTCTGTGTGTGTGTGTGTTTTAGAGGGTGTATGAGCTCTGTGTGTGTGTGTGTTAGAGGGTGTGTACGCTCTGTGTGTGTGTGTGTGGGTGTGTGTGTTAGATTGTGTATGAGCTCTGTGTGTGTGTGTGTGTGTTAGTGGGTGTGTACGCTCTGTGTGTGTGTGTGTGTGTGTGTTAGAGGGTGTGTACGCTCTGTGTGTCTGTGTTTATGTGTTAGAGGGTGTATGAGCTCTGTGTGTGTGTGTGTGTTAGAGGGTGTGTACGCTCTGTGTGTGTGTGTGTTTTAGAGGGTGTATGAGCTCTGTGTGTGTGTGTGTTAGAGGGTGTGTACGCTCTGTGTGTGTGTGTGTGTGTGTGTTAGGGTGTATGAGCTCTGTGTGTGTGTGTGTGTCTGTGTGTTAGAGGGTATATGAGCTCTGTGTGTGTGTTAGAGGGTGTATGAGCTCTGTGTGTGTGTGTTAGAGGGTGTATGAGCTCTGTGTGTGTGTGTGTGTGTGTGTTAGAGGGTGTATGAGCTCTGTGTGTGTGTGTGTTAGAGGGTGTATGAGCCGTGTGTGTGTGTGTGTGTGTGTGTGTGTTAGGGGGTGTATAAGCTCTGTGTGTGTGTGTCTGTGTGTTAGAGGGTGTATAAGCTGTGTGTGTGTGTGTTAGAGGGTGTATAAGCTCTGTGTGTGTGCGTGTGTTAGAGGGTGTATGAGGTCTGTGTGTGTGTGTGTTAGAGGGTGTGTACGCTCTGTGTGTGTATGTGTGTGTGTGTTAGAGGGTGTATGAGCTCTGTGTGTGTGTGCATGTGTTAGCGGGTGTATGAGCTCTGTGTGTGTGTGTGTGTGTGTTAGAGGGTGTATGAGCTCTGTGTGTGTGTGTGTGTGTGTGTGTTAGAGGGTGTGTACGCTCTGTGTGTCTGTGTTTATGTGTTAGAGGGTGTATGAGCTCTGTGTGTGTGTGTGTGTGTGTTAGAGGGTGTGTACGCTCTGTGTGTGTGTGTGTTTTAGAGGGTGTATGAGCTCTGTGTGTGTGTGTGTTAGAGGGTGTGTACGCTCTGTGTGTGTGTGTGTGTGTGTGTGTGTGTTAGATTGTGTATGAGCTCTGTGTGTGTGTGTTAGTGGGTGTGTACGCTCTGTGTGTGTGTGTGTGTGTGTGTTAGAGGGTGTGTACGCTCTGTGTGTCTGTGTTTATGTGTTAGAGGGTGTATGAGCTCTGTGTGTGTGTGTGTGTTAGAGGGTGTGTACGCTCTGTGTGTGTGTGTGTTTTAGAGGGTGTATGAGCTCTGTGTGTGTGTGTGTTA
Organism: Scyliorhinus torazame; assembly: GCF_047496885.1. NCBI lineage: Eukaryota > Metazoa > Chordata > Chondrichthyes > Carcharhiniformes > Scyliorhinidae > Scyliorhinus > Scyliorhinus torazame. The sequence goes on from NC_092707.1 coordinate 415,076,074, forward strand.
GAGGGTGTGTACGCTCTGTGTGTGTGTGTGTGTGTGTGTTAGGGTGTATGAGCTCTGTGTGTGTGTGTGTGTCTGTGTGTTAGAGGGTATATGAGCTCTGTGTGTGTGTTAGAGGGTGTATGAGCTCTGTGTGTGTGTGTTAGAGGGTGTACGAGCTCTGTGTGTGTGTGTGTGTGTTAGAGGGTGTATGAGCTCTGTGTGTGTGTGTGTTAGAGGGTGTATGAGCTGTGTGTGTGTGTGTGTGTGTGTGTGTGTGTGTGTTAGGGGGTGTATAAGCTCTGTGTGTATGTGTGTGTGTGTTAGAGGGTGTATAAGCTCTGTGTGTGTGTGTGTGTGTGTGTTAGAGGGTGTATAAGCTCTGTGTGTGTGTGTGTCTGTGTGTTAGAGGGTGTATGAGCTCTGTGTGTGTGTGTGTGTGTGTTAGAGGGTGTATGAGCTCTGTGTGTGTGTGTGTGTTAGAGGGTGTATAAGCTCTGTCTGTGTGTGTGTCTGTGTGTTAGAGGGTGTATGAGCTCTGTGTGTGTGTGTGTGTTAGAGGGTGTATGAGCTGTGTGTGTGTGTGTGTGTGTTAGAGGGTGTATGAGCTCTGTGTGTGTGTGTGTTAGAGGGTGTATGAGCTCTGTGTGTGTCTGTGTGTTAGAGAGTGATGCAGGTAGGGCAGTAGATGTTGTCTATATGGACTTCAGTAAGGCCTTTGACAAGGTCCCTCATGGTAGACTAGTACAAAAGGTGAAGTCACACGGGATCAGGGGTGAACTGGCAAGGTGGATACAGAACTGGCTAGGCCATAGAAGGCAGAGGGTAGCAATGGAGGGATGCTTTTCTAATTGGAGGGCTGTGACCAGTGGTGTTCCACAGGGATCAGTGCTGGGACCTTTGCTCTTTGTAGTATATATAAATGATTTGGAGGAAAATGTAACTGGTCTGATTAGTAAGTTTGCAGACGACACAAAGGTTGGTGGAATTGCGGATAGCGATGAGGACTGTCTGAGGATACAGCAGGATTTAGATTGTCTGGAGACTTGGGCGGAGAGATGGCAGATGGAGTTTAATCCGGACAAATGTGAGGGAATGCATTTTGGAAGGGCTAATGCAGGTAGGGAATATACAGTGAATGGTAGAACCCTCAAGAGTATTGAAAGTCAAAGAGATCTAGGAGTACAGGTCCACAGATCACTGAAAGGGGCTACACAGGTGGAGAAGGTAGTCAAGAAGGCATACGGCATGCTTGCCTTCATTGGCCGGGGCATTGAGTATAAGAATTGGCAAGTCATGTTGCAGCTGTATAGAACCTTAGTTAGGCCACACTTGGAGTATAGTGTTCAATTCTGGTCGCCACACTACCAGAAGGATGTGGAGGCTTTAGAGAGGGTGCAGAAGAGATTTACCAGAATGTTGCCTGGTATGGAGGGCATAAGCTATGAGGAGCGATTGAATAAACTCGGTTTGTTCTCACTGGAACGAAGGAGGTTGAGGGGCGACCTGATAGAGGTATACAAAATTATGAGGGGCATAGACAGAGTGGATAGTCAGAGGCTTTTCCCCAGGGTAGAGGGGTCAATTACTAGGGGGCATAGGTTTAAGGTGAGAGGGGCAAAGTTTAGAGTAGATGTACGAGGCAAGTTTTTTACGCAGAGGGTAGTGGGTGCCTGGAACTCACTACCGGAGGAGGTAGTGGAGGCAGGGACGATAGGGACATTTAAGGGGCATCTTGACAAATATATGAATAGGATGGGAATAGAAGGATACGGACCCAGGAAGTGTAGAAGATTGTAGTTTAGTCGGGCAGTATGGTCGGCACGGGCTTGGAGGGCCGAAGGGCCTGTTCCTGTGCTGTACATTTCTTTGTTCTTTGTTCTTTGTTGAGTGTATGAGCTCTGTGTGTGTGTGTGTTAGAGGGTGTATGAGCTCTGTGTGTGTCTGTGTGTTAGAGAGTGTATGAGCTCTGTGTGTGTGTGTGTTAGAGGGTGTATGAGCTCTGTGTGTGTGTGTGTTAGAGGGTGTATGAGCTCTGTGTGTGTGTGTGTTAGAGAGTGTATGAGCTCTGTGTGTGTGTGTGTGTGTCTGTGTGTTAGAGGGTATATGACCTCTGTGTGTGTGTGTGTTAGAGAGTGTATGAGCTCTGTGTGTGTGTGTGTGTGTCTGTGTGTTAGAGGGTGTATGAGCTCTGTGTGTGTGTGTGTGTTAACGGGGATGGTGCGTCAGTTGCTGATGGTGGTGAGGTTATGCGTGTGCGTGTGTGTGTGTGTGTGTGCACCCTCGGTCGGGGTGTCAGAACTCTGACTCCTCCGGAACAAACTACAAATTTCCACAGATTAGTTTATACCTTTACAGGCCGGGGCAGGAACAGGATCAGCGTTTCAGTGTTAACAACGAGTGGTCATTCCCCTTAGTAACAAGTATACTGCTTTGGATACTGTTGGGGGGGGGGGGGGGGGTGGGGGGACTTATCAGGGGTAAGCCATGGGGTGCAGGTCTCTGGCACAGAGTCTGTCCCTGTTGCTCAGAAGGGAACAAAGAACAAAGAACAATGAAATGTACAGCAGAGGAACAGGCCCTTCGGCCCTCTAAGCCCGTGCCGACCATGCTGCCCGACTAAACTACAATCTTCTACACTTCCTGGGTCCGTATCCCTCTATCCCCATCAGGGGAAGGGGGGAGAGGAGTAGAGCATTGGTCATTGGAGACTCCATAGTTAGGGGGATAGATAGGAGTTTCTGTGGGAATGAGAGAGACTCATGGTTGGTGTGTTGCCTCCCAGGTGCCAGGGTGCGTGATGTCTCGGATCGTGTTTTTGGGATCCTTGAGAGGGACGGGGAGCAGCCCCAAGTTGTGGTCCACATAGGTACCAACGACATAGGTAGGAAAAGGGATAGGGATGTAAGGCAGGAATTCAGGGAGCTAGGCTGGAAACTTAGATCTAGGACAGAGTTATTATCTCTGGGTTGTTACCCGTGCCACGTGATAGCGAGACGAGGAATAGGGAGAGAGAGCAGTTGAACGCGTGACTACAGGAATGGTGCAGGAGGGAGGGTTTCAGATTTCTGGACAATTGGGGCTCATTCTGGGGTCGGTGGGACCTCTACAAACGGGATGGTCTGCACCTGGACCAGAGGGGTACCAATATCCTGGGGGGGGGGGGAATTTGCGAATGCTCTTCGGGAGGGTTTAAACTAGTTCAGCAGGGACTTGGGAACCTGAATTGTAGCTCCAGTATACAGGAGGTTGAGAGCAGTGAGGTCATGAGTAAGGTTTCAAAGTTGCAGGAGTGTACCGGCAGGCAGGAAGGAGGTTTAAAGTGTGTCTTCTTCAATGCCAGGAGCATCCGGAATAAGGTGGGTGAACTTGCGGCATGGGTTGGTACCTGGGACTTAGATGTTGTGGCCATTTCGGAGACATGGATAGAGCAGGGACAGGAATGGTTGTTGCAGGTGCCGGGGTTTAGATATTTCAATAAGCTCAGGGAAGGTGGTAAAAGAGGGGGGGGGGTGGCATTGTTAGTCAAGGACAGTATTACAGTGGCAGAAAGGACGTTTGATGAGGACTCGTCCAGTGAGGTAGTATGGGCTGAGGTTAGAAACAGGAAAGGAGAGGTCACCCTGTTAGGGGTTTTCTATAGGCCTCCAAAAAGTTCCAGAGATGTAGAGGAAAGGATTAAAAAGATGATTCTGGATAGGAGCGAAAGCAACAGAGTAGTTGTTATGGGGGACTTTAACTTTCCAAATATTGACTGGAAACGCTACAGTTCGAGTACTTTAGATGGGTCTGTTTTTGTCCAATGTGTGCAGGAGGGTTTCCTGACACAGTATGTAGGTAGGCCAACGAGAGGCGAGGCCATATTGGATTTGGTACTGGGTAATGAACCAGGACAGATGTTAGATTTGGAGGTAGGTGAGCACTTTGGTGATAGTGACCACAATTCGATTAAGTTTACTTTAGTGATGGAAAGGGATAGGTATATACCGCAGTGCAAGAGTTATATTTGGGGGAAAGGCAATTATGATGCGATGAGGCAAGACTTAGGATGCATCGGATGGAGAGGAAAACTGCAGGGGATGGGCACAATGGAAATGTGGAGCTTGTTCAAGGAACAGCTACTGCGTGTCCTTGATAAGTATGTACCTGTCAGGCAGCGAGGAAGTGGTCGAGCAAGGGAACCATGGTTTACTAAAGCAGTCGAAACACTTGTCAAGAGGAAGAAGGAGGCTTACGTAAAGGTGAGACATGAAGGTTCAGTTAGGGCGCTCGAGAGTTACAAGTTAGCTAGGAAGGACCTAAAGAGAGAGCTAAGAAGAGCCAGGAGGGGACATGAGAAGTCTTTGGCAGGTCGGATCAAGGATAACCCTAAAGCTTTCTATAGACATGTCAGGAATAAACGAACGACTAGGGTAAGAGTAGGGCCAGTCAAGGACAGTAGTGGGAAGTTGTGCTTGGAGTCCGAGGAGATAGGAGAGGTGTTAAATGAATATTTTTTGTCAGTATTCACACAGGAAAAAGACAATGTTGTCGAGGAGAATACTGAGATTCAGGCTACTCGACTAGAAGGGCTTGAGGTTCATAAGGAGGAGGTGTTAGCAATTCTGGAAAGTGTGAAAATAGATAAGTCCCGTGGGCCGGATGGGATTTATCCTAGGATTCTCTGGGAAGCTAGGGAGGAGATTGCTGAGCCTTTGGATTTGATCTTTAAGTCTTCTTTGTCTACAGGAATAGTGCCAGAAGACTGGAGGATAGCAAATGTTGTCCTCTTGTTCAAGAAGGGGAGTAGAGACAACCCCGGTAACTATAGACCAGTGAGCCTTACTTCTGTTGTGGGCAAAATCTTGGAAAGGTTTCTAAGAGATAGGATGTATAATCATCTGGAAAGGAATAATTTGATTAGAGATAGTCAACACGGTTTTGTGAAGGGTAGGTCGTGCCTCACAAACCTTATTGAGTTATTTGAGAAGGTGACCAAACAGGTGGATGAGGGTAAAGCAGTTGATGTGGTGTATATGGATTTCAGTAAAGCATTTGATAAGGTTCCCACGGTAGGCTACTTCAGAAAATACGGAGGCATGGGATTCAGGGTGATTTAGCAGTTTCGATCAGAAATTGGCTAGCTGGAAGAAGACAAAGGGTGGTGGTTGATGGGAAATGTTCAGACTGGAGTCCAGTTAGTAGTGGTGTACCACAAGGATCTGTTTTGGGGCCACTGCTGTTTGTCATTTTTATAAATGACCTGGAGGAGGGCGTCGAAGCATGGGTGAGTAAATTTGAAAAGAAATGAAAATGAAAATCGCTTATTGTCACAAGTATGCTTCAAATGAAGTAACTGTGAAAAACCCCAAGTCGCCACATTCCGGCGCCTGTTCGAGGTGGCTGGTACGGGAATTGAACTGTGCTGCTGGCCTGCCTTGGTCTGCTTTCAAAGCCAGCGATTTAGCCCTGTGCTAAACCAGCCCCTGGCATTTGCAGATGACACTAATGTCGGTGGAGTTGTGGACAGTGCGGAAGGATGTTACAAGTTACAGAGGGACATAGATAAGCTGCAGCGCTGGGCTGAGAGGTGGCAAATGGAGTTTAATGCAGAAAAGTGTGAGGTGATTCATTTTGGAAGGAATAACAGGAAGACAGAGTACTGGGCTAATGGTAAGATTCTTGGCAGTGTGGATGAGCAGAGAGATCTCGGTGTCCATGTACATAGATCCCTGAAAGTTGCCACCCAGGTTGAGAGGGTTGTTAAGAAGGCGTACTGTGTGTTAGCTTTTATTGGTAGAGGGATTGAGTTTCGGAGCCATGAAGTCATGTTGCAGCTGTACAAAACTCTGGTGCGGCCGCATTTGGAATATTGCGTGCAATTCTGGTCGCCGCATTATAGGAAGGATGTGGAAGCATTGGAAAGGGTGCAGAGGAGATTTACCAGAATGTTGCCTGGTATGGAGGGAAGATCTTATGAGGAAAGGCTGAGGGACTTGAGGCTGTTTTTGTTAGAGAGAAGAAGGTTAAGAGGTGACTTAATTGAGGCATACAAGATGATCAGAGGATTGGATAGGATGGACAGTGAGAGCCTTTTTCCTCAGAAGGTGATGTCTAGCACGAGGGGACATCGCTTTAAGTAGAGGGGAGATAGATATAGGACAGATGTCAGAGGTAGGTTCTTTACTCAGAGAGTAGTAAGGGTGTGGAATGCCCTGCCTGTAACAGTAGTGGACTCGCCAACACTAAGGACATTCAAATGGTCATTGGATAAACATATGGATGATAATGGAATAGTGTCGATGGGCTTTAGAGTGGTTTCACAGGTCGGCGCAACATCGAGGGCCGAAGGGCCTGTACTGCGCTGTTATGTTCTATGTTCTATGTTCTATGAGATGAGGGAGTAGCGTGGGCCGTGGTATTACAGTTATTGGGGACAGTGCGAGGGGACAATACTGATTCAGACTATTGATGAAATATATCCCGTCAAAGTGGTGATGTAATAATGAAGAGTTAGCATGATTGGAGTGACTGGATTCAGCAGCTGCTGAGTGAGGTTTGAAGATGTGTTCCCTCAATGAGGAGGCTGGGCCGTGCGGCCGTTTCCCTTTAAATGTCACCCTCGTAGCGTGTTCCCACCTCTAGCCCGTGTCCAGCTTCACGTAATAAACATGCAACTGGTGTCAGGGCCAATGAGAGCTTTACTCCTTTTTAAAAATCACTTTGCATCAATACTGCCAACACTGGGAGGGGTCGGGAAATAACCCAGACAATTCCAGGCTGGGGGTGTGTGTGTGGGGGGAAGAGTGGGGGGGAGTGTGTGGGGGGAGTGTGTGGGGGGAGTGTGTGGGGGGAGTGTGTGGGGGGAGTGTGTGGGGGGAGTGTGTGGGGGGAGTGTGTGGGGGGAGTGTGTGGGGGGAGTGTGTGGGGGGAGTGTGTGGGGGGAGTGTGTGGGGGGAGTTGGTTTCAGGGTGTGTGGTAAACCACTGTTGCACCTGTATTAGGTGATGTAAGGTAGGACCTGTACTCCAGGTTCGCCGGTAGTCCCTGCCTGCTGGCTCCGCCCAGTAGGCGGAGTATAAATATGCGTGTCCTCCATTCAGCAGCCATTTTGCCAGCTGCTGTGGGAGGCCACACATCTTCGAGCAATAAAGCCTGAGTTGTATCCAACTCTAGTCTTTGTTCAATTGATCGTGCCTCAATTTATTGCTCTAAGATTTTCTAAAAGATGGACCTCCGAATCAAACCAGATCGCCAGCAGCTGGATCCGCAATCAAGCGACGCCGAAAAGGACTTTATCACTGGCGAGCTTGCTTCGAGGCGTACATCAACTCAGCTCCCAGCCCTGTTCTGGAGGCTCAGAAGATACAGATCCTGGGCGTCATTCTCCGACCCCCCGCCGGGTCGGAGAATGGCCGTTGGCCGCCGTGAATCCCGCCCCCGCCCCCGCCGAAGTCTCCGGTACCGGAGATTGGGCGGGGGCGGGAATCAGGCCGCGCCGGTTGGCGGGACCCCCCGCTCAATACTCCGGCCCGGATGGGCCGAAGTCCCGCCCAGAAATTGCCTGTCCCGCCGGCGTAAATTAAACCTGGTATTTACCGGCGGGACCAGGCGGCGTGGGCGGGCTCCGGGGTCCTGGGGGGGGGGCGCGCCGGGCGATCTGACCCCGGGGGGTGCCCCCACGGTGGCCTGGCCTGCGATCGGGGCCCACCGATCCGCGGGCGGGCCTGTGCCGTGGGGGCACTCTTTCCCTTCCGCCTCCGCAACGGTCTCCACCATGACGGAGGCGGAAGATACTCTCCCTACTGCGCATGCGCGGGAAACTTTCAGCGGCCGCTGATGCTCCCACGCATGCGCCGGGAAACTGTCAGCGGCCGCTGACGCTCCCGCGCATGTGCCGCATTTTTGTGCCAGCTGGCGGGGCAACGAACGCCATTTGCGCCAGCTGGCGGGGCGGAAATCCCTCCGGCGCCAGCCTAGCCCCGACATTGAGGGGCTAGGCCGCCAAAGATGCAGAGCATTCCGCACCTTTGGGGCGGCGCGATGCTCGTCTGATTGGCGCCAATTTGGGCGCCAGTCGGCGGACATCGCGCCGTTGGGGGAGAATTTCGCCCCTGTTCTCTCAAGGTTGAGCTTCAACGTGTTTCCGCTGATCCAGGACATCCCGAATTAATGTGTGGTAGCGAGTGTGTTGGGGGAGTGTGTGGTGGAGTGGGGAGCGGGGGGGCGGGTGTGTTGGGGGAGTGTGTGGGGAGTGTGTGGGGGGGTCAGTGTGTTGGGGGAGTGTTTTGGGGGGATGCGGGGGGGTCAGTGTGTTGGGGGAGTGTGTGGGGGGGTGAAGGGAGCAGGGGGTCAGTGTGTTGGGGGAGTGTGTTGGGGGAGTGTGTGAGGGGTGTAGGGAGAGGGGGGGTCAGTGTATTGGGGAAGTGTGTGGGGGGATGGGGAGCGGGGGGGGCGAGTGTGTTGGGAGAGTGTGTGTGGGGGGTGGGGAGCGGGGGGGTCAGTGTGTTGGGGGAGTGTGTGGGGGGTGGAGAGCGGGGGGTCAGTGTGTGGGGGGGTGGAGAACGGGGGGTCAGTGTGTGGGGGGGGTGTTGGGGGTGTGGGGAGCGGGGGGTCAGTGTGTGGGGGGTGGAGAGCGGGGGGGTCAGTGTGAGGGTGGACATGTTTGTGTGTCAGAGGCTGTATGTGCAGTGTGTCTGGCCGAGGAGGTTATATTTTTTAAAACATTTCTATCTTGGCAGCGTGGGGTGAAATAAAAGTGAATATTCGAATATACAAATGTACAGAGTGAGCATTGAGACAGACGGGATGAAGGAATTGGGAGTGGGATTTTTGATATTAAAACCTTTCTTTGTGTCGTTAAGCTCAGTGTAAACAGAGAAATTACAGAGCGGAACAGTTTACTTAGGACTGTGTGAAATGTGTGCTTTACTCCAGCCTTGTTGCTTTTTAAAAAGATGCAGTTTCAGCGTGAATAGAAAACCCTTTTGAATCATCGGTGTGTATATTGATCAGAGAGACTGAACGAGAGACAGGGCCGAGACCAGAGCAGTGTGTTTTTATTCAGGATTGGGATGTGCTGCACACAATAACTGAATGTATTGTCAATCCCTAATTGCCCTTGAGATGATCATTGAGGATTGGGCAATAAATACAGACCTTGTCAGCAGAACTCCCATTCCGAGGATGAAGAATAGAAACTGAGACAGATCAGACCTGCACAAGCTGAAAGAATGGGATAGATGTTTTGTTTACATTTCTCTGCTAACGGAGTTTCCTCCCATCCCAAACAAGCTACAATTTTTATCTTCTGATCAAATATTTACAAATAAATCCTTCATGGGGTTGCTCAAACAGCAGCCGGTCCAAATCCAGGAACCTCTATCTCGATGCATTGACTCTCAGTCTTTTATTTTCTCGGACCTCCTCTGCACGCCTGTCCTGGAATAAAATAACCAGCTATTAGAGACTTCATCAAAACTTGCAGCCCATGGTTAGATACAGAATCAAGCTCCCTCCACACTGTCCCCATCAAACACTCCCAGGACAGGTATAGCACGGGGTTAGATGGAGAGTAAAGCTCCCTCTCCACTGTCCCCATCAAACACTCCCAGGACAGGGACAGCACGGGGTTAGATACAGAGTAAAGCTCCCTCTACACTGACCCCATCAAACACTCCCAGGACAGGTACAGCACGGGGTTAGATACAGAGTAAAGCTCCCTCTCCACTGTCCCCATCAAACACTCCCAAGACAGGGACAGCACGGGGTTAGATACAGAGTAAAGCTCCCTCCACACTGTCCCCATCAAACACTCCCAGGACAGGGACAGCACGGGGTTAGATACAGAGTAAAGCTCCCTCTACACTGACCCCATCAAACACTCCCAAGACAGGGACAGCACGGGGTTAGATACAGAGTAAAGCTCCCTCGACACTGACCCCATCAAACACTCCCAAGACAGGGACAGCACGGGGTTAGATACAGAGTAAATCTCCCTCCACACTGTCCCCATCAAACACTCCCGGGAGAGGTACAGCACGGGGTTAGATACAGAGTAAAGCTCCCTCTCCACTGACCCTTTCAAACACTCCCAGGACAGGTACAGCACAGGGTTAGATACAGAGTAAAGCTCCCTCTACACTGTCCCCATCGGACACTCCCAGGACAGGTACAGCACGGGGTTAGATATAGTGTACAGCTCCCTCGCCACTGTCCCCATCAAACACTCCCACGACAGGTACAGCACGGGGTTAGATACAGAGTAAAGCGCCCTCTACACTGTCCCCATCAAACACTCCCAGGACTGGTACAGCACGGGGTTAGATACAGAGTAAAGCTCCCTGTACACTGTCCCCATCAAACACTCCCAGGACAGGTACAGCACGGGGTTAGATACAGAATAAAGCGTCCTCGACACTGTCCCCATCAAACACTCCCAGGACAGGTACAGCAAGGGGTTACATACAGAGTAAAGCTCCCTCTACGCTGTCCCCATCAAACACTCCCAGGACTGGTACAGCACGGGGTTAGATACAGAGTAAAGCTCCCTGTACACTGTCCCCATCAAACACTCCCAGGACAGGTACAGCACGGGGTTAGATACAGAATAAAGCGTCCTCGACACTGTCCCCATCAAACACTCCCAGGACAGGTACAGCACGGGGTTAGATACAGAATAAAGCGTCCTCGACACTGTCCCCATCCAACACTCCCAGGACAGGTACAGCAAGGGGTTAGATAAAGAGTAAAAGCTCCCTCTACACCATCCCGGTCAAACACTCCCAGGACAGGTACAGCACGGGGTTAGATACAGAGTAAAGCTCCCTCTACACTGTCCCCATCAAACACTCCCAGGACAGGTACAGCACGGGGTTACATACAGAGTAAAGCTCCCTCTACGCTGTCCCCATCAAACACTCCCAGGACAGGTACAGCACGGGGTTAGATACAGAATAAAGCGTCCTCGACACTGTCCCCATCAAACACTCCCAGGACAGGTACAGCACAGGGTTAGATACAGAGTGAAGCTCCCTCTACACTGTCCCCATCAAACACTCCCAGGACAGATACAGCACGGGGTTAGATACAGAGTAAAGCTCCCTCTACACTGTCCCCATCAAACACTCCCAGGACAGGTACAGCACGGGGTTAGATACAGAGTAAAGCTCCCTCCACACTGTCCCCAACAAACAATCCCAGGACAGGTACAGCACGGGGTTAGATACAGAGTAAAGCTCCCTCTACACTATCACAGTCATACACATAAGCAGGCACAGCACCTATTAGCTGTTGAGAACATCCCCCTCATCATGTCTCTCGGTCTACTACAAGTTAAACTATTTACTAACACGTGCAATTGTACTTTTGCTATTTCCTTCCATGGATGCTCGTCAAACATCCTCTGGAAGTCGATCTGAATATTGTGAATGAAACCTTCTCATTCCCCTGGCTCGTGATGTTTTTCTATATATAAACCATGATTCCCAATTCCGTGCTGAACACTCCCTGTTCCCCTGCCAGTGCACAGGCTGCACCCCCCCCCCCCCCCCCCCCCCCCCCTTGGCCCTTGCGGAACCCTCCCCGGCTGCTATTTGTCTCTGATGATCTGGCAGAAACCCTCCCTCACCCAAAGCTCAATGCTATTAATGAGGCTGATGGATCAATATCCCATGTCATTGTGAGCAGCGTCCACAGCTCCGGGAACATTCCCAATTTGGTCCGAATCCAGTTTCTGGACTGGATCATCCGTATCGAAGTCTGACTCGTTCCAGATTGAATGCTCTGAATCCTCGTTAAGTCTTTGAGGAATTATCAAGGATGGAAAGCTCTTGATTCCGGAATCCAGTCGGGATAATAGAACCAAAACATCTCACCTTCTCCTGGAGACGCTCCAACATGGCTGTCAAATGGGCTTCACGATTTTCCTTCTGGATCTCGTTCCTTTGTTCCAGTTTCTCCTTGGCCATCTTGATGAAGTTGTTATTTTCCTCGATGGCTTTCTGCATCACCTCCCGCTCGTGTTCCCTTTGCCCTGCCAGGTGCTTCAGTAGTTCTGCCTCTTGGAACTAACGCAGGGAAATCCATGAAAAATGGAAACAAAAAGCAAGAATTGGACCATCTCCCTGAGACAGACAAACGTATGAACGCACAAATTAGGATCGTGAATGGGCCAGTCGGCCCCACGAGCCTGCTCCAACCATTCAGTTAGATCATGGCTGATTGGGTTGTAGCCTCAACTACACATTCCTACCTAACCCTGATACCCTTGTACTCCTCGTCAATTAACAATCTTCTAACTCAAATATTCAATGACCCTGCATCTTCCATCCTCTGGGTAAGAGAGCTCTACAGACCAACAAACCTCAGAGAAAGAAATTATCAGCTTCGTCTTAAACTGTGCCCTCCTGGTTCGAATCCCTCCCACAAGAGGAAACCTCCTCAGCATCCATTCAGTCAACAACCCACCAGTGGAAACAACCTGCCCGCATCTCTCCTATCTATTCCCTTCATAATTTTATATGTTTCTGTAAGATTCCCCCCTCATCCTTCTAAATTCCAACGAGTACAGTCCCAGTCTACTCAGCCTCTCCTCGTAATCCAACCCCTTCAGCTCTGGGATTAACCTAGTGAATCTCCTCTGCACACCCTCCAGCGCCAGTACGTCCTTTCTCAAGTAAGGAGACCAAAACTGAACACAATACTCCAGGTGTGGCCTCACTAACACCTCATGCAATTGCAGCATAACCTCCCTAGTCTTAAACTCCATCCCTCTAGCAATGAAGGACAAAACTCCATTTGCCTTCTTAATCGCCTGTTGCACCTGTAAACCAACTTTTTTGCGACTCGTGCACTAGCACACCCAGGTCCCTCTGCACAGCAGCATGTTTTAATATTTTATCATTTAAATAATAATCCTTTTTGCTGTTATTCCTACCAAAATGGATAACCTCACATTTGTCAACATTGTATTCCATCTGCCAGATCCCAGCCCATTCACTTAGCCATTCACTTACAGCTTCCACCCTCCTCAGTGTTATGATATGTAGTATATCATCTTTGTACATATGAATGATCATGTAAAATATTGTGTAATTACAGCATCCAGCCATGAGAAGGAGTAAGAGCACATCTGGGGCAGCACGGTAGCATTGTGGATAGCACAATTGCTTCACAGCTCCAGGGTCCCAGGTTCGATTCTGGCTTGGGTCACTGTCTGTGCGGAGTCTGCACATCCTCCCCGTGTGTGCGTGGGTTTCCTCCGGGTGCTCCGGTTTCCTCCCACAGTCCAAAGATGTGCAGGTTCGGTGGATTGGCCATGATAAATTGCCCTTAGTGTCTAAAATTGCCCTTAGTGTTGGGTGGGGTTACTGGGTTATGGGTGGAGGTGTGGACCTTGGATAGGGCGCTCTTTCCAAGAACCGGTGCAGACTTGATGGGCCGAATGGCCTCCTTCTGCACTGTAAATTCTATGTAAATCTATGTAAATCTCACATAATCCAAAGATTATTACCTTTGAGGTTCTGCTTTATAATTTAGCCCCTAGTTGCTCATAATCCCCTAGCTGAACCTCTTTCCTCGTTCTACCTATGTCGTTGGTACCTACATGTGTCTTGTTAGGTACACTGATCTAACACTGGCTGCAACTGGATGCAGCTTAGATCAGAAAGATACTCCAGACCTTGGAGTTAGTTCAATCAGGTTTATTGAACTAATAGCACAGTTAGCACAGTCCTCTGTGAGTTCGACTCTTTGCTAACATAAGTGTGGTTACTCTGTCTGACTGAACCAGACCAGCTCTCAGCCACGTGGTGGAGGGGTGAGATTGTAACAACACCCTTGACTGACTCTCTAGATGTTCATCAGTGGAAAGAGGCGGAGTGCGAGTGCCTCGTGTCTTTTACAGTCAGATCCCACCCCTGAGTGTTCTGCCTGCTTATTGGTCATGTCCTGTTCTCTGTGTCCATTAGCATTGTCTGTGTGTCATTATGTGTGTGTCTACATATCATGACAACATGGACCAGAGCACTTGGATACTGCCACTCCCACTGCAAGTTCCTCTCCCGCTCAGAGCTGGGAATAATAATAATCCTTATTATTGTCACAAGTAGGCTTATATCCCCTAGTCGCCACATTCCGGCGCCTGTTCGGGTACACAGAAGGAGAATTCAGAATGTCCAATTCACCTAACAAGCACGTCTTTCGGGATTTGTGGGAGGAAACCGGAGCACCCGGAGGAAACCCACGCAGACACGGGGAGAACGTGCAGACTCCGCACAGACAGTCACCCAAGCCGGGAATCGAACCCGGGACCCTGGCAATATGAAGCCACAGTGCTGACCACTGTGCTACCGTGCCTCGCATCCTGAACCCTGGCACCAGGCAGACAACACATTGGTCTGGATTCCCACTCTCGCTGCAGAGAACTGTGTGAATCCCGCTCGCTACACTCTCTCCTGCTACCACTGCAATCCAACTAACTCCCCTGGCTTGAAATGCCCCCCTGGAGCAGAGTGGCCCGGTCAGTCCGCTCACCCACCGTGCACTGCCCCAATACCTCCCCCAGGGAGAGGGGGCTTCAGGTTCACCCTGGGTCCTACCTTCCTCCTCTCTTCAGCTGCCTCCAGCTTTTTCTGGATCTCTTCCAGGGAAGGATCCCGCTTCTTCGGAAAGGCAGCATGGAATTCTGGGATTCCCTCGAATGACGGTGGTCTCAGGATCACTTCGAACGACAGTCCTGATGCTCTCTTATTCAATTCCTTCACCTCCATGTCAGATATAAAACACCAGTTCAGGTCAACTGGATCTGAAAAGAAAAGGACTCAGTTGTCACGCAAGTTACACAGAAGCAGAAGGGTGGCCATTCAGCCCCTCGAGCCTGTTACACAGGAACAGGAGGAGGCCCATTCAGCCCCTCTCCAGCCTGTTACACAGGAACAGGAGGAGGCCATTCAGCCCCTCAAGCCTGTTACACAGGAACAGGAGGGGAACATTCAGCCCCTCGAGCCTGTTACACAGGAACAGGAGGGGAACATTCAGCCCCTCGAGCCTGTTACACAGGAACAGGAGGAGCCCCATTCAGCCCCTCGAGCCTGTTACACAGGAACAGGAGGAGCCCATTCAGCCCCTTAAGCCAGTTACACAGGAACAGGAGGAGCCCATTCAGCCCCTTAAGCCTGTTACACAGGAACAGGAGGAGCCCATTCAGCCCCTCCTCGAGCCTGTTACACAGGAACAGGAGGAGCCCATTCAGCCCCTCGAGCCAGTTACACGGAAAGAGGAGGAGGCCCATTCAGCCCCTTAAGCCTGTTACACAGGAACAGGAGGGGAACATTCAGCCCCTCCAGCCTGTTACACAGGAACAGGAGGAGGCCCATTCAGCCCCTCGAGCCTGTTACACAGGAATAGGAGGAGGCCCATTCAGCCCCTCTCCAGCCTGTTACACAGGAACAGGAGGAGGCCCATTAAGCCCCTCGAGCCTGTTGCACAGGAACAGGAGGAGCCCATTCAGCCCCTCGAGCCTGTTGCACAGGAACAGGAGGAGCCCATTCAGCCCCTCGAGCCTGTTACACAGGAACAGGAGGACGCCCATTCAGCCCCTCAAACCTGTTACACAGGAACAGGAGGTGCCCATTCAGCCCCTCGAGCCTGTTACACAGGAACAGGAGGAGGCCCATTCAGCCCCTCGAGCCTGTTACACAGGAACAGGAAGAGGCCCATTCAGCCCCTCGAGCCTGTTACTCAGGAACAGGAGGAGCCCATTCAGCCCCTCGAGCCTGTTACACAGGAACAGGAGGAGCCCATTCAACCCCTCGAGCCTGTTACACAGAAGCAGAAGGGAGGCCCATTCAGCCCCTCGAGCCTGTTGCACAGGAACAGGAGGAGCCCATTCAGCCCCTCGAGCCTGTTACACAGGAACAGGAGGGGAACATTCAGCCCCTCCTCGAGCCTGTTACACAGGAACAGGAGGAGGCCCATTCAGCCCCTTAAGCCTGTTGCACAGGAACAGGAGGGGAACATTCAGCCCCTCGAGCCTGTTACACAGGAACAGGAGGAGCCCATTCAGCCCCTCGAGCCAGTTACACGGAAAGAGGAGGAGGCCCATTCAGCCCCTTAAGCCTGTTACACAGGAACAGGAGGGGAACATTCAGCCCCTCGCCAGCCTGTTACACAGGAACAGGAGGAGGCCCATTCAGCCCCTCGAGCCTGTTACACAGGAATAGGAGGAGGCCCATTCAGCCCCTCTCCAGCCAGTTACACAGGAACAGGAGGAGGCCCATTAAGCCCCTCTCCAGCCTGTTACACAGAAACAGGAGGAGGCCCATTCAGCCCCTCGAGCCTGTTACACAGAAGCAGAAGGGAGGCCCATTCAGCCCCTCGAGCCTGTTGCACAGGAACAGGAGGAGCCCATTCAGCCCCTCTCCAGCCTGTTACACAGGAACAGGAGGAGCCCATTCAGCCCCTCGAGCCTGTTACACAGGAACAGGAGGAGGCCCATTCAGCCCCCTCCTCGAGCCTGTTACACAGGAACAGGAGGAGGCCCATTCAGCCCCTTAAGCCTGTTACACAGGAACAGGAGGAGCCCATTCAGCCCCTCAAGCCTGTTACACAGGAACAGGAGGTGCCCATTCAGCCCCTCCTCGAGACTGTTACACAGGAACAGGAGGAGGCCCATTCAGCCCCTTAAGCCTGTTACACAGGAACAGGTGGGGAACATTCAGCCCCTTGACCCTGTTACACAGGAACAGGAGGAGCCCATTCAGCCCCTCGAGCCTGTTACACGGAAAGATGAGGAGCCCCATTCAGCCCCTTAAGCCTGTTACACAGGAACAGGAGGAGCCCATTCAGCCCCTCGAGCCTGTTACTCAGGAACAGGAGGAGCCCATTCAGCCCCTCGAGCCTGTTGCACAGGAACAGGAGGAGGCCCATTCAGCTCTCGAGCATGTTGCACAGGAACAGGAGGAGGCCCATTCAGCCCCTCGAGCCTGCTACACAGGAACAGGAGGAGGCCCATTCAGCCCCTCTCCAGCCTGTTACACAGGAACAGGAGGAGGCCCATTCAGCCCCTCTCCAGCCTGTTACACAGGAACAGGAGGAGGCCCATTCAGCCCCTCTCCAGCCTGTTACACAGGAACAGGAGGAGGCCCATTCAGCCCCTCTCCAGCCTGTTACACAGGAACAGGAGGAGGCCCATTCAGCCCCTCTCCAGCCTGTTACACAGGAACAGGAGGAGCCCATTCAGCCCCTCGAGCCTATTGCACAGGAACAGGAGGAGGCCCATTCAGCCCCTTAAGCCTGTTACACAGGAACAGGAGGGGAACATTCAGCCCCTTGATCCTGTTACACAGGAACAGGAGGAGCCCATTCAGCGCCTCGAGCCTGTTACACGGAAAGAGGAGGAGCCCCATTCAGCCCCTTAAGCCTGTTACACAGGAACAGGAGGAGCCCATTCAGCCCCTCGAGCCTGTTGCACAGGAACAGGAGGAGGCCCATTCAGCCCCTCGAGCCTGTTGCACAGGAACAGGAGGAGGCCCATTCAGACCCTCGAGCCTGTTACACAGGAACAGGAGGAGGCCCATTCAGCCCCTCTCCAGCCTGTTACACAGGAACAGGAGGAGGCCCATTCAGCCCCTCTCCAGCCTGTTACACAGGAACAGGAGGAGGCCCATTCAGCCCCTCTCCAGCCTGTTACACAGGAACAGGAGGAGGCCAATTCAGCCCCTCTCCAGCCTGTTACACAGGAACAGGAGGAGCCCATTCAGCCCCTCGAGCCTGTTGCACAGGAACAGGAGGAGGCCCATTCAGCCCCTCGAGCCTGTTACACAGGAACAGGAGGAGCCCATTCAGCCCCTCTCCAGCCTGTTACACAGGAACAGTAGGAGGCCCATTCAGCCCCTCTCCAGCCTGTTACACAGGAACAGGAGGAGGCCATTCAGCCCCTCCTCGAGCCTGTTACACCGGAACAGGAGGAGGCCCATTCAGCCCCTCTCCAGCCTGTTACACAGGAACAGGAGGAGGCCCATTCAGCCCCTCTCCAGTCTGTTACACAGGAACAGGAGGAGGCCATTCAGCCCCTCCTCGAGCCTGTTACACAGGAACAGGAGGAGGCCCATTCAGCCCCTCGAGCCTGTTACACAGGAACAGGAGGAGGCCTATTCAGCCCCTCGAGCCTGTTACACAGGAACAGGAGGAGCCCATTCAGCCCCCTTCTCGAGCCTGTTACACAGGAACAGGAGGTGCCCATTTAGCCCCTCGAGCCTGTTACACAGGAACAGGAGGGGAATATTCAGCCCCTCGAGCCTGTTACACAGGAACAGGAGGGGAACATTCAGCCCCCTCGAGCCTGTTACACAGGAACAGGAGGAGCCCATTCAGCCCCTCGAGCCTGTTACACAGGAACAGGAGGAGGTCCATTCAGCCCCTCCTCGAGCCTGTTACACGGAAAGAGGAGGAGGCCCATTCAGCCCCTCAAGCCTGTTACACAGGACCAGGAGGGGAACATTCACCCCCTATGGAGGCTGTTGCACCATTCAATTAGATGATGGTTGATCGATATCACAACACCTTTTTCCCACTTTTGCTCCAAATTCCCAACACTCTTGCCCAACAAAAGTCTATTGATCTCAGTCACCTCCAGCATCAAGAGAAGTTTGGGGTGAGAGCTCCACATTTCCGCTCCGTCAGTGGCCTGGCTGCAATTGGACGATTATTGGGGTTCAGGATTCCCCCCCCCCGCTGCAGAGGGAATGGTTTCCCGCCACCCAGTCAAATCCCTTTTTCATTGCAAACCCCTTCATTAGATCATCACTCAGCTTTACAAACTCCGTCCATCCTCATCCTGTAATCCCTTTGTCCTGATGCCATTATGTTCAAATCTCTGCTCCCATTTCCTCCTCGGAAAACATTCCCTCTTTTTTCATTCAGGTTGACAGTGGCAGGCCTCACATTTTCCTGAGTTGAATTCCAACTTCTGCAGTTTAATCCACATATTCAATCTGTTTAAGCCCCTTTACAAATTCCGGTCTGACCGACACTAATTACTCTCCTTTGGTATTAAAAAAATAATAATCTTTATTACTGTCACAAACAGGCTTACATTAACACTGCAATGGAGTTACCGTGAAAATCCCCTCGTCGCCACATTCCGGCGCCTGTCCGGGTACACAGAGTGAGAATTCAGAATGTCCAATCCACCTAACCTGCACATCTTTGGACTGTGGGAGGAAACCGGAGCACCCGGAGGAAACCCACGCACACACGGGGAGAATGTGCAGATTCCGCACAGACAGTGACCCAAGCCGGAATCGAACCTGAGACCCTGGAGCTGTGAAGCAACTGTGCTAATTTAGAATGATGAGTAAACTTGGATATATGTTGCTCCCCATGCCTTCAGACATCTTGACCACTACTTTTTTTTCTATAAATTTGGAGTACCCAATTCATTTTTTCCAATTAAGGGGCAATTTAGCGTGGCCAATCCACCTACCCTGCACAGCTTTGGGTTATGGGGGTGAAACCCACGCAGACACGGGGAGAATGTACAAACTCCACACGGACAGTGACCCAGAGCTGGGATCGAACCTGGGACCTCAGCGCCGTGAGGCAGCAGTGCTAACCACTGCGCCACCGTGCTGCCTCACCTTGACCAATATGGTAAGAGATGTAAACCTCTGTCACGATAACTAAGCTCACGCGAAGGGAAGTGAGGTGGCCGGGACGTGGCCCATTTTTAAAAAGCTGTGTTCGTTCCCAATATAAATCCCTGGGTCCACATTTAGGCCGAGAGTTGGTCATGGGAATGAGGTCACGCTCTCGTGGTCACGCACCCCGCTAGTGGTGCCGCTGTTGTAATGCTGTTCCTGACACTGCACTGTCGATATCTCTGTCTGATCCCCCGCGTGTGGCACTATCCTCACAACAGGAACCCCCCGACCCCATCACTCACCGTCAAATTTATACACGGTCTTGTTGCGCGGCTCCGGGTTGAAGCAGGAACAAAGTAAGTTGAAGAGAGGCAGTTCCCTCATCTTCTGTCTGTAAGCTGGAAAGGGAAGGAAATGGAACAGTGAGAATACTGCAGGGTGTGGGGTGTGGGGCAATGGACCCCTTACCCCCAGTCACCAAAACATATCAATCTTGTAATATTCTGTTGTGACGATCCGAAAGATATGGTGAGTGCGGTTTTCCCACTGCAGGGCAGCCGGCGCCAATCCCGTGACGTTGGGTGCAGAGCGGGTTTGGCACTGGGCAGCGATCCGCTACGCCCGACACCATCTGCATCACACCCTCTCTGGGCGTGACCCAGGACAACATATTTAAACGAGTCGCTGAGCTAATTTTAAAAACGCACAGCAGGTTCCAGGCCGCGGTCTCCCGGCTCCCGGTAGTCACCGGACACACTCTGGTGAAAATTAGTACCAGTCCCAAAAAACTGGGAGGGATGAAAGGTTGGCACCTGAGGGGGACCTTGCCCATGAAAGGGGGGGTGAAGGGAGGGTGAAATTTGAGGGACTGAAATGGGGTCCTTAAACATATGAGGGGGGGGGGGCCTTAGCAACTCCAGAGCGTGGCATGCTCACTGGATGGGGGGTTGGGCGATGTCCCGGTGCCGACGAGGATGAATGGGTGGGAGGTCGGGTCCCCCTCATGCCTGGGTGCAGTGGGGTGGTGGGGGTGACGCAGACCTTTAGTGATGGGGGGTGGGGAGGGAAGGTTGCTCCTCGTGGGTTGAGGGTTGGGGGTGTTGCACATGTCTGCAGGAGGGTGTGATGTCTGTGTGTGTGTGGGTGGGGTGGGGGGGGGGGGCACCAACCTCACTTTGAGATCAGGGCAGCCTTTCAATAATGACGCCTCGCTCTCTGAGGAGCCGGTCTTTTCGACGATTTTAGTTTCTCACTGTCGGAATAAATTCAAAGCGTGGCATTTACCGGTGAGAATCTCCCCAAGCTCCAAACATATCGGGGAGGATCGCACCCAACAGCCGACGGGAATCACCCTACAATACCCACCCAAAACGACACTTGGTCATTTTTCGTGAGCGTTAAGCCCCATGTTAACGTGTAACTGGAGTTTGAACAATATTGTAACGGGACGCTGACTGACTAGTGCAATCTGTGCGACTATTAGAAACTCTGTTACAGTGCAGGGTCAGTGCTGGGGAGTGAATTCTATTGGAAACTCTGTTACAGTGCAGGGTCAGTGCTGGGGAGTGAATTCTATTGGAAACTCTGTTACAGTGCAGGGTCAGTGCTGGGGAGTGAATTCTATTGGAAACTCTGTTACAGTGCAGAGTCTGTGCTGGGAAATGAATTCTAGTAGAAACTCTGTTACAGTGCAGGGTCAGTGCCGGGGAATGAATTCTATTAGAAACTCTGTTAAAGTGCAGGGTCAGTGCCGGGGAATGAATTCTATTGGAAACTCTGTTACAGTGCAGGGTCAGTGCTGGGGAGTGAATTCTATTAGAAACTCTGTTACAGTGCAGGGTCAGTGCCGGGGAATGAATTCTATTGGAAACTCTGTTACAGTGCAGGGTCAGTGCTGGGGAGTGAATTCTATTAGAAACTCTGTTACAGTGCAGGGTCAGTGCTGGGGAATGAATTCTATTAGAAACTCTGTTACAGTGCAGGGTCAGTGCTGGGGAGTGAATTCTATTGGAAACTCTGTTACAGTGCAGGGTCAGTGCTGGGGAATGAATTCTATTAGAAACTCTGTTACAGTGCAGAGTCTGTGCTGGGAAATGAATTCTAGTAGAAACTCTGTTACAGTGCAGGGTCAGTGCCGGGGAATGAATTCTATTAGAAACTCTGTTAAAGTGCAGGGTCAGTGCCGGGGAATGAATTCTATTGGAAACTCTGTTACAGTGCAGGGTCAGTGCTGGGGAGTGAATTCTATTAGAAACTCTGTTACAGAGCAGGGTCAGTGCCGGGGAATGAATTCTATTAGAAACTCTGTTTCAGTGCAGGGTCAGTGCTGGGGAGTGAATTCTATTAGAAACTCTGTTAAAGTGCAGGGTCAGTGCCGGGGAATGAATTCTATTGAAAACTCTGTTACAGTGCAGGGTCAGTGCTGGGGAATGAATTCTATTAGAAACTCTGTTAAAGTGCAGGGTCAGTGCTGGGGAATGAATTCTATTAGAAACTCTGTTACAGTGCAGGGTCAGTGCTGAGGAGTGAATTCTATTAGAAACTCTGTTACAGTGCAGGGTCAGTACTGGGGAGTGAATTCTATTGGAAACTCTGTTACAGTGCAGGGTCAGTGCCGGGGAATGAATTCTATTAGAAACTCTGTTACAGTGCAGGGTCAGTGCTGGGGAATGAACTATATTAGAAACTCTGTTACAGTGCAGGGTCAGTGCTGGGGAGTGAATTCTATTAGAAACTCTGTTACAGTGCAGGGTCAGTACTGGGGAGTGAATTCTATTGGAAACTCTGTTACAGTGCAGGGTCAGTGCTGAGGAATGAATTCTATTAGAAACTCTGTTACAGTGCAGGGTCAGTGCTGAGGAGTGAATTCTATTAGAAACTCTGTTACAGTGCAGGGTCAGTACTGGGGAGTGAATTCTATTGGAAGCTCTGTTACAGTGCAGGGTCAGTGCCGGGGAATGAATTCTATTAGAAACTCTGTTACAGTGCAGGGTCAGTGCTGGGGAATGAACTATATTAGAAACTCTGTTACAGTGCAGGGTCAGTGCTGGGGAATGAACTATATTAGAAACTCTGTTACAGTGCAGGGTCAGTGCTGGGGAGTGAATTCTATTAGAAACTCTGTTACAGTGCAGGGTCAGTGCTGGGGAGTGAATTCTATTGGAAACTCTGTTACAGTGCAGGGTCAGTGCCGGGGAATGAATTCTATTAGAAACTCTGTTACAGTGCAGGGTCAGTGCTGGGGAATGAATTCTATTAGAAACTCTGTTACAGTGCAGGGTCAGTGCTGGGGAATGAATTCTATTAGAAACTCTGTTACAGTGCAGGGTCAGTGCCGGGCAATGAATTCTATTAGAAACTCTGTTACAGTGCAGGGTCAGTGCCGGGGAATGAATTCTATTAGAAACTCTGTTACAGTGCAGGGTCTGTGCTGGGGAATGAATTCTATTTGAAACTCTGTTACAGTGCCGGGTCAGTGCTGGGGAGTGAATTCTATTAGAAACTCTGTTACAGTGCAGGGTCAGTGCTGGGGAATGAATTCTATTAGAAACTCTGTTACAGTGCAGGGTCAGTGCTGGGGAATGAATTCTATTAGAAACTGTGTTACAGTGCAGGGTCAGTGCTGGGGAATGAATTCTATTGGAAACTCTGTTACAGTGCAGGGTCAATGCTGGTGAGTGAATTCTATTAGAAACTCTGTTACAGTGCAGGGTCTGTGCTGGGGAATGAATTCTATTTGAAACTCTGTTACAGTGCAGGGTCAGTGCTGGGGAGTGAATTCTATTAGAAACTCTGTTACAGTGCAGGGTCAGTGCTGGGGAATGAATTCTATTAGAAACTCTGTTACAGTGCAGGGTCAGTGCCGGGGAATGAATTCTATTAGAAACTCTGTTACAGTGCAGGGTCAGTGCTGGGGAATGAATTCTATTAGAAACTCTGTTACAGTGCAGGGTCAGTGCCGGGGAATGAATTCTATTAGAAACTCTGTTACAGTGCAGGGTCTGTGCTGGGGAATGAATTCTATTTGAAACTCTGTTACAGTGCAGGGTCAGTGCAGGGGAGTGAATTCTATTAGAAACTCTGTTACAGTGCAGGGTCAGTGCTGGGGAATGAATTCTTTTAGAAACTCTGTTACAGTGCAGGGTCAGTGCTGCGGAATGAATTCTAGTAGAAACTCTGTTACAGTGCAGGGTCAGTGCCGGGGAATGAATTCTATTAGAAACTCTGTTACAGTGCAGGGTCAGTGCTGGGGACTGAATTCTATTAGAAACTCTGTTACAGTGCAGGGTCAGTGCTGGGGAGTGAATTCTATTAGAAACTCTGTTACAGTGCAGGATCAGTGCCGGGGAATGAATTCTAGTAGAAACTCTGTTACAGTGCAGGGTCAGTGCTGGGGAGTGAATTCTATTAGAAACTCTGTTACAGTGCAGGATCAGTGCCGGGGAATGAATTCTATTAGAAACTCTGTTACAGTGCAGGATCAGTGCTGGGGAATGAATTCTATTAGAAACTCTGTTACAGTGCAGGGTCAGTGCCGGGGAATGAATTCTATTAGAAACTCTGTTACAGTGCAGGGTCAGTGCTGGGGACTGAATTCTATTAGAAACTCTGTTACAGTGCAGGGTCAGTGCTGGGGAGTGAATTCTATTAGAAACTCTGTTACAGTGCAGGATCAGTGCCGGGGAATGAATTCTAGTAGAAACTCTGTTACAGTGCAGGGTCAGTGCTGGGGAGTGAATTCTATTAGAAACTCTGTTACAGTGCAGGATCAGTGCCGGGGAATGAATTCTATTAGAAACTCTGTTACAGTGCAGGATCAGTGCCGGGGAATGAATTCTAGTAGAAACTCTGTTACAGTGCAGGGTCAGTGCTGGGGAGTGAATTCTATTAGAAACTCTGTTACAGTGCAGGATCAGTGCTGGGGAATGAATTCTATTAGAAACTCTGTTACAGTGCACGGTCAGTGCTGAGGAGTGAATTCTATTAGAAACTCTGTTACAGTGCAAGGTCAGTGCTGGGGAATGAATTCTATTAGAAACTCTGTTACAGTGCAGGGTCAGTGCTGGGGAATGAATTCTATTAGAAACTGTGTTACAGTGCAGGGTCAGTGCTGAGGAGTGAATTCTATTAGAAACTCTGTTACAGTGCAGGGTCAGTGCTGGGGAATGAATTCTATTAGAAACGCTGTTACAGTGCAGGGTCAGTGCCGGGGAATGAATTCTATTAGAAACTCTGTTACAGTGCAGGGTCAGTGCTGGGGACTGAATTCTATTAGAAACTCTGTTACAGTGCAGGGTCAGTGCTGGGGAGTGAATTATATTAGAAACTCTGTTACAGTGCAGGATCAGTGCCGGGGAATGAATTCTAGTAGAAACTCTGTTACAGTGCAGGGTCAGTGCTGGGGAGTGAATTCTATTAGAAACTCTGTTACAGTGCAGGATCAGTGCCGGGGAATGAATTCTATTAGAAACTCTGTTACAGTGCAGGATCAGTGCCGGGGAATGAATTCTAGTAGAAACTCTGTTACAGTGCAGGGTCAGTGCTGGGGAGTGAATTCTATTAGAAACTCTGTTACAGTGCAGGATCAGTGCTGGGGAATGAATTCTATTAGAAACTCTGTTACAGTGCACGGTCAGTGCTGAGGAGTGAATTCTATTAGAAACTCTGTTACAGTGCAAGGTCAGTGCTGGGGAATGAATTCTATTAGAAACTCTGTTACAGTGCAGGGTCAGTGCTGGGGAATGAATTCTATTAGAAACTGTGTTACAGTGCAGGGTCAGTGCTGAGGAGTGAATTCTATTAGAAACTCTGTTACAGTGCAGGGTCAGTGCTGGGGAATGAATTCTATTAGAAACGCTGTTACAGTGCAGTGTCAGTGCTGGGGAATGAATTCTAGTAGAAACTCTGTTACAGTGCATGGTCAGTGCTGAGGAGTGAATTCTATTAGAAACTCTGTTACAGTGCAGGGTCAGTGCTGGGGAATGAATTCTATTAGAAACTCTGTTACAGTGCAGGGTCAGTGCTGAGGAGTGAATTCTATTAGAAACTCTGTTACAGTGCAGGGCCAGTGCTGGGGAGTGAATTCCATTAGAAGCTCTGTTACAGTGCAGGGTCAGTGCCGGGGAATGAATTTGATAAGAAACTCTGTTACAGTGCAGGGTCAGTGCTGGGGAATGAATTCTATTCGAAACTCTGTTACAGTGCAGGGTCAGTGCCGGGGAATGAATTCTATTAGAAACTCTGTTGCAGTGCAGGGTCAGAGCTGGGGAGTGAATTCTATTAGGAACTCTGTTACAGTGCAGGGTCAGTGCTGGGGAATGAATTCTATTAGAAACTCTGTTACAGTGCAGGGTCAGTGGTGGGGAATGAATTCTATTAGAAACTCTGTTACAGTGCAGTGTCAGTGCTGGGGAGTGAATTCTATTGGAAACTCTGTTACAGTGCAGGGTCAGTGCTGGGGAATGAATTCTATTAGAAACTCTGTTACAGTGCAGGGTCTGTGCTGGGGAATGAATTCGACTAGAAACTCTGTTACAGTGCAGGGTCAGTGCTGTGGAATGAATTCTATTGGAAACTCTGTTACAGTGCATGGTCAGTGCTGGGAAATGAATTTTATTAGAAACTCTGTTACAGTGCAGGGTCAGTGCTGGGGACTGAATTCTATTGGAAACTCTGTTACAGTGCAGGGTCAGTGCTGGGGAATGAATTCTATTAGATACTCTGTTACAGTGCAGGGTCAGTGCCGAGGAATGAATTGTATTAGAAACTCTGTTACAGTGCAGGGTCACTGCTGGGGAATGAATTCTATTGGAAACTCTGTTACAGTGCAGGGTCAGTGCTGGGGAACGAATTCTATTAGAAACTCTGTTACAGTGCAGGGTCAGTGCTGGGGAGTGAATTCTATTAGAAACTCTGTTACAGTGCAGGGTCAGTGCTGGGGAATGAATTCTATTGGAAACTCTGTTACAGTGCAGGGTCAGTGCTGGGGTATGAATTCTAGTGGAAACCCTGTTACAGTGCAGGGTCAGTGCTGGGGAACGAATTCTATTAGAAACTCTGTTACAGTGCAGGGTCAGTGCCGGGGAGTGAATTCTATTAGAAACTCTGTTACACTGCAGGGTCAGTGCTGGGGTATGAATGCTATTAGAAACTCTGTTACAGTGCAGGGTCAGTGCCGGGGAATGAATTCTATTAGAAACTCTGTTACAGTGCAGGGTCAGTGCTCGGGAATGAATTCTATTGGAAACTCTGTTACAGTGCAGGGTCAGTGCTGGGGTATGAATTCGAGTGGAAACTCTGTCACAGTGCAGGGTCACTGCTGGGGAATGAATTCTATTGGAAACTCTGTTACAGTGCAGGGTCAGTGCTGGGGTATGAATTCTATTAGAAACTCTGTTACAGTGCAGGGTCAGTGCCGGGGAATGAATTCTATTAGAAACTCTGTTACAGTGCAGGGTCAGTGCTGGGGAATGAATTCTATTAGAAACTCTGTTACAGTGCAGGGTCAGTGCCGGGGAATGAATTCTATTAGAAACTCTGTTACAGTGCAGGGTCAGTGCTGGGGAATGAATTCTATTAGAAACTCTGTTACAGTGCAGGGTCAGTGCCGGGGAATGAATTCTATTAGAAACTCTGTTACAGTGCAGGGTCAGTGCTGGGGAATGAATTCTATTAGAAACTCTGTTACAGTGCAGGGTCAGTGCCGGGGAATGAATTCTATTAGAAACTCTGTTACAGTGCAGGGTCTGTGCTGGGGAATGAATTCTATTTGAAACTCTGTTACAGTGCAGGGTCAGTGCTGGGGAGTGAATTCTATTAGAAACTCTGTTACAGTGCAGGGTCAGTGCTGGGGAATGAATTCTATTAGAAACTCTGTTACAGTGCAGGGTCAGTGCTGCGGAATGAATTCTAGTAGAAACTCTGTTACAGTGCAGGGTCAGTGCCGGTGAATGAATTCTATTAGAAAGTCTGTTACAGTGCAGGGTCAGTGCTGGGGACTGAATTCTATTAGAAACTCTGTTACAGTGCAGGGTCAGTGCTGGGGAGTGAATTCTATTAGAAACTCTGTTACAGTGCAGGATCAGTGCCGGGGAATGAATTCTAGTAGAAACTCTGTTACAGTGCAGGGTCAGTGCTGGGGAGTGAATTCTATTAGAAACTCTGTTACAGTGCAGGATCAGTGCCGGGGAATGAATTCTATTAGAAACTCTGTTACAGTGCAGGATCAGTGCTGGGGAATGAATTCTATTAGAAACTCTGTTACAGTGCAGGGTCAGTGCCGGGGAATGAATTCTATTAGAAACTCTGTTACAGTGCAGGGTCAGTGCTGGGGACTGAATTCTATTAGAAACTCTGTTACAGTGCAGGGTCAGTGCTGGGGAGTGAATTCTATTAGAAAGTCTGTTACAGTGCAGGATCAGTGACGGGGAATGAATTCTAGTAGAAACTCTGTTACAGTGCAGGGTCAGTGCTGGGGAGTGAATTCTATTAGAAACTCTGTTACAGTGCAGGATCAGTGCCGGGGAATGAATTCTATTAGAAACTCTGTTACAGTGCAGGATCAGTGCCGGGGAATGAATTCTAGTAGAAACTCTGTTACAGTGCAGGGTCAGTGCTGGGGAGTGAATTCTATTAGAAACTCTGTTACAGTGCAGGATCAGTGCTGGGGAATGAATTCTATTAGAAACTCTGTTACAGTGCACGGTCAGTGCTGAGGAGTGAATTCTATTAGAAACTCTGTTACAGTGCAAGGTCAGTGCTGGGGAATGAATTCTATTAGAAACTCTGTTACAGTGCAGGGTCAGTGCTGGGGAATGAATTCTATTAGAAACTGTGTTACAGTGCAGGGTCAGTGCTGAGGAGTGAATTCGATTAGAAACTCTGTTACAGTGCAGGGTCAGTGCTGGGGAATGAATTCTATTAGAAACGCTGTTACAGTGCAGGGTCAGTGCCGGGGAATGAATTCTATTAGAAACTCTGTTACAGTGCAGGGTCAGTGCTGGGGACTGAATTCTATTAGAAACTCTGTTACAGTGCAGGGTCAGTGCTGGGGAGTGAATTCTATTAGAAACTCTGTTACAGTGCAGGATCAGTGCCGGGGAATGAATTCTAGTAGAAACTCTGTTACAGTGCAGGGTCAGTGCTGGGGAGTGAATTCTATTAGAAACTCTGTTACAGTGCAGGATCAGTGCCGGGGAATGAATTCTATTAGAAACTCTGTTACAGTGCAGGATCAGTGCCGGGGAATGAATTCTAGTAGAAACTCTGTTACAGTGCAGGGTCAGTGCTGGGGAGTGAATTCTATTAGAAACTCTGTTACAGTGCAGGATCAGTGCTGGGGAATGAATTCTATTAGAAACTCTGTTACAGTGCACTGTCAGTGCTGAGGAGTGAATTCTATTAGAAACTCTGTTACAGTGCAAGGTCAGTGCTGGGGAATGAATTCTATTAGAAACTCTGTTACAGTGCAGGGTCAGTGCTGGGGAATGAATTCTATTAGAAACTGTGTTACAGTGCAGGGTCAGTGCTGAGGAGTGAATTCTATTAGAAACTCTGTTACAGTGCAGGGTCAGTGCTGGGGAATGAATTCTATTAGAAACGCTGTTACAGTGCAGTGTCAGTGCTGGGGAATGAATTCTAGTAGAAACTCTGTTACAGTGCATGGTCAGTGCTGAGGAGTGAATTCTATTAGAAACTCTGTGACAGTGCAGGGTCAGTGCTGGGGAATGAATTCTATTAGAAACTCTGTTACAGTGCAGGGTCAGTGCTGAGGAGTGAATTCTATTAGAAACTCTGTTACAGTGCAGGGTCAGTGCTGGGGAGTGAATTCCATTAGAAGCTCTGTTACAGTGCAGGGTCAGTGCCGGGGAATGAATTTGATACGAAACTCTGTTACAGTGCAGGGTCAGTGCTGGGGAATGAATTCTATTCGAAACTCTGTTACAGTGCAGGGTCAGTGCCGGGGAATGAATTCTATTAGAAACTCTGTTGCAGTGCAGGGTCAGAGCTGGGGAGTGAATTCTATTAGGAACTCTGTTACAGTGCAGGGTCAGTGCTGGGGAATGAATTCTATTAGAAACTCTGTTACAGTGCAGGGTCAGTGGTGGGGAATGAATTCTATTAGAAACTCTGTTACAGTGCAGTGTCAGTGCTGGGGAGTGAATTCTATTGGAAACTCTGTTACAGTGCAGGGTCAGTGCTGGGGAATGAATTCTATTAGAAACTCTGTTACAGTGCAGGGTCTGTGCTGGGGAATGAATTCGACTAGAAACTCTGTTACAGTGCAGGGTCAGTGCTGTGGAATGAATTCTATTGGAAACTCTGTTACAGTGCATGGTCAGTGCTGGGAAATGAATTTTATTAGAAACTCTGTTACAGTGCAGGGTCAGTGCTGGGGACTGAATTCTATTGGAAACTCTGTTACAGTGCAGGGTCAGTGCTGGGGAATGAATTCTATTAGATACTCTGTTACAGTGCAGGGTCAGTGCCGAGGAATGAATTGTATTAGAAACTCTGTTACAGTGCAGGGTCACTGCTGGGGAATGAATTCTATTGGAAACTCTGTTACAGTGCAGGGTCAGTGCTGGGGAACGAATGCTATTAGAAACTCTGTTACAGTGCAGGGTCAGTGCTGGGGAGTGAATTCTATTAGAAACTCTGTTACAGTGCAGGGTCAGTGCTGGGGAATGAATTCTATTGGAAACTCTGTTACAGTGCAGGGTCAGTGCTGGGGTATGAATTCTAGTGGAAACTCTGTTACAGTGCAGGGTCAGTGCTGGGGAACGAATTCTATTAGAAACTCTGTTACAGTGCAGGGTCAGTGCCGGGGAGTGAATTCTATTAGAAACTCTGTTACACTGCAGGGTCAGTGCTGGGGTATGAATTCTATTAGAAACTCTGTTACAGTGCAGGGTCAGTGCTGGGGTATGAATTCGAGTGGAAACTCTGTCACAGTGCAGGGTCACTGCTGGGGAATGAATTCTATTGGAAACTCTGTTACAGTGCAGGGTCAGTGCTGGGGTATGAATTCTATTAGAAACTCTGTTACAGTGCAGGGTCAGTGCCGGGGAATGAATTCTATTAGAAACTCTGTTACAGTGCAGGGTCAGTGCTCGGGAATGAATTCTATTGGAAACTCTGTTACAGTGCAGGGTCAGTGCTGGGGTATGAATTCGAGTGGAAACTCTGTTACAGTGCAGGGTCACTGCTGGGGAATGAATTCTATTGGAAACTCTGTTACAGTGCAGGGTCAGTGCTGGGGTATGAATTCTAGTGGAAACTCTGTTACAGTGCAGGGTCAGTGCTGGGGAACGAATTCTATTAGAAACTCTGTTACAGTGCAGGGTCAGTGCCGGGGAGTGAATTCTATTAGAAACTCTGTTACACTGCAGGGTCAGTGCTGGGGTATGAATTCTATTAGAAAC
The DNA here is from genome assembly GCF_047496885.1 of Scyliorhinus torazame. Classification (NCBI taxonomy): domain Eukaryota; kingdom Metazoa; phylum Chordata; class Chondrichthyes; order Carcharhiniformes; family Scyliorhinidae; genus Scyliorhinus; species Scyliorhinus torazame. The sequence goes on from NC_092707.1 coordinate 415,107,095, forward strand.
TCTGTTACAGTGCAGGGTCAGTGCCGGGGAATGAATTCTATTAGAAACTCTGTTACAGTGCAGGGTCAGTGCTCGGGAATGAATTCTATTAGAAACTCTGTTACAGTGCAGGGTCAGTGCCGGGGAATGAATTCTATTAGAAACTCTGTTACAGTGCAGGGTCAGTGCTGGGGAATGAATTCGTCTAGAAACTCTGTTACAGTGCAGGGTCAGTGCTGGGGAATGAATTCTGTTAGAAACTCTGTTACAGTGCAGGGTCAGTGCCGGGGAAAGAATTCTATTAGAAACTCTGTTACAGTGCAGGGTCAGTGCTGGGGAATGAATTTTATTAGAAACTCTGTTACAGTGCAGGGTCAGTGCCGGGAAATGAATTATATTGGAAACTCTGTTACAGTGCAGGGTCAGTGCTGGGGAATGAATTCTATTAGAAACTCTGTTACAGTGCAGGGTCAGTGCTGAGGAGTGAATGCTATTTGAAACTCTGTTACAGTGCAGGGTCAGTGCTGGGGAATGAACTATATTAGAAACTCTGTTACAGTGCAGGGTCAGTGCTGAGGAGTGAATTCTATTAGAAACTCTGTTACAGTGCAGGGTCAGTGCTGGGGAGTGAATTCTATTAGAAAGTCTGTTACAGTGCAGGGTCAGTGCTGGGGAATGAATTCTATTAGAAACTCTGTTACAGTGCAGGGTCAGTGCTGGGGAATGAATTCTAGTTGAAACTCTGTTACAGTGCAGTGTCAGTGCTGGGGAATGAATTCTATTAGAAACTCTGTTACAGTGCAGGGTCAGTACCAGGGAATGAATTCTATTGGAAACTCTGTTACAGTGCAGGGTCAGTGCTGGGGAATGAATTTGATTAGAAACTCTGTTACAGTGCAGGGTCAGTGCTGGGGAATGAATTCTATTAGAAACTCTGTTACAGTGCAGGGTCAGTGCCGGGGAATGAATTCTATTAGAAACTCTGTTACAGTGCAGGATCAGTGCTGGGGAGTGAATTCCATGAGAAACTCTGTTACAATGCAGGGTCAGTGCTGGGGAATGAATTATATTAGAAACTCTGTTACAGTGCAGGGTCAGTGCAGGGGAATGAATTCTATTAGAAACTCTGTTACAGTGCAGTGTCAGTGCTGGGGAGTGAATTCTATTGGAAACTCTGTTAAAGTGCAGGGTCTGTGCCGGGGAATGAATTTGACTAGAAACTCTGTTACAGTGCAGGGTCAGTGCTGGGGAATGAATTCTATTGGAAACTCTGTTACAGTGCAGGGTCAGTGCTGGGAAATGAATTTTATTAGAAACTCTGTTACAGTGCAGGGTCAGTGCTGGGGACTGAATTCTATTGGAAACTCTGTTACAGTGCAGGGTCAGTGCTGGGGAACGAATCCTATTAGAAACTCTGTTACAGTGCAGGGTCAGTGCTGGGGTATGAATTCTATTAGAAACTCTGTTACAGTGCAGGGTCAGTGCCGGGGAATGAATTATATTGGAAACTCTGTCACAGTGCAGGGTCAGTGCCGGGGAATGAATTCTTTTAGAAACTCTGTTACAGTGCAGGGTCAGTGCTGAGGAGTGAATTCTATTAGAAACTCTGTTACAGTGCAGGGTCAGTGCTAGGGTGTGAATTCTATAAGAAACTCTGTTGCAGTGCAGGGTCAGTGCCGGGGAATGAATTTGATTAGAAATTCTGTTACAGGGCAGGGTCAGTGCTGGGGAGTGAATTCTATTCGAAACTCTGTTACAGTGCAGGGTCAGTGCTGGGAAATGAATTATATTAGAAACTCTGTTACAGTGCAGGGTCAGTGCCGGGGAATGAATTCTATTAGAAACTCTGTTACAGTGCAGTGTCAGTGCTGGGGAATGAATTCTATTAGAAACTCTGTTACAGTGCAGGGTCAGTGCCGGGGAATGAATTCTATTAGAAACTCTGTTACAGTGCAGGGTCAGTGATGGGGAATGAATTCTATTAGAAACTCTGTTACAGTGCAGGGTCAGTGCTGGGGAATGAATTCTAGTTGAAACTCTGTTACAGTGCAGGGTCAGTGCTGGGGAATGAATTCTATTAGAAACTCTGTTACAGTGCAGGATCAGTGCCGGGGAATGAATTCTATTGGAAACTCTGTTACAGTGCAGTGTCAGTGCTGGGGAAAGAATTCTGTTAGAAACTCTGTTACAGTGCAGGGTCAGTGCCGGGGAAAGAATTCTATTAGAAACTCTGTTACAGTGCAGGGTCAGTGCTGGGGAATAAATTTTATTAGAAACTCTGTTACAGTGCAGGGTCAGTGCCGGGGAATGAATTATATTGGAAACTCTGTTACAGTGCAGGGTCAGTGCTGGGGAATGAATTCTATTAGAAACTCTGTTACAGTGCAGGGTTAGTGCTGGGGAATGAATTCTATTGGAAACTCTGTTACAGTGCAGGGTCAGTGCTGGGGAACGAATTCTGTTAGAAACTCTGTTACAGTGCAGGGTCAGTGCCGGGAAATGAATTATATTGGAAACTCTGTTACAGTGCAGGGTCAGTGCTGGGGAATGAATTCTATTAGAAACTCTGTTACAGTGCAGGGTCAGTGCTGAGGAGTGAATGCTATTTGAAACTCTGTTACAGTGCAGGGTCAGTGCTGGGGAATGAACTATATTAGAAAGTCTGTTACAGTGCAGGGTCAGTGCTGGGGAATGAATTCTATTAGAAACTCTGTTACAGTGCAGGGTCAGTGCTGGGGAATGAATTCTATTAGAAACTCTGTTACAGTGCAGGGTCAGTGCCGGGGAATGAATTCTATTAGAAACTCTGTTACAGTGCAGGATCAGTGCTGGGGAGTGAATTCCATGAGAAACTCTGTTACAATGCAGGGTCAGTGCTGGGGAATGAATTATATTAGAAACTCTGTTACAGTGCAGGGTCAGTGCAGGGGAATGAATTCTATTAGAAACTCTGTTACAGTGCAGTGTCAGTGCTGGGGAGTGAATTCTATTGGAAACTCTGTTAAAGTGCAGGGTCTGTGCCGGGGAATGAATTTGACTAGAAACTCTGTTACAGTGCAGGGTCAGTGCTGGGGAATGAATTCTATTGGAAACTCTGTTACAGTGCAGGGTCAGTGCTGGGAAATGAATTTTATTAGAAACTCTGTTACAGTGCAGGGTCAGTGCTGGGGACTGAATTCTATTGGAAACTCTGTTACAGTGCAGGGTCAGTGCTGGGGAACGAATCCTATTAGAAACTCTGTTACAGTGCAGGGTCAGTGCTGGGGTATGAATTCTATTAGAAACTCTGTTACAGTGCAGGGTCAGTGCCGGGGAATGAATTATATTGGAAACTCTGTCACAGTGCAGGGTCAGTGCCGGGGAACGAATTTTTTTAGAAACTCTGTTACAGTGCAGGGTCAGTGCTGAGGAGTGAATTCTATTAGAAACTCTGTTACAGTGCAGGGTCAGTGCTAGGGTGTGAATTCTATAAGAAACTCTGTTGCAGTGCAGGGTCAGTGCCGGGGAATGAATTTGATTAGAAATTCTGTTACAGGGCAGGGTCAGTGCTGGGGAGTGAATTCTATTCGAAACTCTGTTACAGTGCAGGGTCAGTGCTGGGAAATGAATTATATTAGAAACTCTGTTACAGTGCAGGGTCAGTGCCGGGGAATGAATTCTATTAGAAACTCTGTTACAGTGCAGTGTCAGTGCTGGGGAATGAATTCTATTAGAAACTCTGTTACAGTGCAGGGTCAGTGCCGGGGAATGAATTCTATTAGAAACTCTGTTACAGTGCAGGGTCAGTGATGGGGAATGAATTCTATTAGAAACTCTGTTACAGTGCAGGGTCAGTGCTGGGGAATGAATTCTAGTTGAAACTCTGTTACAGTGCAGGGTCAGTGCTGGGGAATGAATTCTATTAGAAACTCTGTTACAGTGCAGGGTCAGTGCCGGGGAATGAATTCTATTGGAAACTCTGTTACAGTGCAGTGTCAGTGCTGGGGAAAGAATTCTGTTAGAAACTCTGTTACAGTGCAGGGTCAGTGCCGGGGAAAGAATTCTATTAGAAACTCTGTTACAGTGCAGGGTCAGTGCTGGGGAATAAATTTTATTAGAAACTCTGTTACAGTGCAGGGTCAGTGCCGGGGAATGAATTATATTGGAAACTCTGTTACAGTGCAGGGTCAGTGCTGGGGAATGAATTCTATTAGAAACTCTGTTACAGTGCAGGGTTAGTGCTGGGGAATGAATTCTATTGGAAACTCTGTTACAGTGCAGGGTCAGTGCTGGGGAACGAATTCTGTTAGAAACTCTGTTACAGTGCAGGGTCAGTGCCGGGGAAAGAATTCTATTAGAAACTGTGTTACAGTGCAGGGTCAGTGCTGGGGAATGAATTTTATTACAAACTCTGTTACAGTGCAGGGTCAGTGCCGGGGAATGAATTATATTGGAAAATCTGTTACAGTGCAGGGTCAGTGCCGGGGAATGAATTTTATTAGAAACTCTGTTACAGTGCAGGGTCAGTGCTGAGGAGTGAATTCTATTAGAAACTCTGTTACAGTGCAGGGTCACTGCTGGGGTGTGAATTCTATAAGAAACTCTGTTGCAGTGCAGGGTCAGTGCCGGGGAATGAATTTGATTAGAAACTCTGTTACAGTGCAGGGTCAGTGCTGGGGAGTGAATTCTATTCGAAACTCTGTTACAGTGCAGGGCCAGTGCTGGGGAATGAATTCTATTGGAAACTCTGTTACAGTGCAGGGTCAGTGCTGGGGAATGAATTCTATTAGAAACTCTGTTACAGTGCAGGGTCAGTGCCGGGCAACAAATTCTATTAGAAACTCTGTTACAGTGCAGGGTCAGTGCTGGGGAATGAATTCTATTGGAAACTCTGTTACAGTGCAGGGTCAGTGCTGGGGAATGAATTCAATTAGAAACTCTGTAACAGTGCAGGGTCAGTGCCGGGGAATGATTTCTATTAGAAACTCTGTTACAGTGCAGGGTCAGTGCTGGGGAATGAATTTTATTAGAAACTCTGTTACAGTGCAGGGTCAGTGCCGGGAAATGAATTATATTAGAAACTCTGTTACAGTGCAGGGTCAGTGCTGGGGAATGAATTCTATTAGAAACTCTGTTACAGTGCAGGGTCAGTGCTGGGGAATGAATTCTATTAGAAACTCTGTTACAGTGCAGTGTCAGTGCTGGGGAATGAATTCTAGTAGAAACTCTGTTACAGTGCATGGTCAGTGCTGAGGAGTGAATTCTATTAGAAACTCTGTTACAGTGCAGGGTCAGTGCTGGGGAATGAATTCTATTAGAAACTCTGTTACAGTGCAGGGTCAGTGCTGAGGAGTGAATTCTATTAGAAACTCTGTTACAGTGCAGGGTCAGTGCTGGGGAGTGAATTCCATTAGAAGCTCTGTTACAGTGCAGGGTCATTGCCGGGGAATGAATTTGATAAGAAACTCTGTTACAGTGCAGGTTCAGTGCTGGGGAATGAATTCTATTCGAAACTCTGTTCGAGTGCAGGGTCAGTGCCGGGGAATGAATTCTATTAGAAACTCTGTTGCAGTGCAGGGTCAGAGCTGGGGAGTGAATTCTATTAGGAACTCTGTTACAGTGCAGGGTCAGTGCTGGGGAATGAATTCTATTAGAAACTCTGTTACAGTGCAGGGTCATTGGTGGGGAATGAATTCTATTAGAAACTCTGTTACAGTGCAGTGTCAGTGCTGGGGAGTGAATTCTATTGGAAACTCTGTTACAGTGCAGGGTCAGTGCTGGGGAATGAATTCTATTAGAAACTCTGTTACAGTGCAGAGTCTGTGCTGGGAAATGAATTCGACTAGAAACTCTGTTACAGTGCAGGGTCAGTGCTGGGGAATGAATTCTATTGGAAACTCTGTTACAGTGCATGGTCAGTGCTGGGAAATGAATTTTATCAGAAACTCTGTTACAGTGCAGGGTCAGTGCTGGGGACTGAATTCTATTGGAAACTCTGTTACAGTGCAGGGTCAGTGCTGGGGAATGAATTCTATTAGATACTCTGTTACAGTGCAGGGTCAGTGCCGAGGAATGAATTGTATTAGAAACTCTGTTACAGTGCAGGGTCACTGCTGGGGAATGAATTCTATTGGAAACTCTGTTACAGTGCTGGGTCACTGCTGGGGAATGAATTCTATTGGAAACTCTGTTACAGTGCAGGGTCAGTGCTGGGGACTGAATTCTATTAGAAACTCTGTTACAGTGCAGGGTCAGTGCTGGGGAACGAATTCTATTAGAAACTCTGTTACAGTGCAGGGTCAGTGCTGGGGAGTGAATTCTATTAGAAACTCTGTTACAGTGCAGGGTCAGTGCTGGGGTATGAATTCTAGTGGAAACTCTGTTACAGTGCAGGGTCAGTGCTGGGGAACGAATTCTATTAGAAACTCTGTTACAGTGCAGGGTCAGTGCCGGGGAGTGAATTCTATTAGAAACTCTGTTACACTGCAGGGTCAGTGCTGGGGTATGAATTCTATTAGAAACTCTGTTACAGTGCAGGGTCAGTGCCGGGGAATGAATTCTATTAGAAACTCTGTTACAGTGCAGGGTCAGTGCTCGGGAATGAATTCTATTAGAAACTCTGTTACAGTGCAGGGTCAGTGCCGGGGAATGAATTCTATTAGAAACTCTGTTACAGTGCAGGGTCAGTGCTGGGGAATGAATTCTGTTAGAAACTCTGTTACAGTGCAGGGTCAGTGCCGGGGAAAGAATTCTATTAGAAACTCTGTTACAGTGCAGGGTCAGTGCTGGGGAATGAATTTTATTAGAAACTCTGTTACAGTGCAGGGTCAGTGCTGAGGAGTGAATGCTATTTGAAACTCTGTTACAGTGCAGGGTCAGTGCTGGGGAATGAACTATATTTGAAACTCTGTTACAGTGCAGGGTCAGTGCTGAGGAGTGAATTCTATTAGAAACTCTGTTACAGTGCAGGGTCAGTGCTGGGGAGTGAATTCTATTAGAAACTCTGTTACAGTGCCGGGTCAGTGCTGAGGAGTGAATTCTATTAGAAACTCTGTTACAGTGCAGGGTCAGTGCTGCGGAGTGAATTCTATTAGAAGCTCTGTTACAGTGCAGGGTCAGTGCCGGGGAGTGAATTATATTAGAAACTCTGTTACAGTGCAGGTTCAGTGCTGGGGAATGAATTCTATTAGAAACTCTGTTACAGTGCAGGGTCAGTGCTGGGGAGTGAATTCTATTAGAAACTCTGTTACAGTGCAGGGTCAGTGCTGGTGAATGAATTCTATTAGAAACTCTGTTACAGTGCAGGGTCAGTGCTGGGGAATGAATTCTAGTTGAAACTCTGTTACAGTGCAGTGTCAGTGCTGGGGAATGAATTCTATTAGAAACTCTGTTACAGTGCAGGGTCAGTACCAGGGAATGAATTCTATTGGAAACTCTGTTACAGTGCAGGGTCAGTGCTGGGGAATGAATTTGATTAGAAACTCTGTTACAGTGCAGGGTCAGTGCTGGGGAATGAATTCTATTAGAAACTCTGTTACAGTGCAGGGTCAGTGCCGGGGAATGAATTCTATTAGAAACTCTGTTACAGTGCAGTGTCAGTGCTGGGGAGTGAATTCTATGAGAAACTCTGTTACAATGCAGGGTCAGTGCTGGGGAATGAATTCTATTAGAAACTCTGTTACAGTGCAGGGTCAGTGCTGGGGAATGAATTCTATTAGAAACTCTGTTACAGTGCAGTGTCAGTGCTGGGGAGTGAATTCTATTGGAAACTCTGTTAAAGTGCAGGGTCTGTGCCGGGGAATGAATTTGACTAGAAACTCTGTTACAGTGCAGGGTCAGTGCTGGGGAATGAATTATATTGGAAACTCTGTTACAGTGCATGGTCAGTGCTGGGAAATGAATTTTATTAGAAACTCTGTTACAGTGCAGGGTCAGTGCTGGGGACTGAATTCTATTGGAAACTCTGTTACAGTGCAGGGTCAGTGCTGGTGAACGAATTCTATTAGAAACTCTGTTACAGTGCAGGGTCAGTGCTGGGGTATGAATTCTATTAGAAACTCTGTTACAGTGCAGGGTCAGTGCCGGCAAATGAATTCTATTGGAAACTCTGTTACAGTGCAGTGTCAGTGCTGACGAGTGAATTCTATTAGAAACTCTGTTACAGTGCAGGGTCAGTGCTAGGGTGTGAATTCTACAAGAAACTCTGTTGCAGTGCAGGGTCAGTGCCGGGGAATGAATTTGATTAGAAATTCTGTTACAGTGCAGGGTCAGTGCTGGGGAGTGAATTCTATTCGAAACTCTGTTACAGTGCAGGGCCAGTGCTGGGGAATGAATTCTATTGGAAACTCTGTTACAGTGCAGGGTCAGTGCTGGGAAATGAATTCTATTAGAAACTCTGTTACAGTGCAGGGTCAGTGCCGGGGAATGAATTCTATTAGAAACTCTGTTACAGTGCAGTGTCAGTGCTGGGGAATGAATTCTATTAGAAACTCTGTTACAGTGCAGGGTCAGTGCTGGGGAATGAATTCTATTAGAAACTCTGTTACAGTGCAGGGTCAGTGCTGGGAAATGAATTCTAGTTGAAACTCTGTTACAGTGCAGGGTCAGTGCTGGGGAACGAATTCTATTAGAAACTCTGTTACAGTGCAGGGTCTGTGCTGGGGTATGAATTCTATTAGAAACTCTATTACAGTGCAGGGTCAGTGCCGGGGAAAGAATTCTATTAGAAACTCTGTTACAGTGCAGGGTCAGTACCGGGGAATGAATTCTATTGGAAACTCTGTTACAGTGCAGTGTCAGTGCTGGGGAAAGAATTCTGTTCGAAACTCTGTTACAGTGCAGGGTCAGTGCCGGGGAAAGAATTCTATTAGAAACTCTGTTACAGTGCAGGGTCAGTGCTGGGGAATGAATTTTATTAGAAACTCTGTTACAGTGCAGGGTCAGTGCCGGGGAATGAATTATATTGGAAACTCTGTTACAGTGCAGGGTCAGTGCTGGGGAATGAATTCTATTAGAAACTCTGTTACAGTGCAGGGTTAGTGCTGGGGAATGAATTCTATTGGAAACTCTGTTACAGTGCAGGGTCAGTGCTGGGGAACGAATTCTATTAGATACTCTGTTACAGTGCAGGGTCAGTGCTGAGGTATGAATTCTATTAGAAACTCTGTTACAGTGCAGGGTCAGTGCCGGGGAATGAATTCTATTGGAAACTCTGTTACAGTGCAGTGTCAGTGCTGTGGAATGAATTCTGTTAGAAACTCTGTTACAGTGCAGGGTCAGTGCCGGGGAAAGAATTCTATTAGAAACTCTGTTACAGTGCAGGGTCAGTGCTGGGGAATGAATTTTATTACAAACTCTGTTACAGTGCAGGGTCAGTGCCGGGGAATGAATTATATTGGAAAATCTGTTACAGTGCAGGGTCAGTGCCGGGGAATGAATTTTATTAGAAACTCTGTTACAGTGCAGGGTCAGTGCTGAGGAGTGAATTATATTAGAAACTCTGTTACAGTGCAGGGTCAGTGCTGGGGTGTGAATTCTATAAGAAACTCTGTTACAGTGTAGGGCCAGTGCTGGGGAATGAATTCTATTGGAAACTCTGTTACAGTGCAGGGTCAGTGCTGGGGAATGAATTCTATTAGAAACTCTGTTACAGTGCAGGGTCAGTGCCGGGGAATGAATTCTATTAGAAACTCTGTTACAGTGCAGGGTCAGTGCTGGGGAATGTATTCTATTAGAAACTCTGTTACAGTGCAGGGTCAGTGCTGGGGAATGAATTCTAGTAGAAACTCTGTAACAGTGCAGGGTCAGTGCTGGGGAATGAATTATATTGGAAACTCTGTTACAGTGCAGGGTCAGTGCTGGGGAACGAATTCTATGAGAAACTCTGTTACAGTGCAGGGTCAGTGCTGGGGAATGAATTCTATTAGAAACTCTGTTACAGTGCAGGGTCAGTGCTGGGGAATGAATTCTATTAGAAACTCTGTTACAGTGCAGTGTCAGTGCTGGGGAGTGAATTCTATTGGAAACTCTGTTAAAGTGCAGGGTCTGTGCCGGGGAATGAATTTGACTAGAAACTCTGTTACAGTGCAGGGTCAGTGCTGGGGAATGAATTTTATTACAAACTCTGTTACAGTGCAGGGTCAGTGCCGGGGAATGAATTATATTGGAAAATCTGTTACAGTGCAGGGTCAGTGCCGGGGAATGAATTTTATTAGAAACTCTGTTACAGTGCAGGGTCAGTGCTGAGGAGTGAATTATATTAGAAACTCTGTTACAGTGCAGGGTCAGTGCTGGGGTGTGAATTCTATAAGAAACTCTGTTGCAGTGCAGGGTCAGTGCCGGGGAATGAATTTGATTAGAAACTCTGTTACAGTGCAGGGTCAGTGCTGGGGAATGAATTATATTAGAAACTCTGTTACAGTGCAGGGTCAGTACCAGGGAATGAATTCTATTGGAAACTCTGTTACAGTGCAGGGTCAGTGCTGGGGAATGAATTTGATTAGAAACTCTGTTACAGTGCAGGGTCAGTGCTGGGGAATGAATTCTATTAGAAACTCTGTTACAGTGCAGGGTCAGTGCCGGGGAATGAATTCTATTAGAAACTCTGTTACAGTGCAGGGTCAGTGCTGGGGAGTGAATTCTATGAGAAACTCTGTTACAATGCAGGGTCAGTGCTGGGGAATGAATTCTATTAGAAACTCTGTTACAGTGCAGGGTCAGTGCTGGGGAATGAATTCTATTAGAAACTCTGTTACAGTGCAGTGTCAGTGCTGGGGAGTGAATTCTATTGGAAACTCTGTTAAAGTGCAGGGTCTGTGCCGGGGAATGAATTTGACTAGAAACTCTGTTACAGTGCAGGGTCAGTGCTGGGGAATGAATTCTATTGGAAACTCTGTTACAGTGCATGGTCAGTGCTGGGAAATGAATTTTATTAGAAACTCTGTTACAGTGCAGGGTCAGTGCTGGGGACTGAATTCTATTGGAAACTCTGTTACAGTGCAGGGTCAGTGCTGGTGAACGAATTCTATTAGAAACTCTGTTACAGTGCAGGGTCAGTGCTGGGGTATGAATTCTATTAGAAACTCTGTTACAGTGCAGGGTCAGTGCTGGGGAATGAATTCTATTAGAAACTCTGTTACAGTGCAGGGTCAGTGCTGGGGAATGAATTCTATTAGAAACTCTGTTACAGTGCAGTGTCAGTGCTGGGGAGTGAATTCTATTGGAAACTCTGTTAAAGTGCAGGGTCTGTGCCGGGGAATGAATTTGACTAGAAACTCTGTTACAGTGCAGGGTCAGTGCTGGGGAATGAATTTTATTACAAACTCTGTTACAGTGCAGGGTCAGTGCCGGGGAATGAATTATATTGGAAAATCTGTTACAGTGCAGGGTCAGTGCCGGGGAATGAATTTTATTAGAAACTCTGTTACAGTGCAGGGTCAGTGCTGAGGAGTGAATTATATTAGAAACTCTGTTACAGTGCAGGGTCAGTGCTGGGGTGTGAATTCTATAAGAAACTCTGTTGCAGTGCAGGGTCAGTGCCGGGGAATGAATTTGATTAGAAACTCTGTTACAGTGCAGGGTCAGTGCTGGGGAATGAATTATATTAGAAACTCTGTTACAGTGCAGGGTCAGTACCAGGGAATGAATTCTATTGGAAACTCTGTTACAGTGCAGGGTCAGTGCTGGGGAATGAATTTGATTAGAAACTCTGTTACAGTGCAGGGTCAGTGCTGGGGAATGAATTCTATTAGAAACTCTGTTACAGTGCAGGGTCAGTGCCGGGGAATGAATTCTATTAGAAACTCTGTTACAGTGCAGGGTCAGTGCTGGGGAGTGAATTCTATGAGAAACTCTGTTACAATGCAGGGTCAGTGCTGGGGAATGAATTCTATTAGAAACTCTGTTACAGTGCAGGGTCAGTGCTGGGGAATGAATTCTATTAGAAACTCTGTTACAGTGCAGTGTCAGTGCTGGGGAGTGAATTCTATTGGAAACTCTGTTAAAGTGCAGGGTCTGTGCCGGGGAATGAATTTGACTAGAAACTCTGTTACAGTGCAGGGTCAGTGCTGGGGAATGAATTCTATTGGAAACTCTGTTACAGTGCATGGTCAGTGCTGGGAAATGAATTTTATTAGAAACTCTGTTACAGTGCAGGGTCAGTGCTGGGGACTGAATTCTATTGGAAACTCTGTTACAGTGCAGGGTCAGTGCTGGTGAACGAATTCTATTAGAAACTCTGTTACAGTGCAGGGTCAGTGCTGGGGTATGAATTCTATTAGAAACTCTGTTACAGTGCAGGGTCAGTGCCGGCAAATGAATTCTATTGGAAACTCTGTTACAGTGCAGTGTCAGTGCTGACGAGTGAATTCTATTAGAAACTCTGTTACAGTGCAGGGTCAGTGCTAGGGTGTGAATTCTACAAGAAACTCTGTTGCAGTGCAGGGTCAGTGCCGGGGAATGAATTTTATTAGAAATTCTGTTACAGTGCAGGGTCAGTGCTGGGGAGTGAATTCTATTCGAAACTCTGTTACAGTGCAGGGCCAGTGCTGGGGAATGAATTCTATTGGAAACTCTGTTACAGTGCAGGGTCAGTGCTGGGAAATGAATTCTATTAGAAACTCTGTTACAGTGCAGGGTCAGTGCCGGGGAATGAATTCTATTAGAAACTCTGTTACAGTGCAGTGTCAGTGCTGGGGAATGAATTCTATTAGAAACTCTGTTACAGTGCAGGGTCAGTGCTGGGGAATGAATTCTATTAGAAACTCTGTTACAGTGCAGGGTCAGTGCTGGGAAATGAATTCTAGTTGAAACTCTGTTACAGTGCAGGGTCAGTGCTGGGGAACGAATTCTATTAGAAACTCTGTTACAGTGCAGGGTCTGTGCTGGGGTATGAATTCTATTAGAAACTCTATTACAGTGCAGGGTCAGTGCCGGGGAAAGAATTCTATTAGAACCTCTGTTACAGTGCAGGGTCAGTACCGGGGAATGAATTCTATTGGAAACTCTGTTACAGTGCAGTGTCAGTGCTGGGGAAAGAATTCTGTTCGAAACTCTGTTACAGTGCAGGGTCAGTGCCGGGGAAAGAATTCTATTAGAAACTCTGTTACAGTGCAGGGTCAGTGCTGGGGAATGAATTTTATTAGAAACTCTGTTACAGTGCAGGGTCAGTGCCGGGGAATGAATTATATTGGAAACTCTGTTACAGTGCAGGGTCAGTGCTGGGGAATGAATTCTATTAGAAACTCTGTTACAGTGCAGGGTTAGTGCTGGGGAATGAATTCTATTGGAAACTCTGTTACAGTGCAGGGTCAGTGCTGGGGAACGAATTCTATTAGATACTCTGTTACAGTGCAGGGTCAGTGCTGAGGTATGAATTCTATTAGAAACTCTGTTACAGTGCAGGGTCAGTGCCGGGGAATGAATTCTATTGGAAACTCTGTTACAGTGCAGTGTCAGTGCTGTGGAATGAATTCTGTTAGAAACTCTGTTACAGTGCAGGGTCAGTGCCGGGGAAAGAATTCTATTAGAAACTCTGTTACAGTGCAGGGTCAGTGCTGGGGAATGAATTTTATTACAAACTCTGTTACAGTGCAGGGTCAGTGCCGGGGAATGAATTATATTGGAAAATCTGTTACAGTGCAGGGTCAGTGCCGGGGAATGAATTTTATTAGAAACTCTGTTATAGTGCAGGGTCAGTGCTGAGGAGTGAATTATATTAGAAACTCTGTTACAGTGCAGGGTCAGTGCTGGGGTGTGAATTCTATAAGAAACTCTGTTACAGTGTAGGGCCAGTGCTGGGGAATGAATTCTATTGGAAACTCTGTTACAGTGCAGGGTCAGTGCTGGGGAATGAATTCTATTAGAAACTCTGTTACAGTGCAGGGTCAGTGCCGGGGAATGAATTCTATTAGAAACTCTGTTACAGTGCAGGGTCAGTGCTGGGGAATGTATTCTATTAGAAACTCTGTTACAGTGCAGGGTCAGTGCTGGGGAATGAATTCTAGTAGAAACTCTGTAACAGTGCAGGGTCAGTGCTGGGGAATGAATTATATTGGAAACTCTGTTACAGTGCAGGGTCAGTGCTGGGGAACGAATTCTATGAGAAACTCTGTTACAGTGCAGGGTCAGTGCTGGGGAATGAATTCTATTAGAAACTCTGTTACAGTGCAGGGTCAGTGCTGGGGAATGAATTCTATTAGAAACTCTGTTACAGTGCAGTGTCAGTGCTGGGGAGTGAATTCTATTGGAAACTCTGTTAAAGTGCAGGGTCTGTGCCGGGGAATGAATTTGACTAGAAACTCTGTTACAGTGCAGGGTCAGTGCTGGGGAATGAATTTTATTACAAACTCTGTTACAGTGCAGGGTCAGTGCCGGGGAATGAATTATATTGGAAAATCTGTTACAGTGCAGGGTCAGTGCCGGGGAATGAATTTTATTAGAAACTCTGTTACAGTGCAGGGTCAGTGCTGAGGAGTGAATTATATTAGAAACTCTGTTACAGTGCAGGGTCAGTGCTGGGGTGTGAATTCTATAAGAAACTCTGTTGCAGTGCAGGGTCAGTGCCGGGGAATGAATTTGATTAGAAACTCTGTTACAGTGCAGGGTCAGTGCTGGGGAGTGAATTCTATTCGAAACTCTGTTACAGTGCAGGGCCAGTGCTGGGGAATGAATTCTATTGGAAACTCTGTTACAGTGCAGGGTCAGTGCTGGGGAATGAATTCTATTAGAAACTCTGTTACAGTGCAGGGTCAGTGCCGGGGAATGAATTCTATTAGAAACTCTGTTACAGTGCAGGGTCAGTGCTGGGGAATGTATTCTATTAGAAACTCTGTTACAGTGCAGGGTCAGTGCTGGGGAATGAATTCTAGTAGAAACTCTGTAACAGTGCAGGGTCAGTGCTGGGGAATGAATTATATTGGAAACGCTGTTACAGTGCAGGGTCAGTGCTGGGGAACGAATTCTATGAGAAAATCTGTTACAGTGCAGGGTCAGTGCTGGGGAATGAATTCTATTGGAAACTCTGTTACAGTGCAGGGTCAGTGCTGGGAAATGAATTCTATTAGAAACTCTGTTACAGTGCAGGGTCAGTGCCGGGGAATGAATTCTATTAGAAACTCTGTTACAGTGCAGTGTCAGTGCTGGGGAATGAATTCTATTAGAAACTCTGTTACAGTGCAGGGTCAGTGCTGGGGAATGAATTCTATTAGAAACTCTGTTACAGTGCAGGGTCAGTGCTGGGAAATGAATTCTAGTTGAAACTCTGTTACAGTGCAGGGTCAGTGCTGGGGAACGAATTCTATTAGAAACTCTGTTACAGTGCAGGGTCTGTGCTGGGGTATGAATTCTATTAGAAACTCTATTACAGTGCAGGGTCAGTGCCGGGGAAAGAATTCTATTAGAAACTCTGTTACAGTGCAGGGTCAGTACCGGGGAATGAATTCTATTGGAAACTCTGTTACAGTGCAGTGTCAGTGCTGGGGAAAGAATTCTGTTCGAAACTCTGTTACAGTGCAGGGTCAGTGCCGGGGAAAGAATTCTATTAGAAACTCTGTTACAGTGCAGGGTCAGTGCTGGGGAATGAATTTTATTAGAAACTCTGTTACAGTGCAGGGTCAGTGCCGGGGAATGAATTATATTGGAAACTCTGTTACAGTGCAGGGTCAGTGCTGGGGAATGAATTCTATTAGAAACTCTGTTACAGTGCAGGGTTAGTGCTGGGGAATGAATTCTATTGGAAACTCTGTTACAGTGCAGGGTCAGTGCTGGGGAACGAATTCTATTAGATACTCTGTTACAGTGCAGGGTCAGTGCTGAGGTATGAATTCTATTCGAAACTCTGTTACAGTGCAGGGTCAGTGCCGGGGAATGAATTCTATTGGAAACTCTGTTACAGTGCAGTGTCAGTGCTGTGGAATGAATTCTGTTAGAAACTCTGTTACAGTGCAGGGTCAGTGCCGGGGAAAGAATTCTATTAGAAACTCTGTTACAGTGCAGGGTCAGTGCTGGGGAATGAATTTTATTACATACTCTGTTACAGTGCAGGGTCAGTGCCGGGGAATGAATTATATTGGAAAATCTGTTACAGTGCAGGGTCAGTGCCGGGGAATGAATTTTATTAGAAACTCTGTTACAGTGCAGGGTCAGTGCTGAGGAGTGAATTATATTAGAAACTCTGTTACAGTGCAGGGTCAGTGCTGGGGTGTGAATTCTATAAGAAACTCTGTTACAGTGTAGGGCCAGTGCTGGGGAATGAATTCTATTGGAAACTCTGTTACAGTGCAGGGTCAGTGCTGGGGAATGAATTCTATTAGAAACTCTGTTACAGTGCAGGGTCAGTGCCGGGGAATGAATTCTATTAGAAACTCTGTTACAGTGCAGGGTCAGTGCTGGGGAATGTATTCTATTAGAAACTCTGTTACAGTGCAGGGTCAGTGCTGGGGAATGAATTCTAGTAGAAACTCTGTAACAGTGCAGGGTCAGTGCTGGGGAATGAATTATATTGGAAACTCTGTTACAGTGCAGGGTCAGTGCTGGGGAACGAATTCTATGAGAAACTCTGTTACAGTGCAGGGTCAGTGCTGGGGAATGAATTCTATTAGAAACTCTGTTACAGTGCAGGGTCAGTGCTGGGGAATGAATTCTATTAGAAACTCTGTTACAGTGCAGTGTCAGTGCTGGGGAGTGAATTCTATTGGAAACTCTGTTAAAGTGCAGGGTCTGTGCCGGGGAATGAATTTGACTAGAAACTCTGTTACAGTGCAGGGTCAGTGCTGGGGAATGAATTTTATTACAAACTCTGTTACAGTGCAGGGTCAGTGCCGGGGAATGAATTATATTGGAAAATCTGTTACAGTGCAGGGTCAGTGCCGGGGAATGAATTTTATTAGAAACTCTGTTACAGTGCAGGGTCAGTGCTGAGGAGTGAATTCTATTCGAAACTCTGTTACAGTGCAGGGCCAGTGCTGGGGAATGAATTCTATTGGAAACTCTGTTACAGTGCAGGGTCAGTGCTGGGGAATGAATTCTATTAGAAACTCTGTTACAGTGCAGGGTCAGTGCCGGGGAATGAATTCTATTAGAAACTCTGTTACAGTGCAGGGTCAGTGCTGGGGAATGTATTCTATTAGAAACTCTGTTACAGTGCAGGGTCAGTGCTGGGGAATGAATTCTAGTAGAAACTCTGTAACAGTGCAGGGTCAGTGCTGGGGAATGAATTATATTGGAAACGCTGTTACAGTGCAGGGTCAGTGCTGGGGAACGAATTCTATGAGAAACTCTGTTACAGTGCAGGGTCAGTGCTGGGGAATGAATTCTATTAGAAACTCTGTTACAGTGCAGGGTCAGTGCTGGGGAATGAATTCTATTAGAAACTCTGTTACAGTGCAGTGTCAGTGCTGGGGAGTGAATTCTATTGGAAACTCTGTTAAAGTGCAGGGTCTGTGCCGGGGAATGAATTTGACTAGAAACTCTGTTACAGTGCAGGGTCAGTGCTGATGAATGAATTCTATTGGAAACTCTGTTACAGTGCATGGTCAGTGCTGGGAAATGAATTTTATTAGAAACTCTGTTACAGTGCAGGGTCAGTGCTGGGGACTGAATTCTATTGGAAACTCTGTTACAGTGCAGGGTCAGTGCTGGGGAACGAATTCTATTAGAAACTCTGTTACAGTGCAGGGCCAGTGCTGGGGTATGAATTCTATTAGAAACTCTGTTACAGTGCAGGGTCAGTGCCGGCAAATGAATTCTATTGGAAACTCTGTTACAGTGCAGTGTCAGTGCTGTGGAATGAATTCTGTTAGAAACTCTGTTACAGTGCAGGGTCAGTGCCGGGGAAAGAATTCTATTAGAAACTCTGTTACAGTGCAGGGTCAGTGCTGGGGAATGAATTTTATTAGAAACTCTGTTACAGTGCAGGGTCAGTGCCGGGGAATGAATTATATTGGAAACTCTGTTACAGTGCAGGGTCAGTGCCGGGGAATGAATTCTTTTAGAAACTCTGTTACAGTGCAGGGTCTGTGCTGAGGAGTGAATTCTATTAGAAACTCTGTTACAGTGCAGGGTCAGTGCTGGGGAGTGAATTCTATTCGAAACTCTGTTACAGTGCAGGGCCAGTGCTGGGGAATGAATTCTATTGGAAACTCTGTTACAGTGCAGGGTCAGTGCTGAGGAATGAATTCTATTAGAAACTCTGTTACAGTGCAGGGTCAGTGCCGGGGAATGAATTCTATTAGAAACTCTGTTACAGTGCAGGGTCAGTGCCGGGGAATGAATTTTATTAGAAACTCTGTTACAGTGCAGGGTCAGTGCTGAGGAGTGAATTATATTAGAACCTCTGTTACAGTGCAGGGTCAGTGCTGGGGTGTGAATTCTATAAGAAACTCTGTTGCAGTGCAGGGTCAGTGTTGGGGAATGTATTCTATTAGAAACTCTGTTACAGTGCAGGGTCAGTGCTGGGGAATGAATTCTAGTAGAAACTCTGTTACAGTGCAGGGTCTGTGCCGGGGAATGAATTTGACTAGAAACTCTGTTACAGTGCAGGGTCAGTGCTGAGGAGTGAATTATATTAGAAACTCTGTTACAGTGCAGGGTCAGTGCTGGGGTGTGAATTCTATAAGAAACTCTGTTGCAGTGCAGGGTCAGTGCCGGGGAATGAATTCTATTAGAAACTCTGTTACAGTGCAGTGTCAGTGCTGGGGAGTGAATTCTATTGGAAACTCTGTTAAAGTGCAGGGTCTGTGCCGGGGAATGAATTTGACTAGAAACTCTGTTACAGTGCAGGGTCAGTGCTGATGAATGAATTCTATTGGAAACTCTGTTACAGTGCATGGTCAGTGCTGGGAAATGAATTTTATTAGAAACTGTGTTACAGTGCAGGGTCAGTGCTGGGGACTGAATTCTATTGGAAACTCTGTTACAGTGCAGGGTCAGTGCTGGGAAACGAATTCTATTAGAAACTCTGTTACAGTGCAGGGCCAGTGCTGGTGTATGAATTCTATTAGAAACTCTGTTACAGTGCAGGGTCAGTGCCGGCAAATGAATTCTATTAGAAACTCTGTTACAGTGCAGGGTCAGTGCTGGGGTATGAATTCTATTGGAAACTCTGTTACAGTGCAGTGTCAGTGCTGTGGAATGAATTCTGTTAGAAACTCTGTTACAGTGCAGGGTCAGTGCCGGGGAAAGAATTCTATTAGAAACTCTGTTACAGTGCAGGGTCAGTGCTTGGGAATGAATTTTATTAGAAACTCTGTTACAGTGCAGGGTCAGTGCCGGGGAATGAATTATATTAGAAACTCTGTTGCAGTGCAGGGTCAGTGCCGGGGAATGAATTCTTTTAGAAACTCTGTTACAGTGCAGGGTCAGTGCCGGGGAATGAATTCTCTTGGAAACTCTGTTACAGTGCAGGGTCAGTGCCGGGGAATGAATTCTTTTAGAAACTCTGTTACAGTGCAGGGTCTGTGCTGAGGAGTGAATTCTATTAGAAACTCTGTTACAGTGCAGGGTCAGTGCTGGGGTGTGAATTCTATAAGAAACTCTGTTGCAGTGCAGGGTCAGTGCCGGGGAATGAATTTGATTAGAAATTCTGTTACAGTGCAGGGTCAGTGCTGGGGAGTGAATTCTATTCGAAACTCTGTTACAGTGCAGGGCCAGTGCTGGGGAATGAATTCTATTGGAAACTCTGTTACAGTGCAGGGTCAGTGCTGGGAAATGAATTCTATTAGAAACTCTGTTACAGTGCAGGGTCAGTGCCGGGGAATGAATTCTAGTAGAAACTCTGTTACAGTGCAGGATCAGTGCTGAGGAGTGAATTCTCTCAGAAACTCTGTTACAGTGCAGGGTCAGTGCTGGGGTGTGAATTCTATAAGAAACTCTGTTGCAGTGCAGGGTCAGTGCCGGGGAATGAATTTGATTAGAAATTCTGTTACAGTGCAGGGTCAGTGCTGGGGAGTGAATTCTATTCGAAACTCTGTTACAGTGCAGGGCCAGTGCTGGGGAATGAATTCTATTGGAAACTCTGTTACAGTGCAGGGTCAGTGCTGGGAAATGAATTCTATTAGAAACTCTGCTACAGTGCAGGGTCAGTGCCGGGGAATGAATTTGATTAGAAATTCTGTTACAGTGCAGGGTCAGTGCTGGGGAATGAATTCTATTGGAAACTCTGTTACAGTGCAGGGTCAGTGCTGGGGAATGAATTCTATTAGAAACTCTGTTTCAGTGCAGGGTCAGTGCCGGGGAATGAATTCTATTAGAAACTCTGTTACAGTGCAGTGTCAGTGCTGGGGAATGAATTCTATTAGAAACTCTGTTACAGTGCAGGGTCAGTGCCGGGGAATGAATTCTATTAGAAACTCTGTTACAGTGCAGGGCCAGTGCTGGGGAATGTATTCTATTAGAAACTCTGTTACAGTGCAGGGTCAGTGCTGGGGAATGAATTCTAGTAGAAACTCTGTAACAGTGCAGGGTCAGTGCTGGGGAATGAATTATATTGGAAACTCTGTTACAGTGCAGGGTCAGTGCTGGGGAACGAATTCTATGAGAAACTCTGTTACAGTGCAGGGTCAGTGCTGGGGAATGAATTCTATTAGAAACTCTGTTATAGTGCAGGGTCAGTGCTGGGGAATGAATTCTATTAGAAACTCTGTTACAGTGCAGTGTCAGTGCTGGGGAGTGAATTCTATTGGAAACTCTGTTAAAGTGCAGGGTCTGTGCCGGGGAATGAATTTTATTAGAAACTCTGTTACAGTGCAGGGTCAGTGCTGAGGAGTGAATTCTATTAGAAACACTGTTACAGTGCAGGGTCAGTGCTGGGGTGTGAATTCTATAAGAAACTCTGTAGTAGTTAGTTTAAAAACCTTACCTTTACAGGAGCAGCCCTTTGGATTTCGGCGGCAGCGGTGCGCAGGGGCCTTCTTGGAGGTGAGTAGTGAGTTTAAAAACCTTACCTTTACAGGAGCAGCCCATTGGATTTCGGCGGCAGCGGTGCGCAGGGGCCTTCTTGGAGGTGAGTAGTGAGTTTAAAAACCTTACCTTTACAGGAGCAGCCCATTGGATTTCGGCGGGAACCGGAAGTTCGACCTCTGGCAAGTCCCCCCCCCCCCCCCCCCCAATAAATTCTGGTGGAGAGGAAACCCGAGACACTACACGTGTAGTGTCTCCCACCCACCCTCCTCCTCTAACCTAATAATAAGACCCATTGGTGTAAGGTAAGTGCCATATTATATTATATATTATTAGCATTGTGCAGGCCAAGGATTGGAGGTGGAGGAGCAGTCTCTGTCAGCGAGAGAACCTGAGAACATCTCAGAAGGTAAGCAAGTGATTTTTACTTTTATACCTTTTTTCAAATTGTGTGTGTCGGGGGGGACAGAAAAGCTGTGACCTGAGTGGCTGGTTGGGATTCTAACCTAAATTTTTTTGACTATTTGGGAACTAATTAAACATAATAACTTAATTATAATTTAGAGGATATCTAAGCCAGAGATCGGAGGATATTATAGTTAGCTATCGCATTTCTATTAGAAATCTAGTGCTAGGAAACAGATAGTTGACAGTAACTTTGTAATTTAAAAAAAAAAGTATTTATAAAAAAAAAAAAGAGACAAATTTTAATTTTAATTAATTGACGCAATGTCAGTTAGAGGGGTGCTGTGCTCTGACTGTGAGATGTGGCAGGTCCGGGAGGCTTCCAGCGTCCTGGATGGCTTCATCTGCAGAAAGTGCACCCAACTGCAGCTCCTCACAGACCGCATGGTTCGGTTGGAGCAGCAATTGGATGCACTTAGGAGCATGCAGGTGGCGGAAAGCGTCATAGATCGCAGTTATGTAAGTGTGGTCACACCCAAGGTGCAGGCAGAGAAATGGGTGACCACCAGAAAGGGCAGGCAGTCAGTGCAGGAATCCCCTGTGGTTGTCCCCCTCTCGAACAGATATACCCCTTTGGATACTGTCGGGGGGGATAGCCTATCAGGGGAAAACAGCAGCAGCCAGAGCAGTGGCACCACGGCTGGCTCTGATGTTCAGAAGGGAGGGTCAAAGCGCAGAAGAGTAATAGTTATAGGGGACTCTATAGTCAGGGGAACAGATAGGCGCTTCTGTGGACGTGAAAGAGACTCCAGGATGGTATGTTGCCTCCCTGGTGCCAGGGTCCAGGATGTCTCCGAACGGGTAGAGGGAATCCTGAAGGGGGAGGGCAAACAGGTAGAGGTCGTTGTACATATTGGTACTAACGACATAGGCAGGAAGAGGCATGAGGTCCTGCAGCAGGAGTTCAGGGAGCTAGGCAGAAAGTTAAAAGACAGGACCTCGAGGGTTGTAATCTCGGGATTACTCCCTGTGCCACGTGCCAGTGAGGCTAGAAATAGGAAGATAGAGCAGACAAACACGTGGCTAAACAGCTGGTGTAGGAGGGAGGGTTTCGGTTATCTGGACCACTGGGAGCTCTTCCGGGGCAGGTGTGACCTGTATAAGATGGACGGGTTGCATCTAAACCGGAGAGGCATAAATATCCTGGCCGCGAGATTTTCTAGTGTCACACGGGAGGGTTTAAACTAGTATGGCAGGGGGGTGGGCACGGGAGCAATAGGTCAGAAGGTGAGAGCGTTGAGGGAGAACTAGGGAATATGGACAGTGTGGCTCTGAGGCAGAGCAGACGGGGAGAAGTTGCTGAACACAGCGGGTCTGGTGGCCTGAAGTGCATATGTTTTAATGCAAGGAGCATTACGGGTAAGGCAGATGAACTTAGAGCTTGGATTACTACTTGGAACTATGATGTTGTTGCCATTACAGAGACCTGGTTGAGGGAAGGGCAGGATTGGCAGCTAAACGTTCCAGGATTTAGATGTTTCAGGCGGGATAGAGGGGGATGTAAAAGGGGAGGCGGAGTTGCGCTACTTGTTCAGGAGAGTATCACAGCTATACAGCGAGAGGACACCTCAGAGGGCAGTGAGGCTATATGGGTAGAGATCAGGAATAAGAAGGGTGCAGTCACAATGTTGGGGGTATACTACAGGCCTCCCAACAGCCAGCGGGAGATAGAGGAGCAGATAGGTAGACAGATTTTGGAAAAGAGTAAAAACAACAGGGTTGTGGTGATGGGAGACTTCAACTTCCCCAATATTGACTGGGACTCACTTAGTGCCAGGGGCTTAGACGGGGCAGAGTTTGTAAGGAGCATCCAGGAGGGCTTCTTAAAACAATATGTAAACAGTCCAACTAGGGAAGAGGCGGTACTGGACCTGGTATTGGGGAATGAGCCCGGCCAGGTGGTAGATGTTTCAGTAGGGGAGCATTTCGGTAACAGTGACCACAATTCAGTAAGTTTTAAAGTACTGGTGGACAAGGATAAGAGTGGTCCGAGGATGAATGTGCTAAATTGGGGGAAGGCTAATTATAACAATATTAGGCGGGAACTGAAGAGCATTGATTGGGGGCGGATGTTTGAGGGCAAATCAACATCTGACATGTGGGAGGCTTTCAAGTGTCAGTTGATAGGAATACAGGACAGGCATGTTCCTGTGAGGAAGAAAGACAAATACGGCAATTTTCGGGAACCTTGGATGACGAATGATATTGTAGGCCTCGTCAAAAAGAAAAAGGAGGCATTTGTCAGGGCTAAAAGGCTGGGAACAGACGAAGCCTGTGTGGCATATAAGGAAAGTAGGAAGGAACTTAAGCAGGGAGTCAGGAGGGCTAGAAGGGGTCATGAAAAGTCATTGGCAAATAGGGTTAAGGAAAATCCCAAGGCTTTTTACACTTACATAAAAAGCAAGAGGGTAGCCAGGGAAAGGGTTGGCCCACTGAAGGATAGGCAAGGGAATCTATGTGTGGAGCCAGAGGAAATGGGCGAGGTACTAAATGAATACTTTGCATCAGTATTCACCAAAGAGAAGGAATTGGTAGATGTTGAGTCTGGAGAAGGGGGTGTAGATAGCCTGGGTCACATTGTGATCCAAAAAGACGAGGTGTTGGGTGTCTTAAAAAATATTAAGGTAGATAAGTCCCCAGGGCCGGATGGGATCTACCCCAGAATACTGAAGGAGGCTGGAGAGGAAATTGCTGAGGCCTTGACAGAAATCTTTGGATCCTCGCTGTCTTCAGGGGATGTCCCGGAGGACTGGAGAATAGCCAATGTTGTTCCTCTGTTTAAGAAGGGTGGCAGGGATAATCCCGGGAACTACAGGCCGGTGAGCCTTACTTCAGTGGTAGGGAAATTACTGGAGAGAATTCTTCGAGACAGGATCTACTCCCATTTGGAAGCAAATGGACGTATTAGTGAGAGGCAGCACGGTTTTGTGAAGGGGAGGTCGTGTCTCACGAACTTGATAGAGTTTTTCGAGGAGGTCACTAAGATGATTGATGCAGGTAGGGCAGTAGATGTTGTCTATATGGACTTCAGTAAGGCCTTTGACAAGGTCCCTCATGGTAGACTAGTACAAAAGGTGAAGTCACACGGGATCAGGGGTGAACTGGCAAGGTGGATACAGAACTGGCTAGGCCATAGAAGGCAGAGGGTAGCAATGGAGGGATGCTTTTCTAATTGGAGGGCTGTGACCAGTGGTGTTCCACAGGGATCAGTGCTGGGACCTTTGCTCTTTGTAGTATATATAAATGATTTGGAGGAAAATGTAACTGGTCTGATTAGTAAGTTTGCAGACGACACAAAGGTTGGTGGAATTGCGGATAGCGATGAGGACTGTCTGAGGATACAGCAGGATTTAGATTGTCTGGAGACTTGGGCGGAGAGATGGCAGATGGAGTTTAACCTGGACAAATGTGAGGTAATGCATTTTGGAAGGGCTAATGCAGGTAGGGAATATACAGTGAATGGTAGAACCCTCAAGAGTATTGAAAGTCAAAGAGATCTAGGAGTACAGGTCCACAGATCACTGAAAGGGGCTACACAGGTGGAGAAGGTAGTCAAGAAGGCATACGGCATGCTTGCCTTCATTGGCCGGGGCATTGAGTATAAGAATTGGCAAGTCATGTTGCAGCTGTATAGAACCTTAGTTAGGCCACACTTGGAGTATAGTGTTCAATTCTGGTCGCCACACTACCAGAAGGATGTGGAGGCTTTAGAGAGGGTGCAGAAGAGATTTACCAGAATGTTGCCTGGTATGGAGGGCATAAGCTATGAGGAGCGATTGAATAAACTCGGTTTGTTCTCACTGGAACGAAGGAGGTTGAGGGGCGACCTGATAGAGGTATACAAAATTATGAGGGGCATAGACAGAGTGGATAGTCAGAGGCTTTTCCCCAGGGTAGAGGGGTCAATTACTAGGGGGCATAGGTTTAAGGTGAGAGGGGCAAAGTTTAGAGTAGATGTACGAGGCAAGTTTTTTACGCAGAGGGTAGTGGGTGCCTGGAACTCACTACCGGAGGAGGTAGTGGAGGCAGGGACGATAGGGACATTTAAGGGGCATCTTGACAAATATATGAATAGGATGGGAATAGAAGGATACGGACCCAGGAAGTGTAGAAGATTGTAGTTTAGTCGGGCAGTATGGTCGGCACGGGCTTGGAGGGCCGAAGGGCCTGTTCCTGTGCTGTACATTTCTTTGTTCTTTGTTAGTTCAGGGTCAGTGCCGGGGAATGAATTTGATTAGAAACTCTGTTACAGTGCAGGGTCAGTGCTGGGGAGTGAATTCTATTCGAAACTCTGTTACAGTGCAGGGCCAGTGCTGGGGAATGAATTCTATTGGAAACTCTGTTACAGTGCAGGGTCAGTGCTGGGGAATGAATTCTATTAGAAACTCTGTTACAGTGCAGGGTCAGTGCTGGGGAGTGAATTCTATTCGAAACTCTGTTACAGTGCAGGGCCAGTGCTGGGGAATGAATTCTATTGGAAACTCTGTTACAGTGCAGGGTCAGTGCTGGGGAATGAATTCTATTAGAAACTCTGTTACAGTGCAGGGTCAGTGCCGGGGAATGAATTCTATTAGAAACTCTGTTACAGTGCAGGGACAGTGCTGGGGAATGTATTCTATTAGAAACTCTGTTACAGTGCAGGGTCAGTGCTGGGGAATGAATTCTAGTAGAAACTCTGTTACAGTGCAGGGTCAGTGCTGGGGAATGAATTATATTGGAAACTCTGTTACAGTGCAGGGCCACTGCTGGGGAATGAATTCTATTGGAAACTCTGTTACAGTGCAGGGTCAGTGCTGGGGAATGAATTCTATTAGAAACTCTGTTACAGTGCAGGGTCAGTGCTGGGGAATGAATTCTATTAGAAACTCTGTTACAGTGCAGTGTCAGTGCTGGGGAGTGAATTCTATTGGAAACTCTGTTAAAGTGCAGGATCTGTGCCGGGGAATGAATTTGACTAGAAACTCTGTTACAGTGCAGGGTCAGTGCTGATGACTAAATTCTATTGGAAACTCTGTTACAGTGCATGGTCAGTGCTGGGAAATGAATTTTATTAGAAACTCTGTTACAGTGCAGGGTCAGTGCTGGGGACTGAATTCTATTGGAAACTCTGTTACAGTGCAGGGTCAGTGCTGGGGAACGAATTCTATTAGAAACTCTGTTACAGTGCAGGGTCAGTGATGGGGAGTGAATTCTATTAGAAACTCTGTTACAGTGCAGGGTCAGTGCCGGCAAATGAATTCTATTGG
This sequence comes from Scyliorhinus torazame, assembly GCF_047496885.1. Taxonomy (NCBI): domain Eukaryota; kingdom Metazoa; phylum Chordata; class Chondrichthyes; order Carcharhiniformes; family Scyliorhinidae; genus Scyliorhinus; species Scyliorhinus torazame. The sequence goes on from NC_092707.1 coordinate 415,133,659, forward strand.
AAACTCTGTTACAGTGCAGGGTCAGTGCTGTGGAATGAATTCTGTTAGAAACTCTGTTACAGTGCAGGGTCAGTGCCGGGGAAAGAATTCTATTAGAAACTCTGTTACAGTGCAGGGTCAGTGCTGGGGAATGAATTTGATTAGAAACTCTGTTACAGTGCAGTGTCAGTGCTGTGGAATGAATTCTGTTAGAAACTCTGTTACAGTGCAGGGTCAGTGCCGGGGAAAGAATTCTATTAGAAACTCTGTTACAGTGCAGGGTCAGTGCTGGGGAATGAATTTTATTAGAAACTCTGTTACAGTGCAGGGTCAGTGACGGGGAATGAATTATATTGGAAACTCTGTTACAGTGCAGGGTCAGTGCCGGGGAATGAATTCTTTTAGAAACTCTGTTACAGTGCAGGGTCTGTGCTGAGGAGTGAATTCTATTAGAAACTCTGTTACAGTGCAGGGTCAGTGCTGGGGTGTGAATTCTATAAGAAACTCTGTTGCAGTGCAGGGTCAGTGCCGGGGAATGAATTTGATTAGAAATTCTGTTACAGTGCAGGGTCAGTGCTGGGGAATGAATTCTATTCGAAACTCTGTTACAGTGCAGGGCCAGTGCTGGGGTATGAATTCTATTAGAAACTCTGTTACAGTGCAGGGTCAGTGCCGGCAAATGAATTCTATTGGAAACTCTGTTACAGTGCAGGGTCAGTGCTGAGGAGTGAATTCTATTAGAAACTCTGTTACAGTGCAGGGTCAGTACCGGGGAATGAATTCTATTGGAAACTCTGTTACAGTGCAGTGTCAGTGCTGTGGAATAAATTCTGTTAGAAACTCTGTTACAGTGCAGGGTCAGTGCCGGGGAAAGAATTCTATTAGAAACTCTGTTACAGTGCAGGGACAGTGCTGGGGAATGAATTTTATTAGAAACTCTGTTACAGTGCAGGGTCAGTGCCGGGGAATGAATTATATTGGAAACTTTGTTACAGTGCATGGTCAGTGCCGGGGAATGAATTATTTTAGAAACTCTGTTACAGTGCAGGGTCAGTGCTGGGGAATGTATTCTATTAGAAACTCTGTTACAGTGCAGGGTCTGTGCTGAGGAGTGAATTCTATTAGAAACTCTGTTACAGTGCAGGGTCAGTGCTGGGGTGTGAATTCTATAAGAAACTCTGTTGCAGTGCAGGGTCAGTGCCGGGCAATGAATTTGATTAGAAATTCTGTTACAGTGCAGGGTCAGTGCTGGGGAGTGAATTCTATTCGAAACTCTGTTACAGTGCAGGGCCAGTGCTGGGGAATGAATTCTATTGGAAACTCTGTTACAGTGCAGGGTCAGTGCTGAGAAATGAATTCTATTAGAAACTCTGTTACAGTGCAGGGTCAGTGCCGGGGAATGAATTCTAGTAGAAACTCTGTTACAGTGCAGGATCAGTGCTGAGGAGTGAATTCTATTAGAAACTCTGTTACAGTGCAGGGTCAGTGCTGGGGTGTGAATTCTATAAGAAACTCTGTTGCAGTGCAGGGTCAGTGCCGGGGAATGAATTTGATTAGAAATTCTGTTACAGTGCAGGGTCAGTGCTGGGGAGTGAATTCTATTCGAAACTCTGTTACAGTGCAGGGGCAGAGCTGGGGAATGAATTCTATTGGAAACTATGTTACAGTGCAGGGTCAGTGCTGGGAAATGAATTCTATTAGAAACTCTGTTACAGTGCAGGGTCAGTGCCGGGGAATGAATTTGATGAGAAATTCTGTTACAGTGCAGGGTCAGTGCTGGGGAATGAATTCTATTGGAAACTCTGTTACAGTGCAGGGTCAGTGATGGGGAATGAATTCGATTAGAAACTCTGTTTCAGTGCAGGGTCAGTGCCGGGGAATGAATTCTATTAGAAACTCTGTTACAGTGCAGTGTCAGTGCTGGGGAATGAATTCTATTAGAAACTCTGTTACAGTGCAGGGTCAGTACCGGGGAATGAATTCTATTAGAAACTCTGTTACAGTGCAGGGCCAGTGCCGGGGAATGAATTCTATTAGAAACTCTGTTACAGTGCAGGGCCAGTGCTGGGGAATGTATTCTATTAGAAACTCTGTTACAGTGCAGGGTCAGTGCTGGGGAATGAATTCTAGTAGAAACTCTGTTCCAGTGCAGGGTCAGTGCTGGGGAATGAATTATATTGGAAACTCTGTTACAGTGCAGGGTCAGTGCTGGGGAACGAATTCTATGAGAAACTCTGTTACAGTGCAGGGTCAGTGCTGGGGAATGAATTCTATTAGAAACTCTGTTACAGTGCAGGGTCAGTGCTGGGGAATGAATTCTATTAGAAACTCTGTTACAGTGCAGTGTCAGTGCTGGGGAGTGAATTCTATTGGAAACTCTGTTAAAGTGCAGGGTCTGTGCCGGGGAATGAATTTGACTAGAAACTCTGTTACAGTGCAGGGTCAGTGCTGGGGAATGAATTCTATTGGAAACACTGTTACAGTGCATGGTCAGTGCTGGGAAATGAATTTTATTAGAAACTCTGTTACAGTGCAGGGTCAGTGCTAGGGACTGAATTCTATTGGAAACTCTGTTACAGTGCAGGGTCAGTGCTGGGGAGTGTATTCTATTAGAAACTCTGTAACAGTGCAGGGTCAGTGCCGGCAAATGAATTCTATTGGAAACTCTGTTACAGTGCAGTGTCAGTGCTGTGGAATGAATTCTGTTAGAAACTCTGTTACAGTGCAGGGTCAGTGCCGGGGAAAGAATTCTATTAGAAACTCTGTTACAGTGCAGGGTCAGTGCTGGGGAATGAATTTTATTAGAAACTTTGTTACAGTGCAGGGTCAGTGCCGGGGAATGAATTATATTGGAAACTCTGTTACAGTGCAGGGTCAGTGCCGGGGAATGAATTCTTTTAGAAACTCTGTTACAGTGCAGGGTCAGTGCTGAGGAGTGAATTCTATTAGAAACTCTGTTACAGTGCAGGGTCAGTGCTGTGGTGTGAATTCAATAAGAAACTCTGTTGCAGTGCAGGGTCAGTGCCGGGGAATGAATTTGATTAGAAATTCTGTTACAGTGCAGGGTCAGTGCTGGGGAGTGAATTCTATTCGAAACACTGTTACAGTGCAGGGCCAGTGCTGGGGAATGAATTCTATTGGAAACTCTGTTACAGTGCAGGGTCAGTGCTGGGAAATGAATTCTATTAGAAACTCTGTTACAGTGCAGGGTCAGTGCCGGGGAATGAATTCTATTAGAAACTCTGTTACAGTGCAGTGTCAGTGCTGGGGAATGAATTCTATTAGAAACTCTGTTACAGTGCAGGGTCAGTGCCGGGGAATGAATTCTATTAGAAACTCTGTTACAGTGCAGGGTCAGTGCTGGGGAATGAATTCTATTAGAAACTCTGTTACAGTGCAGGGTCATTGCTGGGGAATGAATTCTAGTAGAAACTCTGTTACAGTGCAGGGTCAGTGCTGGGGAACGAATTCTATTAGAAACTCTGTTACAGTGCAGGGTCAGTGCTGGGGTATGAATTCTATTAGAAACTCTGTTACAGTGCAGTGTCAGTGCCGGGGAATGAATTCTATTAGAAACTCTGTTACAGTGCAGGGTCTGTGCTGGGGAATGAATTCTATTAGAAACTCTGTTACAGTGCAGGGTCAGTGCCGGGGAATGAATTCTATTAGAAACTCTGTTACAGTGCAGGGTCAGTGCTGGGGAGTGAATTCTATGAGAAACTCTGTTACAGTGCAGGGTCAGTGCTGGGGAATGAATTCTATTAGAAACTCTGTTACAGTGCAGGGTCAGTGCTGGAGAATGAATTCTATTAGAAACTCTGTTACAGTGCAGTGTCAGTGCTGGGGTGTGAATTCTATTGGAAATTCTGTTAAAGTGCAGGGTCTGTCCCGGGGAATGAATTTGACTAGAAACTCTGTAACAGTGCAGGGTCAGTGCTGGGGACTGAATTCTATTGGAAAATCTGTTACAGTGCAGGGTCAGTGCTGGGGAATGAATTCTATTAGAAACTCTGTTACAGTGCAGGGTCAGTGCTGGGGAATGAATTGTATTAGAAACTATGTTACAGTGCAGGGTTAGTGCTGGGGAATGAATTCTATTGGAAACTCTGTTACAGTGCAGGGTCAGTGCTGGGGAACGAATTCTATTAGATACTCTGTTACAGTGCAGGGTCAGTGCTGGGGTATGAATTCTATTAGAAACTCTGTTACAGTGCAGGGTCAGTGCCGGGGAATGAATTCTATTTGAAACTCTGTTACAGTGCAGTGTCAGTGCTGTGGAATGAATTCTGTTAGAAACTCTGTTACAGTGCAGGGTCAGTGCCGGGGAAAGAATTCTATTAGAAACTCTGTTACAGTGCAGGGTCAGTGCTGGGGAATGAATTTTATTAGAAACTCTGTTACAGTGCAGGGTCAGTGACGGGGAATGAATTATATTGGAAACTCTGTTACAGTGCAGGGTCAGTGCCGGGGAATGAATTCTTTTAGAAACTCTGTTACAGTGCAGGGTCTGTGCTGAGGAGTGAATTCTATTAGAAACTCTGTTACAGTGCAGGGTCAGTGCTGGGGTGTGAATTCTATAAGAAACTCTGTTGCAGTGCAGGGTCAGTGCCGGGGAATGAATTTGATTAGAAATTCTGTTACAGTGCAGGGTCAGTGCTGGGGAATGAATTCTATTCGAAACTCTGTTACAGTGCAGGGCCAGTGCTGGGGTATGAATTCTATTAGAAACTCTGTTACAGTGCAGGGTCAGTGCCGGCAAATGAATTCTATTGGAAACTCTGTTACAGTGCAGGGTCAGTGCTGAGGAGTGAATTCTATTAGAAACTCTGTTACAGTGCAGGGTCAGTACCGGGGAATGAATTCTATTGGAAACTCTGTTACAGTGCAGTGTCAGTGCTGTGGAATAAATTCTGTTAGAAACTCTGTTACAGTGCAGGGTCAGTGCTGGGGAACGAATTCTATTAGAAACTCTGTTACAGTGCAGGGTCAGTGCTGGGGTATGAATTCTATTAGAAACTCTGTTACAGTGCAGTGTCAGTGCCGGGGAATGAATTCTATTAGAAACTCTGTTACAGTGCAGGGTCTGTGCTGGGGAATGAATTCTATTAGAAACTCTGTTACAGTGCAGGGTCAGTGCCGGGGAATGAATTCTATTAGAAACTCTGTTACAGTGCAGGGTCAGTGCTGGGGAGTGAATTCTATGAGAAACTCTGTTACAGTGCAGGGTCAGTGCTGGGGAATGAATTCTATTAGAAACTCTGTTACAGTGCAGGGTCAGTGCTGGAGAATGAATTCTATTAGAAACTCTGTTACAGTGCAGTGTCAGTGCTGGGGTGTGAATTCTATTGGAAATTCTGTTAAAGTGCAGGGTCTGTCCCGGGGAATGAATTTGACTAGAAACTCTGTAACAGTGCAGGGTCAGTGCTGGGGACTGAATTCTATTGGAAAATCTGTTACAGTGCAGGGTCAGTGCTGGGGAATGAATTCTATTAGAAACTCTGTTACAGTGCAGGGTCAGTGCTGGGGAATGAATTGTATTAGAAACTATGTTACAGTGCAGGGTTAGTGCTGGGGAATGAATTCTATTGGAAACTCTGTTACAGTGCAGGGTCAGTGCTGGGGAACGAATTCTATTAGATACTCTGTTACAGTGCAGGGTCAGTGCTGGGGTATGAATTCTATTAGAAACTCTGTTACAGTGCAGGGTCAGTGCCGGGGAATGAATTCTATTTGAAACTCTGTTACAGTGCAGTGTCAGTGCTGTGGAATGAATTCTGTTAGAAACTCTGTTACAGTGCAGGGTCAGTGCCGGGGAAAGAATTCTATTAGAAACTCTGTTACAGTGCAGGGTCAGTGCTGGGGAATGAATTTTATTAGAAACTCTGTTACAGTGCAGGGTCAGTGACGGGGAATGAATTATATTGGAAACTCTGTTACAGTGCAGGGTCAGTGCCGGGGAATGAATTCTTTTAGAAACTCTGTTACAGTGCAGGGTCTGTGCTGAGGAGTGAATTCTATTAGAAACTCTGTTACAGTGCAGGGTCAGTGCTGGGGTGTGAATTCTATAAGAAACTCTGTTGCAGTGCAGGGTCAGTGCCGGGGAATGAATTTGATTAGAAATTCTGTTACAGTGCAGGGTCAGTGCTGGGGAATGAATTCTATTCGAAACTCTGTTACAGTGCAGGGCCAGTGCTGGGGTATGAATTCTATTAGAAACTCTGTTACAGTGCAGGGTCAGTGCCGGCAAATGAATTCTATTGGAAACTCTGTTACAGTGCAGGGTCAGTGCTGAGGAGTGAATTCTATTAGAAACTCTGTTACAGTGCAGGGTCAGTACCGGGGAATGAATTCTATTGGAAACTCTGTTACAGTGCAGTGTCAGTGCTGTGGAATAAATTCTGTTAGAAACTCTGTTACAGTGCAGGGTCAGTGCCGGGGAAAGAATTCTATTAGAAACTCTGTTACAGTGCAGGGTCAGTGCTGGGGAATGAATTTTATTAGAAACTCTGTTACAGTGCAGGGTCAGTGCCGGGGAATGAATTATATTGGAAACTTTGTTACAGTGCAGGGTCAGTGCCGGGGAATGAATTCTTTTAGAAACTCTGTTACAGTGCAGGGTCAGTGCTGGGGAATGTATTCTATTAGAAACTCTGTTACAGTGCAGGGTCTGTGCTGAGGAGTGAATTCTATTAGAAACTCTGTTACAGTGCAGGGTCAGTGCTGGGGTGTGAATTCTATAAGAAACTCTATTGCAGTGCAGGGTCAGTGCCGGGCAATGAATTTGATTAGAAATTCTGTTACAGTGCAGGGTCAGTGCTGGGGAGAGAATTCTATTCGAAACTCTGTTACAGTGCAGGGCCAGTGCTGGGGAATGAATTCTATTGGAAACTCTGTTACAGTGCAGGGTCAGTGCTGGGAAATGAATTCTATTAGAAACTCTGTTACAGTGCAGGGTCAGTGCCGGGGAATGAATTCTAGTAGAAACTCTGTTACAGTGCAGGATCAGTGCTGAGGAGTGAATTCTATTAGAAACTCTGTTACAGTGCAGGGTCAGTGCTGGGGTGTGAATTCTATAAGAAACTCTGTTGCAGTGCAGGGTCAGTGCCGGGGAATGAATTTGATTAGAAATTCTGTTACAGTGCAGGGTCAGTGCTGGGGAGTGAATTCTATTCGAAACTCTGTTACAGTGCAGGGGCAGAGCTGGGGAATGAATTCTATTGGAAACTATGTTACAGTGCAGGGTCAGTGCTGGGAAATGAATTCTATTAGAAACTCTGTTACAGTGCAGGGTCAGTGCCGGGGAATGAATTTGATGAGAAATTCTGTTACAGTGCAGGGTCAGTGCTGGGGAATGAATTCTATTGGAAACTCTGTTACAGTGCAGGGTCAGTGATGGGGAATGAATTCGATTAGAAACTCTGTTTCAGTGCAGGGTCAGTGCCGGGGAATGAATTCTATTAGAAACTCTGTTACAGTGCAGTGTCAGTGCTGGGGAATGAATTCTATTAGAAACTCTGTTACAGTGCAGGGTCAGTACCGGGGAATGAATTCTATTAGAAACTCTGTTACAGTGCAGGGCCAGTGCCGGGGAATGAATTCTATTAGAAACTCTGTTACAGTGCAGGGCCAGTGCTGGGGAATGTATTCTATTAGAAACTCTGTTACAGTGCAGGGTCAGTGCTGGGGAATGAATTCTAGTAGAAACTCTGTTCCAGTGCAGGGTCAGTGCTGGGGAATGAATTATATTGGAAACTCTGTTACAGTGCAGGGTGAGTGCTGGGGAACGAATTCTATGAGAAACTCTGTTACAGTGCAGGGTCAGTGCTGGGGAATGAATTCTATTAGAAACTCTGTTACAGTGCAGGGTCAGTGCTGGGGAATGAATTCTATTAGAAACTCTGTTACAGTGCAATGTCAGTGCTGGGGAGTGAATTCTATTGGAAACTCTGTTAAAGTGCAGGGTCTGTGCCGGGGAATGAATTTGACTAGAAACTCTGTTACAGTGCAGGGTCAGTGCTGGGGAATGAATTCTATTGGAAACACTGTTACAGTGCATGGTCAGTGCTGGGAAATGAATTTTATTAGAAACTCTGTTACAGTGCAGGGTCAGTGCTAGGGACTGAATTCTATTGGAAACTCTGTTACAGTGCAGGGTCAGTGCTGGGGAGTGTATTCTATTAGAAACTCTGTAACAGTGCAGGGTCAGTGCCGGCAAATGAATTCTATTGGAAACTCTGTTACAGTGCAGTGTCAGTGCTGTGGAATGAATTCTGTTAGAAACTCTGTTACAGTGCAGGGTCAGTGCCGGGGAAAGAATTCTATTAGAAACTCTGTTACAGTGCAGGGTCAGTGCTGGGGAATGAATTTTATTAGAAACTTTGTTACAGTGCAGGGTCAGTGCCGGGGAATGAATTATATTGGAAACTCTGTTACAGTGCAGGGTCAGTGCCGGGGAATGAATTCTTTTAGAAACTCTGTTACAGTGCAGGGTCAGTGCTGAGGAGTGAATTCTATTAGAAACTCTGTTACAGTGCAGGGTCAGTGCTGTGGTGTGAATTCAATAAGAAACTCTGTTGCAGTGCAGGGTCAGTGCCGGGGAATGAATTTGATTAGAAATTCTGTTACAGTGCAGGGTCAGTGCTGGGGAGTGAATTCTATTCGAAACAATGTTACAGTGCAGGGCCAGTGCTGGGGAATGAATTCTATTGGAAACTCTGTTACAGTGCAGGGTCAGTGCTGGGAAATGAATTCTATTAGAAACTCTGTTACAGTGCAGGGTCAGTGCCGGGGAATGAATTCTATTAGAAACTCTGTTACAGTGCAGTGTCAGTGCTGCGGAATGAATTCTATTAGAAACTCTGTTAAAGTGCAGGGTCAGTGCCGGGGAATGAATTCTATTAGAAACTCTGTTACAGTGCAGGGTCAGTGCTGGGGAATGAATTCTATTAGAAACTCTGTTACAGTGCAGGGTCATTGCTGGGGAATGAATTCTAGTAGAAACTCTGTTACAGTGCAGGGTCAGTGCTGGGGAACGAATTCTATTAGAAACTCTGTTACAGTGCAGGGTCAGTGCTGGGGTATGAATTCTATTAGAAACTCTGTTACAGTGCAGTGTCAGTGCCGGGGAATGAATTCTATTAGAAACTCTGTTACAGTGCAGGGTCTGTGCTGGGGAATGAATTCTATTAGAAACTCTGTTACAGTGCAGGGTCAGTGCCGGGGAATGAATTCTATTAGAAACTCTGTTACAGTGCAGGGTCAGTGCTGGGGAGTGAATTCTATGAGAAACTCTGTTACAGTGCAGGGTCAGTGCTGGGGAATGAATTCTATTAGAAACTCTGTTACAGTGCAGGGTCAGTGCTGGAGAATGAATTCTATTAGAAACTCTGTTACAGTGCAGTGTCAGTGCTGGGGTGTGAATTCTATTGGAAACTCTGTTAAAGTGCAGGGTCTGTGCCGGGGAATGCATTTGACTAGAAACTCTGTAACAGTGCAGGGTCTGTGCTGGGGAATGAATTCTATTGGAAAATCTGTTACAGTGCAGGGTCAGTGCTGGGGAATGAATTCTATTAGAAACTCTGTTACAGTGCAGGGTCAGTGCTGGGGAATGAATTGTATTAGAAACTATGTTACAGTGCAGGGTTAGTGCTGGGGAATGAATTCTATTGGAAACTCTGTTACAGTGCAGGGTCAGTGCTGGGGAACGAATTCTATTAGATACTCTGTTACAGTGCAGGGTCAGTGCTGGGGTATGAATTCTATTAGAAACTCTGTTACAGTGCAGGGTCAGTGCCGGGGAATGAATTCTATTTGAAACTCTGTTACAGTGCAGTGTCAGTGCTGTGGAATGAATACTGTTAGAAACTCTGTTACAGTGCAGGGTCAGTGCCGGGGAAAGTATTCTATTAGAAACTCTGTTACAGTGCAGGGTCAGTGCTGGGGAATGAATTTTATTACAAACTCTGTTACAGTGCAGGGTCAGTGCCGGGGAATGAATTATATTGGAAATCTGATACAGTGCAGGGTCAGTGCCGGGGAATGAATTTTATTAGAATCTCTGTTACAGTGCAGGGTCAGTGCTGAGGAGTGAATTCTATTAGAAACTCTGTTACAGTGCAGGGTCAGTGCTGGGGTGTGAATTCTATAAGAAACTCTGTTGCAGTGCAGGGTCAGTGCCGGGGAATGAATTTGATTAGAAACTCTGTTACAGTGCAGGGTCAGTGCTGGGGAGTGAATTCTATTCGAAACTCTGTTACAGTGCAGGGTCAGTGCTGGGGAATGAATTCTATTGGAAACTCTGTTACAGTGCAGGGTCAGTGCTGGGGAATGAATTCTATTAGAAACTCTGTTTCAGTGCAGGGTCAGTGCCGGGGAATGAATTCTATTAGAAACTCTGTTACAGTGCAGTGTCAGTGCTGGGGAATGAATTCTATTAGAAACTCTGTTACAGTGCAGGGTCAGTGCCGGGGAATGAATTCTATTAGAAACTCTGTTACAGTGCAGGGTCAGTGCTGGGGAATGTATTCGATTAGAAACTCTGTTACAGTGCAGGGTCAGTGCTGGGGAATGAATTCTAGTAGAAACTCTGTTACAGTGCAGGGTCAGTGCTGGGGAATGAATTATATTGGAAACTCTGTTACAGTGCAGGGTCAGTGCTGGGGAACGAATTCTATGAGAAACTCTGTTACAGTGCAGGGTCAGTGCTGGGGAATGAATTCTATTAGAAACTCTGTTACAGTGCAGTGTCAGTGCTGGGGAGTGAATTCTATTGGAAACTCTGTTAAAGTGCAGGGTCAGTGCTGGGGAATGAATTCTATTGGAAACTCTGTTACAGTGCATGGTCAGTGCTGGGAAATGAATTTTATTAGAAACTCTGTTACAGTGCAGGGTCAGTGCTGGGGACTGAATTCTATGGGAAACTCTTACAGTGCAGGGTCAGTGCTGGGGAACGAATTCTATTAGAAACTCTGTTACAGCGCAGGGTCAGTGCTGGGGTATGAATTCTATTAGAAATTCTGTTACAGTGCAGGGTCAGTGCCGGCAAATGAATTCTATTGGAAACTCTGTTACAGTGCAGGGTCAGTGCCGGGGAAAGAATTCTATTAGAAACTCTGTTACAGTGCAGGGTCAGTGCTGGGGAATGAATGTTATTAGAAACACTGTTACAGTGCATGGTCAGTGCCGGGGAATGAATTATATTGGAAACTCTGTTACAGTGCAGGGTCAGTGCCGGGGAATGAATTCTTTTAGAAACTCTGTTACAGTGCAGGGTCAGTGCTGAGGAGTGAATTCTATTAGAAACTCTGTTACAGTGCAGGGTCAGTGCTGGGGTGTGAATTCTATAAGAAACTCTGTTGCAGTGCAGGGTCAGTGCCGGGGAATGAATTTGATTAGAAACTCTGTTACAGTGCAGGGTCAGTGCTGGGGAGTGAATTCTATTCGAAACTCTGTTACAGTGCAGGGTCAGTGCCGGGGAATGAATTCTATTGGAAACTCTGTTACAGTGCAGGGTCAGTGCTGGGGAAGGAATTCTATAAGAAACTCTGTTACAGTGCAGGGCCAGTGCTGGGGAATGAATTCTATTGGAAACTCTGTTACAGTGCAGGGTCAGTGCTGGGAAATGAATTCTATTAGAAACTCTGTTACAGTGCAGGGTCAGTGCCGGGGAATGAATTCTATTAGAAACTCTGTTAAAGTGCAGTGTCAGTGCTGGGGAATGAATTCTATTAGAAACTTTGTTACAGTGCAGGGTCAGTGCCGGGGAATGAATTCTATTAGAAACTCTGTTACAGTGCAGGGTCAGTGCTGGGGAATGAATTCTATCAGAAACTCTGTTACAGTGCAGGGTCATTGCTGGGGAATGAATTCTAGTAGAAACTCTGTTACAGTGCAGGGTCAGTGCTGGGGAACGAATTCTATTAGAAACTCTGTTACAGTGCAGGGTCAGTGCTGGGGTATGAATTCTATTAGAAACTCTGTTACAGTGCAGGGTCAGTGCCGGGGAATGAATTCTATTAGAAACTCTGTTACAGTGCAGGGTCAGTGCTGGGGAATGAATTCTATTAGAAACTCTGTTACAGTGCAGGGTCAGTGCCGGGGAATGAATTCTATTAGAAACTCTGTTACAGTGCAGGGTCAGTGCTGGGGAGTGAATTCTATGAGAAACTCTGTTACAGTGCAGGGTCAGTGCTGGGGAATGAATTCTATTAGAAACTCTGTTACAGTGCAGGGTCAGTGCTGGAGAATGAATTCTATTAGAAACTCTGTTACAGTGCAGTGTCAGTGCTGGGGAGTGAATTCTATTGGAAACTCTGTTAAAGTGCAGGGTCTGTGCCGGGGAATGAATTTGACTAGAAACTCTGTTACAGTGCAGGGTCAGTGCTGGGGAATGAATTCTATTAGAAACTCTGTTACAGTGCAGGGTCAGTGTTGGGGAATGAATTCTATTAGAAACTCTGTTACAGTGCAGGGTCAGTGCTGGGGACTGAATTCTATTGGAAAATCTGTTACAGTGCAGGGTCAGTGCTGGGGAATGAATTCTATTAGAAACTCTGTTACAGTGCAGGGTCAGTGCTGGGGAATGAATTGTATTAGAAACTCTGTTACAGTGCAGGGTTAGTGCTGGGGAATGAATTCTATTGGAAACTCTGTTACAGTGCAGGGTCAGTGCTGGGGAACGAATTCTATTAGATACTCTGTTACAGTGCAGGGTCAGTGCTGGGGTATGAATTCTATTAGAAACTCTGTTACAGTGCAGGGTCAGTGCCGGGGAATGAATTCTATTTGAAACTCTGTTACAGTGCAGTGTCAGTGCTGTGGAATGAATTCTGTTAGAAACTCTGTTACAGTGCAGGGTCAGTGCCGGGGAAAGAATTATATTAGAAACTCTGTTACAGTGCAGGGTCAGTGCTGGGGAATGAATTTTATTACAAACTCTGTTACAGTGCAGGGTCAGTGCCGGGGAATGATTTATATTGGAAAATCTGTTACAGTGCAGGGTCAGTGCCGGGGAATGAATATTATTAGAAACTCTGTTACAGTGCAGGGTCAGTGCTGAGGAGTGAATTCTATTAGAAACTCTGTTACAGTGCAGGGTCAGTGCTGGGGTGTGAATTCTATAAGAAACTCTGTTGCAGAGCAGGGTCAGTGCCGGGGAATGAATTTGATTAGAAACTCTGTTACAGTGCAGGGTCAGTGCTGGGGAGTGAATTCTATTCGAAACTCTGTTACAGTGCAGGGCCAGTGCTGGGGAATGAATTCTATTGGAAACTCTGTTACAGTGCAGGGTAAGTGCTGGGGAATGAATTCTATTAGAAACTCTGTTTCAGTGCAGGGTCAGTGCCGGGGAATGAATTCTATTAGAAACTCTGTTACAGTGCAGTGTCAGTGCCGGGGAATGAATTCTATTAGAAACTCTGTTACAGTGCAGGGTCAGTGCTGGGGAATGTATTCTATTAGAAACTCTGTTACAGTGCAGGGTCAGTGCTGGGGAATGAATTCTAGTAGAAACTCTGTTACAGTGCAGGGTCAGTGCTGGGTAATGAATTATATTGGAAACTCTGTTACAGTGCAGGGTCAGTGCTGGGGAATGAATTGTATTAGAAACTCTGTTACAGTGCAGGGTTAGTGCTGGGGAATGAATTCTATTGGAAACTCTGTTACAGTGCAGGGTCAGTGCTGGGGAACGAATTCTATTAGATACTCTGTTACAGTGCAGGGTCAGTGCTGGGGTATGAATTCTATTAGAAACTCTGTTACAGTGCAGGGTCAGTGCCGGGGAATGAATTCTATTTGAAACTCTGTTACAGTGCAGTGTCAGTGCTGTGGAATGAATTCTGTTAGAAACTCTGTTACAGTGCAGGGTCAGTGCCGGGGAAAGAATTATATTAGAAACTCTGTTACAGTGCAGGGTCAGTGCTGGGGAATGAATTTTATTACAAACTCTGTTACAGTGCAGGGTCAGTGCCGGGGAATGATTTATATTGGAAAATCTGTTACAGTGCAGGGTCAGTGCCGGGGAATGAATATTATTAGAAACTCTGTTACAGTGCAGGGTCAGTGCTGAGGAGTGAATTCTATTAGAAACTCTGTTACAGTGCAGGGTCAGTGCTGGGGTGTGAATTCTATAAGAAACTCTGTTGCAGAGCAGGGTCAGTGCCGGGGAATGAATTTGATTAGAAACTCTGTTACAGTGCAGGGTCAGTGCTGGGGAGTGAATTCTATTCGAAACTCTGTTACAGTGCAGGGCCAGTGCTGGGGAATGAATTCTATTGGAAACTCTGTTACAGTGCAGGGTAAGTGCTGGGGAATGAATTCTATTAGAAACTCTGTTTCAGTGCAGGGTCAGTGCCGGGGAATGAATTCTATTAGAAACTCTGTTACAGTGCAGTGTCAGTGCCGGGGAATGAATTCTATTAGAAACTCTGTTACAGTGCAGGGTCAGTGCTGGGGAATGTATTCTATTAGAAACTCTGTTACAGTGCAGGGTCAGTGCTGGGGAATGAATTCTAGTAGAAACTCTGTTACAGTGCAGGGTCAGTGCTGGGTAATGAATTATATTGGAAACTCTGTTACAGTGCAGGGTCAGTGCTGGGGAACGAATTCTATGAGAAACTCTGTTACAGTGCAGGGTCAGTGCTGGGGAATGAATTCTATTAGAAACTCTGTTACAGTGCAGGGTCAGTGCTGGGGAATGAATTCTATTAGAAACTCTGTTACAGTGCAGTGTCAGTGCTGGGGAGTGAATTCTATTGGAAACTCTGTTAAAGTGCAGGGTCTGTGCCGGGGAATGAATTTGACTAGAAACTCTGTTACAGTGCATGGTCAGTGCCGGGAAATGAATTTGACTAGAAACTCTGTTACAGTGCAGGGTCAGTGCTGGGGAGTGAATTCTATTAGAAACTCTGTTACAGTGCAGGGTCAGTGCTGGGGAATGAATTCTATTGGAAACTCTGTTACAGTGCATGGTCAGTGCTGGGAAATGAATTTTATTAGAAACTCTGTTACAGTGCAGGGTCACTGCTGGGGAATGAATTCTATTGGAAACTCTGTTACAGTGCATGGTCAGTGCTGGGAAATGAATTTTATTAGAAACTCTGTTACAGTGCAGGGTCAGTGCTGGGGACTGAATTCTATTGGAAACTCTGTTACAGTGCAGGGTCAGTGCTGGGGAACAAATTCTATTAGAAACTCTGTTACAGTGCAGGGTCAGTGCTGGGGTATGAATTCTATTAGAAACTCTGTTACAGTGCAGGGTCAGTGCCGGGGAATGAATTCTTTTAGAAACTCTGTTACAGTGCAGTGTCAGTGCTGGGGAATGAATTCTATTAGAAACTCTGTTACAGTGCAGGGTCAGTGCCGGGGAATGAATTCTATTAGAAACTCTGTTACAGTGCAGGGTCATTGCTGGGGAATGAATTCTAGTAGAAACTCTGTTACAGTGCAGGGTCAGTGCTGGGGAACGAATTCTATTAGAAACTCTGTTACAGTGCAGGGTCAGTGCTGGGGTATGAATTCTATTAGAAACTCTGTTACAGTGCAGGGTCAGTGCCGGGGAATGAATTCTATTAGAAACTCTGTTACAGTGCAGGGTCAGAGCTGGGGAATGAATTCTATTAGAAACTCTGTTACAGTGCAGGGTCAGTGCCGGGGAATGAATTCTATTAGAAACTCTGTTACAGTGCAGGGTCAGTGCTGGGGAGTGAATTCTATGAGAAACTCTGTTACAGTGCAGGGTCAGTGCTGGGGAATGAATTCTATTAGAAACTCTGTTACAGTGCAGGGTCAGTGCTGGAGAATGAATTCTATTAGAAACTCTGTTACAGTGCAGTGTCAGTGCTGGGGAGTGAATTCTATTGGAAACTCTGTTAAAGTGCAGGGTCTGTGCCGGGGAATGAATTTGACTAGAAACTCTGTTACAGTGCAGGGTCAGTTCTGGGGAATGAATTCTATTGGAAACTGTGTTACAGTGCAGGGTCAGTGCTGGGGACTGAATTCTATTGGAAAATCTGTTACAGTGCAGGGTCAGTGCTGGGGAATAAATTCTATTAGAAACTCTGTTACAGTGCAGGGTCAGTGCTGGGGAATGAATTGTATTAGAAACTCTGTTACAGTGCAGGGTTAGTGCTGGGGAATGAATTCTATTGGAAACTCTGTTACAGTGCAGGGTCAGTGCTGGGGAACGAATTCTATTAGATACTCTGTTACAGTGCAGGGTCAGTGCTGGGGTATGAATTCTATTAGAAACTGTGTTACAGTGCAGGGTCAGTGCCGGGGAATGAATTCTATTTGAAACTCTGTTACAGTGCAGTGTCAGTGCTGTGGAATGAATTCTGTTAGAAACTCTGTTACAGTGCAGGGTCAGTGCCGGGGAAAGAATTATATTAGAAACTCTGTTACAGTGCAGGGTCAGTGCTGGGGAATGAATTTTATTACAAACTCTGTTACAGTGCAGGGTCAGTGCCGGGGAATGATTTATATTGGAAAATCTGTTACAGTGCAGGGTCAGTGCCGGGGAATGAATATTATTAGAAACTCTGTTACAGTGCAGGGTCAGTGCTGAGGAGTGAATTCTATTAGAAACTCTGTTACAGTGCAGGGTCAGTGCTGGGGTGTGAATTCTATAAGAAACTCTGTTGCAGAGCAGGGTCAGTGCCGGGGAATGAATTTGATTAGAAACTCTGTTACAGTGCAGGGTCAGTGCTGGGGAGTGAATTCTATTCAAAACTCTGTTACAGTGCAGGGCCAGTGCTGGGGAATGAATTCTATTGGAAACTCTGTTACAGTGCAGGGTAAGTGCTGGGGAATGAATTCTATTAGAAACTCTGTTTCAGTGCAGGGTCAGTGCCGGGGAATGAATTCTATTAGAAACTCTGTTACAGTGCAGTGTCAGTGCCGGGGAATGAATTCTATTAGAAACTCTGTTACAGTGCAGGGTCAGTGCTGGGGAATGTATTCTATTAGAAACTCTGTTACAGTGCAGGGTCAGTGCTGGGGAATGAATTCTAGTAGAAACTCTGTTACAGTGCAGGGTCAGTGCTGGGTAATGAATTATATTGGAAACTCTGTTACAGTGCAGGGTCAGTGCTGGGGAACGAATTCTATGAGAAACTCTGTTACAGTGCAGTGTCAGTGCTGGGGAATGAATTCTATTAGAAACTCTGTTACAGTGCAGGGTCAGTGCTGGGGAATGAATTCTATTAGAAACTCTGTTACAGTGCAGTGTCAGTGCTGGGGAGTGAATTCTATTGGAAACTCTGTTAAAGTGCAGGGTCTGTGCCGGGGAATGAATTTGACTAGAAACTCTGTTACAGTGCATGGTCAGTGCCGGGAAATGAATTTGACTAGAAACTCTGTTACAGTGCAGGGTCAGTGCTGGGGAGTGAATTCTATTAGAAACTCTGTTACAGTGCAGGGTCAGTGCTGGGGAATGAATTCTATTGGAAACTCTGTTACAGTGCATGGTCAGTGCTGGGAAATGAATTTTATTAGAAACTCTGTTACAGTGCAGGGTCAGTGCTGGGGAATGAATTCTATTGGAAACTCTGTTACAGTGCATGGTCAGTGCTGGGAAATGAATTTTATTAGAAACTCTGTTACAGTGCAGGGTCAGTGCTGGGGACTGAATTCTATTGGAAACTCTGTTACAGTGCAGGGTCAGTGCTGGGGAACAAATTCTATTAGAAACTCTGTTACAGTGCAGGGTCAGTGCTGGGGTATGAATTCTATTAGAAACTCTGTTACAGTGCAGGGTCAGTGCCGGCAAATGAATTCTATTGGAAACTCTGTTACAGTGCAGGGTCAGTGCCGGGGAATGAATTCTTTTAGAAACTCTGTTACAGTGCAGTGTCAGTGCTGGGGAATGAATTCTATTAGAAACTCTGTTACAGTGCAGGGTCAGTGCCGGGGAATGAATTCTATTAGAAACTCTGTTACAGTGCAGGGTCATTGCTGGGGAATGAATTCTAGTAGAAACTCTGTTACAGTGCAGGGTCAGTGCTGGGGAACGAATTCTATTAGAAACTCTGTTACAGTGCAGGGTCAGTGCTGGGGTATGAATTCTATTAGAAACTCTGTTACAGTGCAGGGTCAGTGCCGGGGAATGAATTCTATTAGAAACTCTGTTACAGTGCAGGGTCAGAGCTGGGGAATGAATTCTATTAGAAACTCTGTTACAGTGCAGGGTCAGTGCCGGGGAATGAATTCTATTAGAAACTCTGTTACAGTGCAGGGTCAGTGCTGGGGAGTGAATTCTATGAGAAACTCTGTTACAGTGCAGGGTCAGTGCTGGGGAGTGTATTCTATTAGAAACTCTGTTACAGTGCAGGTTCAGTGCTGGGGAATGAATTCTAGTAGAAACTCTGTTACAGTGCAGTGTCAGTGCTGGGGAGTGAATTCTATTGGAAACTCTGTTAAAGTGCAGGGTCTGTGCCGGGGAATGAATTTGACTAGAAACTCTGTTACAGTGCAGGGTCAGTGCTGGGGAATGAATTCTATTGGAAACTGTGTTACAGTGCAGGGTCAGTGCTGGGGACTGAATTCTATTGGAAAATCTGTTACAGTGCAGGGTCAGTGCTGGGGAATAAATTCTATTAGAAACTCTGTTACAGTGCAGGGTCAGTGCTGGGGAATGAATTGTATTAGAAACTCTGTTACAGTGCAGGGTTAGTGCTGGGGAATGAATTCTATTGGAAACTCTGTTACAGTGCAGGGTCAGTGCTGGGGAACGAATTCTATTAGATACTCTGTTACAGTGCAGGGTCAGTGCTGGGGTATGAATTCTATTAGAAACTGTGTTACAGTGCAGGGTCAGTGCCGGGGAATGAATTCTATTTGAAACTCTGTTACAGTGCAGTGTCAGTGCTGTGGAATGAATTCTGTTAGAAACTCTGTTACATTGCAGGGTCAGTGCCGGGGAAAGAATTCTATTAGAAACTCTGTTACAGTGCAGGGTCAGTGCTGGGGAATGAATTTTATTACAAACTCTGTTACAGTGCAGGGTCAGTGCCGGGGAATGAATTATATTGGAAAATCTGTTACAGTGCAGGGTCAGTGCCGGGGAATGAATTTTATTAGAAACTCTGTTACAGTGCAGGGTCAGTGCTGAGGACTGAATTCTATTAGAAACTCTGTTACAGTGCAGGGTCAGTGCTGGGGTGTGAATTCTATAAGAAACTCTGTTGCAGTGCAGGGTCAGTGCCGGGGAATGAATTTGATTAGAAACTCTGTTACAGTGCAGGGTCAGTGCTGGGGAATGAATTCTGTTAGAAACTCTGTTACAGTGCAGGGTCAGTGCTGGGGAATGAATTCTATTAGAAACTCTGTTACAGTGCAGGGTCAGTGCTGGGGAGTGAATTCTATTAGAAACTCTGTTACAGTGCAGGGTCAGTGCTGGGGAGTGTATTCTATTAGAAACTCTGTTACAGTGCAGGTTCAGTGCTGGGGAATGAATTCTAGTAGAAACTCTGTTACAGTGCAGGGTCAGTGCTGGGTAATGAATTATATTGGAAACTCTGTTACAGTGCAGTGTCAGTGCTGGGGAATGAATTCTATTAGAAACTCTGTTACAGTGCAGGGTCAGTGCTGGGGAATGAATTCTATTAGAAACTCTGTTACAGTGCAGTGTCAGTGCTGGGGAGTGAATTCTATTGGAAACTCTGTTAAAGTGCAGGGTCTGTGCCGGGAAATGAATTCGACTAGAAACTCTGTTACAGTGCAGGGTCAGTGCTGGGGAATGAATTCTATTGGAAACTCTGTTACAGTGCAGGGTCAGTGCTGGTGAGTGAATTCTATTGGAAACTCTGTTACAGTGCAGGGTCAGTGCTGGGGAACGAATTCTATTAGAAACTCTGTTACAGTGCAGGGTCAGTGCTGGGGTATGAATTCTATTAGAAACTCTGTTACAGTGCAGGGTCAGTGCTGGGGACTGAATTCTATTGGAAACTCTGTTACAGTGCAGGGTCAGTGCTGGGGAACGAATTCTATTAGAAACTCTGTTACAGTGCAGGGTCAGTGCTGGGGTATGAATTCTATTAGAAACTCTGTTCCAGTGCAGGGTCAGTGCCGGCAAATGAATTCTATTGGATACTCTGTTACAGTGCAGGGTCAGTGCCGGGGAATGAATTCTTTTAGAAACTCTGTTACAGTGCAGTGTCAGTGCTGGGGAATGAATTCTATTAGAAACTCTGTTACAGTGCAGGGTCAGTGCCGTGGAATGAATTCTATTAGAAACTCTGTTACAGTGCAGGGTCATTGCTGGGGAATGAATTCTAGTAGAAACTCTGTTACAGTGCAGGGTCAGTGCTGGGGAACGAATTCTATTCGAAACTCTGTTACAGTGCAGGGTCAGTGCTGGGGTATGAATTCTATTCGAAACTCTGTTACAGTGCAGGGTCAGTGCCGGGGAATGAATTCTATTAGAAACTCTGTTACAGTGCAGGGTCAGTGCTGGGGAATGAATTCTATTAGAAACTCTGTTACAGTGCAGGGTCAGTGCCGGGGAATGAATTCTATTAGAAACTCTGTTACAGTGCAGGGTCAGTGCTGGGGAGTGAATTCTATGAGAAACTCTGTTACAGTGCAGGGTCAGTGCTGGGGAATGAATTCTATTAGAAACTCTGTTACAGTGCAGGGTCAGTGCTGGAGAATGAATTCTATTAGAAACTCTGTTACAGTGCAGTGTCTGTGCTGGGGAGTGAATTCTATTGGAAACTCTGTTAAAGTGCAGGGTCTGTGCCGGGGAATGAATTTGACTAGAAACTCTGTTACAGTGCAGGGTCAGTGCTGGGGACTGAATTCTATTGGAAAATCTGTTACAGTGCAGGGTCAGTGCTGGGGAATGAATTCTATTAGAAACTCTGTTACAGTGCAGGGTCAGTGCTGGGGAATGAATTGTATTAGAAACTCTGTTACAGTGCAGGGTTACTGCTGGGGAATGAATTCTATTGGAAACTCTGTTACAGTGCAGGGTCAGTGCTGGGGAACGAATTCTATTAGATACTCTGTTACAGTGCAGGGTCAGTGCTGGGGTATGAATTCTATTAGAAACTCTGTTACAGTGCAGGGTCAGTGCCGGGGAATGAATTCTATTTGAAACTCTGTTACAGTGCAGTGTCAGTGCTGTGGAATGAATTCTGTTAGAAACTCTGTTACATTGCAGGGTCAGTGCCGGGGAAAGAATTCTATTAGAAACTCTGTCACAGTGCAGGGTCAGTGCTGGGGAATGAATTTTATTACAAACTCTGTTACAGTGCAGGGTCAGTGCCGGGGAATGAATTATATTGGAAAATCTGTTACAGTGCAGGGTCAGTGCCGGGGAATGAATTTTATTAGAAACTCTGTTACAGTGCAGGGTCAGTGCTGAGGAGTGAATTCTATTAGAAACTCTGTTACAGTGCAGGGTCAGTGCTGGGGTGTGAATTCTACAAGAAACTCTGTTGCAGTGCAGGGTCAGTGCCGGGGAATGAATTTGATTAGAAACTCTGTTACAGTGCAGGGTCAGTGCTGGGGAACGAATTCTATTAGATACTCTGTTACAGTGCAGGGTCAGTGCTGGGGTATGAATTCTATTAGAAACTGTGTTACAGCGCAGGGTCAGTGCCGGGGAATGAATTCTATTTGAAACTCTGTTACAGTGCAGTGTCAGTGCTGTGGAATGAATTCTGTTAGAAACTCTGTTACATTGCAGGGTCAGTGCCGGGGAAAGAATTCTATTAGAAACTCTGTTACAGTGCAGGGTCAGTGCTGGGGAATGAATTTTATTACAAACTCTGTTACAGTGCAGGGTCAGTGCCGGGGAATGAATTATATTGGAAAATCTGTTACAGTGCAGGGTCAGTGCCGGGGAATGAATTTTATTAGAAACTCTGTTACAGTGCAGGGTCAGTGCTGAGGACTGAATTCTATTAGAAACTCTGTTACAGTGCAGGGTCAGTGCTGGGGTGTGAATTCTATAAGAAACTCTGTTGCAGTGCAGGGTCAGTGCCGGGGAATGAATTTGATTAGAAACTCTGTTACAGTGCAGGGTCAGTGCTGGGGAATGAATTCTGTTAGAAACTCTGTTACAGTGCAGGGTCAGTGCTGGGGAATGAATTCTATTAGAAACTCTGTTACACTGCAGGGTCAGTGCTGGGGAGTGAATTCTATTAGAAACTCTGTTACAGTGCAGGGTCAGTGCTGGGGAGTGTATTCTATTAGAAACTCTGTTACAGTGCAGGTTCAGTGCTGGGGAATGAATTCTAGTAGAAACTCTGTTACAGTGCAGGGTCAGTGCTGGGTAATGAATTATATTGGAAACTCTGTTACAGTGCAGTGTCAGTGCTGGGGAATGAATTCTATTAGAAACTCTGTTACAGTGCAGGGTCAGTGCTGGGGAATGAATTCTATTAGAAACTCTGTTACAGTGCAGGGTCAGTGCTGGGGAATGAATTCTATTAGAAACTCTGTTACAGTGCAGTGTCAGTGCTGGGGAGTGAATTCTATTGGAAACTCTGTTAAAGTGCAGGGTCTGTGCCGGGAAATGAATTCGACTAGAAACTCTGTTACAGTGCAGGGTCAGTGCTGGGGAATGAATTCTATTGGAAACTCTGTTACAGTGCAGGGTCAGTGCTGGTGAGTGAATTCTATTGGAAACTCTGTTACAGTGCAGGGTCAGTGCTGGGGAACGAATTCTATTAGAAACTCTGTTACAGTGCAGGGTCAGTGCTGGGGTATGAATTCTATTGGAAACTCTGTTACAGTGCAGGGTCAGTGCTGGGGACTGAATTCTATTGGAAACTCTGTTACAGTGCAGGGTCAGTGCTGGGGAACGAATTCTATTAGAAACTCTGTTACAGTGCAGGGTCAGTGCTGGGGTATGAATTCTATTAGAAACTCTGTTCCAGTGCAGGGTCAGTGCCGGCAAATGAATTCTATTGGAAACTCTGTTACAGTGCAGGGTCAGTGCCGGGGAATGAATTCTTTTAGAAACTCTGTTACAGTGCAGTGTCAGTGCTGGGGAATGAATTCTATTAGAAACTCTGTTACAGTGCAGGGTCAGTGCCGTGGAATGAATTCTATTAGAAACTCTGTTACAGTGCAGGGTCATTGCTGGGGAATGAATTCTAGTAGAAACTCTGTTACAGTGCAGGGTCAGTGCTGGGGAACGAATTCTATTCGAAACTCTGTTACAGTGCAGGGTCAGTGCTGGGGTATGAATTCTATTAGAAACTCTGTTACAGTGCAGTGTCAGTGCTGGGGAGTGAATTCTATTGGAAACTCTGTTAAAGTGCAGGGTCTGTGCCGGGGAATGAATTTGACTAGAAACTCTGTTACAGTTCAGGGTCAGTGCTGGGGACTGAATTCTATTGGAAAATCTGTTACAGTGCAGGGTCAGTGCTGGGGAATGAATTCTATTAGAAACTCTGTTACAGTGCAGGGTCAGTGCTGGGGAATGAATTGTATTAGAAACTCTGTTACAGTGCAGGGTTAGTGCTGGGGAATGAATTCTATTGGAAACTCTGTTACAGTGCAGGGTCAGTGCTGGGGAACGAATTCTATTAGATACTCTGTTACAGTGCAGGGTCAGTGCTGGGGTATGAATTCTATTAGAAACTCTGTTACAGTGCAGGGTCAGTGCCGGGGAATGAATTCTATTTGAAACTCTGTTACAGTGCAGTGTCAGTGCTGTGGAATGAATTCTGTTAGAAACTCTGTTACATTGCAGGGTCAGTGCCGGGGAAAGAATTCTATTAGAAACTCTGTTACAGTGCAGGGTCAGTGCTGGGGAATGAATTTTATTACAAACTCTGTTACAGTGCAGGGTCAGTGCCGGGGAATGAATTATATTGGAAAATCTGTTACAGTGCAGGGTCAGTGCCGGGGAATGAATTTTATTAGAAACTCTGTTACAGTGCAGGGTCAGTGCTGAGGAGTGAATTCTATTAGAAACTCTGTTACAGTGCAGGGTCAGTGCTGGGGTGTGAATTCTATAAGAAACTCTGTTGCAGTGCAGGGTCAGTGCCGGGGAATGAATTTGATTAGAAACTCTGTTACAGTGCAGGGTCAGTGCTGGGGAGTGAATACTATTCGAAACTCTGTTACAGTGCAGGGCCAGTGCTGGGGAATGAATTCTATTGGAAACTCTGTTACAGTGCAGGGTCAGTGCTGGGGAATGAATTCTATTAGAAACTCTGTTACAGTGCAGGGTCAGTGCCGGGGAATGAATTTTATTAGAAACTCTGTTACAGTGCAGGGTCAGTGCTGAGGAGTGAATTCTATTAGAAACTCTGTTACAGTGCAGGGTCAGTGCTGGGGTGTGAATTCTACAAGAAACTCTGTTGCAGTGCAGGGTCAGTGCCGGGGAATGAATTTGATTAGAAACTCTGTTACAGTGCAGGGTCAGTGCTGGGGAACGAATTCTATTAGATACTCTGTTACAGTGCAGGGTCAGTGCTGGGGTATGAATTCTATTAGAAACTGTGTTACAGCGCAGGGTCAGTGCCGGGGAATGAATTCTATTTGAAACTCTGTTACAGTGCAGTGTCAGTGCTGTGGAATGAATTCTGTTAGAAACTCTGTTACATTGCAGGGTCAGTGCCGGGGAAAGAATTCTATTAGAAACTCTGTTACAGTGCAGGGTCAGTGCTGGGGAATGAATTTTATTACAAACTCTGTTACAGTGCAGGGTCAGTGCCGGGGAATGAATTATATTGGAAAATCTGTTACAGTGCAGGGTCAGTGCCGGGGAATGAATTTTATTAGAAACTCTGTTACAGTGCAGGGTCAGTGCTGAGGACTGAATTCTATTAGAAACTCTGTTACAGTGCAGGGTCAGTGCTGGGGTGTGAATTCTATAAGAAACTCTGTTGCAGTGCAGGGTCAGTGCCGGGGAATGAATTTGATTAGAAACTCTGTTACAGTGCAGGGTCAGTGCTGGGGAATGAATTCTGTTAGAAACTCTGTTACAGTGCAGGGTCAGTGCTGGGGAATGAATTCTATTAGAAACTCTGTTACAGTGCAGGGTCAGTGCTGGGGAGTGAATTCTATTAGAAACTCTGTTACAGTGCAGGGTCAGTGCTGGGGAGTGTATTCTATTAGAAACTCTGTTACAGTGCAGGTTCAGTGCTGGGGAATGAATTCTAGTAGAAACTCTGTTACAGTGCAGGGTCAGTGCTGGGTAATGAATTATATTGGAAACTCTGTTACAGTGCAGTGTCAGTGCTGGGGAATGAATTCTATTAGAAACTCTGTTACAGTGCAGGGTCAGTGCTGGGGAATGAATTCTATTAGAAACTCTGTTACAGTGCAGGGTCAGTGCTGGGGAATGAATTCTATTAGAAACTCTGTTACAGTGCAGTGTCAGTGCTGGGGAGTGAATTCTATTGGAAACTCTGTTAAAGTGCAGGGTCTGTGCCGGGAAATGAATTCGACTAGAAACTCTGTTACAGTGCAGGGTCAGTGCTGGGGAATGAATTCTATTGGAAACTCTGTTACAGTGCAGGGTCAGTGCTGGTGAGTGAATTCTATTGGAAACTCTGTTACAGTGCAGGGTCAGTGCTGGGGAACGAATTCTATTAGAAACTCTGTTACAGTGCAGGGTCAGTGCTGGGGTATGAATTCTATTGGAAACTCTGTTACAGTGCAGGGTCAGTGCTGGGGACTGAATTCTATTGGAAACTCTGTTACAGTGCAGGGTCAGTGCTGGGGAACGAATTCTATTAGAAACTCTGTTACAGTGCAGGGTCAGTGCTGGGGTATGAATTCTATTAGAAACTCTGTTCCAGTGCAGGGTCAGTGCCGGCAAATGAATTCTATTGGAAACTCTGTTACAGTGCAGGGTCAGTGCCGGGGAATGAATTCTTTTAGAAACTCTGTTACAGTGCAGTGTCAGTGCTGGGGAATGAATTCTATTAGAAACTCTGTTACAGTGCAGGGTCAGTGCCGTGGAATGAATTCTATTAGAAACTCTGTTACAGTGCAGGGTCATTGCTGGGGAATGAATTCTAGTAGAAACTCTGTTACAGTGCAGGGTCAGTGCTGGGGAACGAATTCTATTCGAAACTCTGTTACAGTGCAGGGTCAGTGCTGGGGTATGAATTCTATTAGAAACTCTGTTACAGTGCAGTGTCAGTGCTGGGGAGTGAATTCTATTGGAAACTCTGTTAAAGTGCAGGGTCTGTGCCGGGGAATGAATTTGACTAGAAACTCTGTTACAGTTCAGGGTCAGTGCTGGGGACTGAATTCTATTGGAAAATCTGTTACAGTGCAGGGTCAGTGCTGGGGAATGAATTCTATTAGAAACTCTGTTACAGTGCAGGGTCAGTGCTGGGGAATGAATTGTATTAGAAACTCTGTTACAGTGCAGGGTTAGTGCTGGGGAATGAATTCTATTGGAAACTCTGTTACAGTGCAGGGTCAGTGCTGGGGAACGAATTCTATTAGATACTCTGTTACAGTGCAGGGTCAGTGCTGGGGTATGAATTCTATTAGAAACTCTGTTACAGTGCAGGGTCAGTGCCGGGGAATGAATTCTATTTGAAACTCTGTTACAGTGCAGTGTCAGTGCTGTGGAATGAATTCTGTTAGAAACTCTGTTACATTGCAGGGTCAGTGCCGGGGAAAGAATTCTATTAGAAACTCTGTTACAGTGCAGGGTCAGTGCTGGGGAATGAATTTTATTACAAACTCTGTTACAGTGCAGGGTCAGTGCCGGGGAATGAATTATATTGGAAAATCTGTTACAGTGCAGGGTCAGTGCCGGGGAATGAATTTTATTAGAAACTCTGTTACAGTGCAGGGTCAGTGCTGAGGAGTGAATTCTATTAGAAACTCTGTTACAGTGCAGGGTCAGTGCTGGGGTGTGAATTCTATAAGAAACTCTGTTGCAGTGCAGGGTCAGTGCCGGGGAATGAATTTGATTAGAAACTCTGTTACAGTGCAGGGTCAGTGCTGGGGAGTGAATACTATTCGAAACTCTGTTACAATGCAGGGCCAGTGCTGGGGAATGAATTCTATTGGAAACTCTGTTACAGTGCAGGGTCAGTGCTGGGGAATGAATTCTATTAGAAACTCTGTTTCAGTGCAGGGTCAGTGCCGGGGAATGAATTCTATTAGAAACTCTGTTACAGTGCAGTGTCAGTGCTGGGGAATGAATTCTATTAGAAACTCTGTTACAGTGCAGGGTCAGTGCTGGGGAATGTATTCTATTAGAAACTCTGTTACAGTGCAGGGTCAGTGCTGGGGAATGAATTCTAGTAGAAACTCTGTTACAGTGCAGGGTCAGTGCTGGGGAATGAATTATATTGGAAACTCTGTTACAGTGCAGGGTCAGTGCTGGGGAACGAATTCTATGAGAAACTCTGTTACAGTGCAGGGTCAGTCCTGGGGAATGAATTCTGTTAGAAACTCTGTTACAGTGCAGGGTCAGTGCTGGGGAATGAATTCTATTAGAAACTCTGTTACAGTGCAGTGTCAGTGCTGGGGAGTGAATTCTATTGGAAACTCTGTTATAGTGCAGGGTCTGTGCCGGGGAATGAATTTGACTAGAAACTCTGTTACAGTGCAGGGTCAGTGCTGGGGAATGAATTCTATTGCAAACTCTGTTACAGTGCATGGTCAGTGCTGGGAAATGAATTTTATTAGAAACTCTGTTACAGTGCAGGGTCAGTGCTGGGGACTGAATTCTATTGGAAACTCTGTTACAGTGCAGGGTCAGTGCTGGGGAACGAATTCTATTAGAAACTCTGTTACAGTGCAGGGTCAGTGCCGGGGAATGAATTCTATTAGAAACTCTGTTACAGTGCAGGGTCAGTGCTGATGAATGAATTCTATTGGAAACTCTGTTACAGTGCATGGTCAGTGCTGGGAAATGAATTTTATTAGAAACTCTGTTACAGTGCAGGGTCAGTGCTGGGGACTGAATTCTATTGGAAACTCTGTTACAGTGCAGGGTCAGTGCTGGGGAACGAATTCTATTAGAAACTCTGTTACAGTGCAGGGTCAGTGCCGGGGAAATGAATTCTATTAGAAACTCTGTTACAGTGCAGGGTCAGTGCTGGGAAATGAATTCTATTAGAAACTCTGTTACAGTGCAGGGTCAGTGCCGGCAAATGAATTCTATTGGAAACTCTGTTACAGTGCAGTGTCAGTGCTGTGGAGTGAATTCTGTTAGAAACTCTGTTACAGTGCAGGGTCAGTGCCGGGGAAAGAATTCTATTAGAAACTCTGTTACAGTGCAGGGTCAGTGCTGGGGAATGAATTTTATTAGAAACTCTGTTACAGTGCAGGGTCAGTGCTGGGGAATGAATTCTATTAGAAATTCTGTTACAGTGCAGGGTCAGTGCCGGGGAATGAATTATATTGGAAACTCTGTTACAGTGCAGGGTCAGTGCTGGGGAATGAATTTTATTAGAAACTCTGTTACAGTGCAGGGTCAGTGCCGGGGAATGAATTATATTGGTAACTCTGTTACAGTGCAGGGTCAGTGCTGGGGAATGAATTCTATTAGAAACTCTGTTACAGTGCAGGGTCAGTGCTGAGGAGTGAATTCTATTAGAAACTCTGTTACAGTGCAGGGTCAGTGCTGGGGAATGTATTCTATTAGAAACTCTGTTACAGTGCAGGGTCAGTGCCGGGGAATGAATTCTATTAGAAACTCTGTTACAGTGCAGGGTCAGTGCTGCGGAGTGAATTCTATGAGAAACTCCGTTACAGTGCAGGGTCAGTGCTGGAGAATGAATTCTATTAGAAACTCTGTTACAGTGCAGTGTCAGTGCTGGGGAGTGAATTCTATTGGAAACTCTGTTAAAGTGCAGGGTCTGTGCCGGGGAATGAATTTGACTAGAAACTCTGTTACAGTGCAGGGTCAGTGCTGGGGAATGAATTCTTTTTTTTTTTTTAATAATATTTTATTGAAAATTTTTGGTCAACCAACACAGTACATTGTGCATCCTTTACACAACATTGTAACAATACAGATAATAATGACCTTTTTTAAATTTAAACAAAAACAACAACAAATAAATAAATATTAAATAACAAAAAATAAAAACTAGCCCTAATTGGCAACTGCCTTGTCTCAGGCCACCCCCCCCCCCCCATCCCCCCCCATCCCCCCAAGTCCTGGGCCGCTGCTGCTGCCTTCTTTGTTCTCCCCTATCTATCTTTCCGCAAGATATTCGACGAACGGTTGCCACCGCCTAGTAAACCCTTGAGCCGACCCCCTTAGGACGAACTTAATCCGCTCTCACTTTATGAACCCCGCCATATCATTTATCCAGGTCTCCACCCCCGGGGGCTTGGCTTCTTTCCACATTAGCAATATTCTGCGCCGGGCTACTAGGGACGCAAAGGCCAAAACATCGGCCTCTTTCGCCTCCTGCACTCCCGGCTCTTGTGCAACCCCAAATATAGCCAACCCCCAGCTTGGTTCGACCCGGACTCCTACTACTTTCGAAAGCACCTTTGTCACCCCCATCCAAAACCCCTGTAGTGCCGGGCATGACCAAAACATATGGGTATGATTCGCTGGGCTTCTCGAGCACCTCGCACACCTATCCTCCACCCCAAAGAATTTACTGAGCCGTGTTCCAGTCATATGTGCCCTGTGTAATACCTTAAACTGAATCAGGCTTAGCCTGGCGCACGAGGACGACGAGTTTACCCTGTTTAGGGCATCTGCCCACATCCCCTCCTCAATCTCCTCCCCTAGCTCTTCTTCCCATTTCCCTTTTAGTTCGTCCATCATAGTCTCCCCTTCGTCTCTCATTTCCCTATATATATCCGACACCTTACCGTCCCCCACCCATTTCTTTGAGATGACTCTGTCCTGCACCTCTTGTGTCGGGAGCTGCGGGAATTCCCTCACCTGCTGCCTCGCAAAAGCCCTCAATTGCATGTACCTGAATGCATTCCCTTGGGGCAACCCATATTTCTCGGTCAGCGCTCCCAGACTCGCAAACTTCCCATCCACAAATAGATCTTTCAATTGCGTTATACCTGCTCTTTGCCACATTCCATATCCCCCATCCATTCCCCCCGGGGCAAACCTATGGTTGTTTCTTATCGGGGACCCCCCCAGTGCTCCGGTCTTTCCCCTATGTCGTCTCCACTGTCCCCAAATCTTCAGTGTAGCTACCACCACCGGACTCGTGGTATAGTTCCTTGGTGAGAACGGCAATGGGGCTGTCACCATAGCCTGCAGGCTGGTCCCCCTACAGGACGCCCTCTCTAATCTCTTCCACGCCGCTCCTTCCTCCTCTCCCATCCACTTACTCACCATTGAAATATTAGCGGCCCAATAATACTCAATTAGGCTCGGTAGTGCCAGCCCCCCCCCTATCCCTACTACGCTGTAAGAATCCCTTCCTCACTCTCGGAGTCTTCCCGGCCCAAACAAAACCCATGATACTCTTTTCTATCCTTTTGAAAAAAGCCTTCGTGATCACCACCGGGAGACACTGAAACACAAAAAGGAATCTCGGGAGGACCACCATCTTAACTGCCTGCACCCTCCCTGCCATTGACAATGCTACCATATCCCATCTCTTGAAATCTTCCTCCATCTGTTCCACCAACCGCGTCAAATTTAGCCTGTGCAATGTGCCCCAATTCTTAGCTATCTGGATCCCCAGGTAACGAAAGTCTCTTGTTACCTTCCTCAACGGTAGGTCTTCTATTTCTCTACTCTGCTCCCCTGGATGCACCACAAACAGCTCACTCTTTCCCATGTTCAATTTATACCCTGAAAAATCCCCAAACTCCCCAAGTATCCGCATTATTTCTGGCATCCCCTCCGCTGGATCCGCCACATATAGTAGCAGATCATCCGCATATAAAGATACCCGGTGTTCTTCTCCTCCCCTAAGTATTCCCCTCCATCCCTTGGAACCTCTCAGCGCTATCGCCAGGGGCTCAATCGCCAGTGCAAACAGTAATGGTGACAGAGGACATCCCTGCCTTGTCCCTCTATGGAGCCGAAAATATGCCGATCCCCGTCCATTCATGACCACACTCGCCACTGGGGCCCTATACAACAGCTGCACCCATCTAACATACCCCTCTCCGAACCCAAATCTCCTCAACACCTCCCACAGATAATCCCACTCCACTCTATCAAATGCTTTCTCGGCATCCATCGCCCCTACTATCTCCGTTTCACCCTCTGGTGGGGCCATCATCATTACCCCTAACAACCTCCGTATGTTCGTGTTCAGCTGTCTCCCCTTCACAAACCCAGTTTGGTCCTCATGAACCACTCCCGGGACACATTCCTCTATTCTCATTGCCATTACCTTGGCCAAGACCTTGGCATCTACATTGAGGAGGGAGATTGGTCTGTAGGACCCGCATTGTAGCGGATCCTTTTCCTTCTTTAAAAGAAGCGATATCGTTGCTTCTGACCTAGTCGGGGGCAGTTGTCCCCTTTCCTTTGCCTCGTTGAAGGTCCTCGTCAGTAGCGGGGCGAGCAAGTCCAAATATTTTCTGTAAAATTCAACTGGGAATCCGTCCGGTCCCGGGGCCTTTCCCGTCTGCATGTTCCTAATTCCTTTCACCACTTCTTCTACCGTGATCTGTGCTCCCAATCCCATCCTTTCCTGCTCTTCCACCTTGGGAATTTCCAGCCGATCCAAAAACTCCATCATTCTCTCCCTCCCATCCGGGGGTTGAGCTTCATACAATTTTTTATAAAATGTCTTAAACACTTCATTCACTCTCTCCGCTCCCCGCTCCGTCTCTCCATCTTCGTCTCTCACCCCCCCTATTTCCCTCGCTGCTCCCCTTTTCCTCAATTGGTGTGCCAGCAATCTGCTCGCCATCTCTCCATATTCATACTGTACACCCTGCGCCTTCCTCCATTGTGCCTCTGCAGTGCCTGTGGTCAGCAAGTCAAATTCCACATGCAGCCTTTGCCTTTCCCTATACAGTCCCTCCTCCGGTGCTTCCGCATACTGTCTGTCCACCCTCAAAAGTTCTTGCAACAACCGCTCCTTACTCTCCTGCTTCCCTTTATGTGTCCTTATTGATATCAGCTCCCCCCTAACCACCGCCTTCAACGCCTCCCAGACCACTCCCACCTGAACCTCCCCATTGTCATTAAGTTCCAAGTACTTTTCAATGCATCCCCTCACCCTTAAGCACACCCCCTCATCCGCCATTAGTCCCATATCCATTCTCCAGGGTGGACGCCCTCTTGTTTCCTCCCCTATCTCCAAGTCTACCCAGTGTGGGGCATGATCCGAAATGGCTATAGCCGTATATTCCGTTCCCCTCACCCTCGGGATCAATGCCCTACCCAACACAAAAAAGTCTATGCGTGAATAGACTTTATGGACATAGGAGAAAAACGAGAACTCCTTACTCCTAGGTCTACTGAATCTCCACGGGTCCACCCCTCCCATCTGCTCCATAAAATCCTTAAGCACCTTGGCTGCTGCCGGCCTCCTACCAGTCCTGGACTTCGACCTATCCAGCCTTGGTTCCAACACCGTGTTAAAGTCTCCCCCCATTATCAGCTTTCCGGTCTCTAGGTCTGGGATGCGTCCTAGCATTCGCCTCATAAAATTGGCATCGTCCCAATTCGGGGCATACACGTTTACCAACACCACCATCTCTCCCTGTAATTTGCCACTCACCATCACGTATCTGCCCCCGTTGTCCGCCACTATAGTCTTTGCCTCGAACATTACCCGCTTCCCCACTAATATAGCCACCCCCCTGTTTTTCGCATCCAGCCCCGAATGGAACACCTGCCCTACCCATCCTTTGCGCAGCCTAACCTGATCTATCAGTTTCAGGTGCGTTTCCTGTAACATGACCACATCTGCTTTAAGTTTCTTAAGGTGTGCGAGTACTCGTGCCCTCTTTATCAGCCCGTTAAGCCCCCTCACGTTCCACGTGATCAGCCGGGTTGGGGGGCTTCCCACCGCCCCCCCCCTTGCCGGTTCGCCATCATCTTTTTCCAGCTTCTCGCCCAGTTCCCACGCGGCTGTATTTCTCCCAGACGGTGCCCCCCCGCCCATCCTTTCCCGCACCCACTCCCCCCTTTCCCCAGCAGCAGCAACCCCGTAATTCCCCCCTCCCCCCCCCCCCGCTAGACCCCCCGCTAGCGTAATTACTCCCCCCATGTTGCTCCCAGAAGTCAGCAAACTCTGGCTGACCTCGGCTTCCCCCCGTGATCACGGCTCGCCCCGTTCGGCGCCCCCTCCTTCCTGCTTCTCTATTCCCGCCATAATTATCATAGCGCGGGAACCAAGCCCGCGCCTCTCCCTCGGCCCCGCCTCCCATGGCCAACGCCCCATCTCCTCTCCCTCCCCACCTCCCCCCATCACCACCTGTGGGAGAAAGAAAAGTTACCATACCGCAGGATTAATCATACAATCCCTCTTCGCCCCCCCCACCCCCCCCACTCGTCCCACCACTTTGTCCAAACGTTCATTTTCGTAGTCCAATCATTCCAATTTTTCTTCTACAATAAAAGTCCACGCTTCATCCGCCGTCTCAAAGTAGTGGTGCCTCCCTTGATATGTGACCCACAGTCTTGCCGGTTGCAGCATTCCAAACTTTATCTTTTTTTTGTGAAGTACCGCTTTGGCCCGATTAAAGCTCGCCCTCCTTCTCGCCACCTCCGCACTCCAATGTTGATAGACGCGGATCACCGCGTTCTCCCATTTACTACACCGAGTTTTCTTCGCCCATCTAAGGACCATTTCTCTATCCTTAAAACGGAGAAATCTCACCACTATGGCTCTGGGAGCTTCTCCTGCTCTCGGTCCTCGCACCATAACTCGGTATGCTCCCTCCACCTCCAACGGACCCGTCGGGGCCTCCACTCCCATTAACGAGTGCAGCATCGTGCTCACATATGCCCCGACGTCCGCCCCCTCCACACCTTCAGGAAGGCCAAGAATCCTCAAGTTGTTCCTCCTTGCGTTATTTTCCAGTGCCTCCAACCTCTCCACAGATCGTTTCTGGTGTGCCTCCTGTATCTCCGACTTCACCACCAGGCCCTGTATGTCGTTTTCATTCTCTGCTGCTTTCGCCTTCACGACCCGAAGCTCCTGCTCCTGGGTCTTTTGTTCCTCTTTCAGCCCTTCAATCGCCTGTAATATCGGGGCCAACAACTCTTTCTTCATTTCCTTTTTTATCTCCTCCACGCAGCGTTTCAAAAACTCTTGTTGTTCAGGGCCCCATATGAAACTGCCACCTTCCGACGCCATCTTGGTTTCTGCTTGCCTTCCTTGCCGTTGTTCCAAAGGATCCGCTGCAATCCGGCCACTTTCCTCTCCTTTTTCCATCCGTGTCCAGGGGGAACACCCTTCTGGTTTACCGCACGGTGTTTTCAGCCGTTAAAATTGCTGTTGGGGCTCCTATCAAGAGCCCAAAAGTCCGTTTCACAGGGAGCTGCCGAAACGTGCGACTCAGCTGGTCATCGCCGCACCCGGAAGTCCGGGGAATTAATTCTATTGGAAACTCTGTTACAGTGCATGGTCAGTGCTGGGAAATGAATTTTATTAGAAACTCTGTTACAGTGCAGGGTCAGTGCTGGGGACTGAATTCTATTGGAAAATCTGTTACAGTGCAGGGTCAGTGCTGGGGAATGAATTCTATTAGAAACTCTGTTACAGTGCAGGGTCAGTGCTGGGGAATGAATTGTATTAGAAACTCTGTTACAGTGCAGGGTTAGTGCTGGGGAATGAATTCTATTGGAAACTCTGTTACAGTGCAGGGTCAGTGCTGGGGAACGAATTCTATTAGATACTCTGTTACAGTGCAGGGTCAGTGCTGGGGTATGAATTCTATTAGAAACTCTGTTACAGTGCAGGGACAGTGCCGGGGAATGAATTCTAGTAGAAACTCTGTTACAGTGCAGGGTCAGTGCTGGGGAGTGAATTCTATTGGAAACTCTGTTACAGCGCAGGGTCAGTGCCGGGGAATGAATTTGATTAGAAACTCTGTTACAGTGCAGGATCAGTGCTGGGGAATGAAT
Source organism: Scyliorhinus torazame (assembly GCF_047496885.1). Classification (NCBI taxonomy): domain Eukaryota; kingdom Metazoa; phylum Chordata; class Chondrichthyes; order Carcharhiniformes; family Scyliorhinidae; genus Scyliorhinus; species Scyliorhinus torazame. The sequence continues at coordinate 415,168,601 of NC_092707.1, forward strand.
TCAATTAGAAACTCTGTTACAGTGCAGGGTCAGTGCTGGGGAATGAATTCTATTAGAAACTCTGTTTCAGTGCAGGGTCAATGCTGGTGAGTGAATTCTATTAGAAACTCTGTTACAGTGCAGGGTCAGTGCTGGGGAATGAATTCTATTAGAAACTCTGTTACAGTGCAGGGTCAGTGCTGGGGAGTGAATTCTATTAGAAACTCCGTTACAGTGCAGGGTCAGTGCCGGGGAATGAATTTGATTAGAAACTCTGTTAAAGTGCAGGGTCAGTGCTGGGGAATTAATTCTATTAGAAACTCTGTTACAGTGCAGGTTCAGTGCTGGGGAATGAATTCTATTAGAAACTCTGTTACAGTGCAGGGTCAGTGCCGGGGAATGAATTCTAGTAGAAACGCTGTTACAGTGCAGGGTCAGTGCTGGGGAGTGAATTCTATTGGAAACTCTGTTACAGCGCAGGGTCAGTGCCGGGGAATGAATTTGATTAGAAACTCTGTTACAGTGCAGGATCAGTGCTGGGGAATGAATTCAATTAGAAACTCTGTTACAGTGCAGGGTCAGTGCTGGGGAATGAATTCTATTAGAAACTCTGTTTCAGTGCAGGGTCAATGCTGGTGAGTGAATTCTATTAGAAAATCTGTTACAGTGCAGGGTCAGTGCTGGGGAATGAATTCTATTAGAAACTCTGTTACAGTGCAGGGTCAGTGCTGGGGAGTGAATTCTATTAGAAACTCCGTTACAGTGCAGGGTCAGTGCCGGGGAATGAATTTGATTAGAAACTCTGTTAAAGTGCAGGGTCAGTGCTGGGGAATTAATTCTATTAGAAACTCTGTTACAGTGCAGGTTCAGTGCTGGGGATTGAATTCTATAAGAAACTCTGTTACAGTGCAGGGTCAGTGCTGGGGAATCTATTGGAAACTCTGTTACAGTGCACGGTCAGTGCCGGGGAGTGAATTCTCTTAGAAACTCTGTTGCAGTGCAGGGTCAGTGCTGGGGAAAGAATTGTAATAGAAACTCTGTTACAGTGCAGGGTCAGTGCTGGGGAGTGAATTCTATTAGAAACTCTGTTACAGTGCAGGGTCAGTGCCGGGGAATGAATTCTATTAGAAACTCTGTTGCAGTGCAGGGTCAGTGCCGGGGAATGAATTTGATTAGAAACTCTGTTACAGTGCAGGGGAATGAATTCTGTTAGAAACACTGTTACAGTGCAGGGTCAGTGCCGGGGAATGAATTTGATTAGAAACTCTGTTACAGTGCAGGCTCAGTGCTGGGGAATGAATTCTTTTGGAAACTGTGTTACAGTGCAGGGTCAGTGCTGGGGAATGAATTCTATTAGAAACTCTGTTACAGTGCAGGGTCAGTGCTGGGGAGTGAATTCTAGTAGAAACTCTGTTACAGTGCAGGGTCAGTGCTGGGGAATGAATTGTATTAGAAACTCTGTTACAGTGCAGGGTCAGTGCCGGGGAATGAATTCTATTAGAAACTCTGTTACAGTGCAGGGTCAGTGCTGGGGAGTGAATTCTATTGGAAACTCTGTTACAGTGCAGGGTCAGTGCTGGGGAATGATTTCGACTAGAAACTCTGTTGCAGTGCAGGGTCAGTGCCGGGGAATGAATTTGATTAGAAACTCTGTTACAGTGCAGGCTCAGTGCTGGGGAGTGAATTCTATTGGAAACTCTGTTACAGTGCAGGGTCAGTGCCGGGGAATGAATTCGACTAGAAACTCTGTTACAGTGCAAGGTCAGTGCCGGGGAATGAATTCTATTGGAAACTCTGTTACAGTGCAGGGTCAGTGCTGGGGAATGAATTCTATTAGAAACTCTGTTACAGTGCAGGGTCAGTGCTGGGGAATGAATTCTATGAGAAACTCTGTTACAGTGCAGGGTCAGTGCCGGGGAATGAATTTGATTAGAAACTCTGTTCCAGTGCAGGCTCAGTGCTGGGGAATGAATTCTATTGGAAACTCTGTTACAGTGCAGGGTCACTGCTGGGGAACGAATTCTATTAGAAACTCTGTTACAGTGCAGGGTCAGTGCTGGGGAATGAATTCTATTAGAAACTCTGTTACAGTGCAGGGTCAGTGCTGGGGAGTGAATTCTATTGGAAACTCTGTTACAGTGCAGGGTCAGTGCTGGGGAGTGAATTCTATTGGAAACTGTGTTACAGTGCAGGGTCAGTGCTGGGGAGTGAATTCTATTAGAAACTCTGTTACAGTGCAGGGTCAGTGCTGGGGAGTGAATTCTATTGGATACTTTGTTACAGTGCAGAGTCAGTGCTGGGGAGTGAATTCTCTTGGAAACTCTGTTACAGTGCAGGGTCAGTGCTGGGGAATGAATTCTATTAGAAACTCTGTTACAGTGCAGGGTCTGTGCTGGGGAATGAATTCTATTAGAAACTCTGTTACAGTGCAGGGTCAGTGCTGGGGAGTGAATTCTATTAGAAACTCTGTTACAGTGCAGGGTCAGTGCTGGGGAGTGAATTCTATTGGAAACTTTGTTACAGTGCAGAGTCAGTGCTGGGGAGTGAATTCTATTAGAAACTCTGTTTCAGTGCAGGGTCAGTGCCGGGGAATGAATTCTATTGGAAACTCTGTTACAGTGCAGGGTCAGTGCCGGGGAATGAATTCTATTAGAAACTCTGTTACAGTGCAGGGTCAGTGCCGGGGAATGAATTCTAGTAGAAACTCTGTTACAGTGCAGGTTCAGTGCTGGGGAGTGAATTCTATTGGAAACTCTGTTAGAGTGCAGGGTCAGTGCCGGGGAATGAATTCTATTGGAAACTCTGTTACAGTGCAGGGTCAGTGCCGGGGAATGAATTCTATTGGAAACTCTGTTACAGTGCAGTGTCAGTGCTGGGGAATGAATTCTATTAGAAACTCTGTTACAGTGCAGGGTCAGTGCTGGTGAACGAATTCTATTAGAAACTCTGTTACAGTGCAGGGTCAGTGCTGGGGAATGAATTCTATTAGAAACTCTGTTACAGTGCAGGGTCAGTGCCGGGGAATGAATTCTATTGGAAACTCTGTTAGAGTGCAGGGTCAGTGCTGGGGAGTGAATTCTATTAGAAACTCTGTTACAGTGCAGGGTCAGTGCCGGGGAATGAATTCTAGTAGAAACTCTGTTACAGTGCAGGGTCAGTGCTGGGGAGTGAATTCTATTGGAAACTCTGTTACAGTGCAGGGTCAGTGCCGGGGAATGAATTTGATTAGAAACTCTGTTACAGTGCAGGATCAGTGCTGGGGAATGAATTCAATTAGAAACTCTGTTACAGTGCAGGGTCAGTGCTGGGGAATGAATTCTATTAGAAACTCTGTTTCAGTGCAGGGTCAATGCTGGTGAGTGAATTCTATTAGAAACTCTGTTACAGTGCAGGGTCAGTGCTGGGGAATGAATTCTATTAGAAACTCTGTTACAGTGCAGGGTCAATGCTGGTGGAATTCTAGTAGAAACTCTGTTCCAGTGCAGGGTCAGTGCTGGGGAATGAATTCTATTGGAAACTCTGTTACAGTGCAGGGTCAGTGCTGGGGAATGAATTCTATTAGAAACTCTGTTACAGTGCAGGGTCAGTGCTGGGGAGTGAATTCTATTAGAAACTCCGTTACAGTGCAGGGTCAGTGCCGGGGAATGAATTTGATTAGAAACTCTGTTAAAGTGCAGGGTCAGTGCTGGGGAATTAATTCTATTAGAAACTCTGTTACAGTGCAGGGTCAGTGCTGGGGAGTGAATTCTATTAGAAACTCTGTTTCAGTGCAGGGTCAGTGCCGGGGAATGAATTCTATTGGAAACTCTGTTACAGTGCAGGGTCAGTGCCGGGGAATGAATTCTATTAGAAACTCTGTTACAGTGCAGTGTCAGTGCTGGGGAGTGAATTCTATTAGAAACTCTGTTAGAGTGCAGGGTCAGTGCCGGGGAATGAATTCTATTAGAAACTCTGTTAGAGTGCAGGGTCAGTGCCGGGGAATGAATTCTATTGGAAACTCTGTTACAGTGCAGGGTCAGTGCCGGGGAATGAATTCTATTGGAAACTCTGTTACAGTGCAGTGTCAGTGCTGGGGTATGAATTCTATTAGAAACTCTGTTACAGTGCAGTGTCAGTGCTGGGGAATGAATTCTATTAGAAACTCTGTTACAGTGCAGGGTCAGTGCTGGTGAACGAATTCTATTAGAAACTCTGTTACAGTGCAGGGTCAGTGCTGGGGAATGAATTCTATTAGAAACTCTGTTACAGTGCAGGGTCAGTGCCGGGGAATGAATTCTATTGGAAACTCTGTTAGAGTGCAGGGTCAGTGCCGGGGAATGAATTCTAGTAGAAACTCTGTTACAGTGCAGGGTCAGTGCTGGGGAGTGAATTCTATTGGAAACTCTGTTACAGTGCAGGGTCAGTGCCGGGGAATGAATTTGATTAGAAACTCTGTTACAGTGCAGGATCAGTGCTGGGGAATGAATTCAATTAGAAACTCTGTTACAATGCAGGGTCAGTGCTGGGGAATGAATTCTATTAGAAACTCTGTTTCAGTGCAGGGTCAATGCTGGTGAGTGAATTCTATTAGAAACTCTGTTACAGTGCAGGGTCAGTGCTGGGGAATGAATTCTATTAGAAACTCTGTTACAGTGCAGGGTCAATGCTGGTGGAATTCTAGTAGAAACTCTGTTACAGTGCAGGGTCAGTGCTGGGGAATGAATTCTATTGGAAACTCTGTTACAGTGCAGGGTCAGTGCTGGGGAATGAAATCTATTAGAAACTCTGTTACAGTGCAGGGTCAGTGCTGGGGAATGAATTCTATTAGAAACTCTGTTACAGTGCAGGGTCAGTGCTGGGGAGTGAATTCTATTAGAAACTCCGTTACAGTGCAGGGTCAGTGCCGGGGAATGAATTTGATTAGAAACTCTGTTAAAGTGCAGGGTCAGTGCTGGGGAATTAATTCTATTAGAAACTCTGTTACAGTGCAGGTTCAGTGCTGGGGATTGAATTCTATAAGAAACTCTGTTACAGTGCAGGGTCAGTGCTGGGGAATCTATTAGAAACTCTGTTACAGTGCACGGTCAGTGCCGGGGAGTGAATTCTCTTAGAAACTCTGTTGCAGTGCAGGGTCAGTGCCGGGGAATGAATTTGATTAGAAACTCTGTTACAGTGCAGGGGAATGAATTCTGTTAGAAACACTGTTACAGTGCAGGGTCAGTGCCGGGGAATGAATTTGATTAGAAACTCTGTTACAGTGCAGGCTCAGTGCTGGGGAATGAATTCTTTTGGAAACTCTGTTACAGTGCAGGGTCAGTGCTGGGGAATGAATTCTATTAGAAACTCTGTTACAGTGCAGGGTCAGTGCTGGGGAGTGAATTCTAGTAGAAACTCTGTTACAGTGCAGGGTCAGTGCTGGGGAATGAATTGTATTAGAAACTCTGTTACAGTGCAGGGTCAGTGCCGGGGAATGAATTCTATTAGAAACTCTGTTACAGTGCAGGGTCAGTGCTGGGGAGTGAATTCTATTGGAAACTCTGTTACAGTGCAGGGTCAGTGCTGGGGAATGATTTCGACTAGAAACTCTGTTGCAGTGCAGGGTCAGTGCCGGGGAATGAATTTGATTAGAAACTCTGTTACAGTGCAGGCTCAGTGCTGGGGAGTGAATTCTATTGGAAACTCTGTTACAGTGCAGGGTCAGTGCCGGGGAATGAATTCGACTAGAAACTCTGTTACAGTGCAAGGTCAGTGCCGGGGAATGAATTCTATTGGAAACTCTGTTACAGTACAGGGTCAGTGCTGGGGAATGAATTCTATTAGAAACTCTGTTACAGTGCAGGGTCAGTGCTGGGGAATGAATTCTATGAGAAACTCTGTTACAGTGCAGGGTCAGTGCTGGGGAATGAATTCTATTAGAAACTCAGTTACAGTTCAGGGTCAGTGCAGGGGAATGATTTCTATTAGAAACTCTGTTACAGTGCAGGGTCAGTACCGGGAAATGAATTCTATTGGAATCTCTGTTACAGTGCAGGGTCAGTGCTGGGGAATGAATTCTATTAGAAACTATGTTACAGTGCAGGGTCAGTGCTGGGGAGTGAATTGTAATAGAAACTCTGTTACAGTGCAGGGTCAGTGCCGGGGAATGAATTCTATTAGAAACTCTGTTGCAGTGCAGGGTCAGTGCCGGGGAATGAATTTGATTAGAAACTCTGTTACAGTGCAGGGGAATGAATTCTGTTAGAAACACTGTTACAGTGCAGGGTCAGTGCCGGAGAATGAATTCTATTGGAAACTCTGTTACAGTGCAGGGTCAGTGCCGGGGAATGAATTCTATTGGAAACTCTGTTACAGTGCAGTGTCAGTGCTGGGGTATGAATTCTATTAGAAACTCTGTTACAGTGCAGGGTCAGTGCTGGTGAACGAATTCTATTAGAAACTCTGTTACAGTGCAGGGTCAGTGCTGGGGAATGAATTCTATTAGAAACTCTGTTACAGTGCAGTGTCAGTGCTGGGGAATGAATTCTATTAGAAACTCTGTTACAGTGCAGTGTCAGTGCTGGGGAATGAATTCTATTAGAAACTCTGTTACAGTGCAGGGTCAGTGCCGGGGAATGAATTCTATTGGAAACTCTGTTAGAGTGCAGGGTCAGTGCCGGGGAATGAATTCTAGTAGAAACTCTGTTACAGTGCAGGGTCAGTGCTGGGGAGTGAATTCTATTGGAAACTCTGTTACAGTGCAGGGTCAGTGCCGGGGAATGAATTTGATTAGAAACTCTGTTACAGTGCAGGATCAGTGCTGGGGAATGAATTCAATTAGAAACTCTGTTACAGTGCAGGGTCAGTGCTGGGGAATGAATTCTATTAGAAACTCTGTTTCAGTGCAGGGTCAATGCTGGTGAGTGAATTCTATTAGAAACTCTGTTACAGTGCAGGGTCAGTGCTGGGGAATGAATTCTATTAGAAACTCTGTTACAGTGCAGGGTCAATGCTGGTGGAATTCTAGTAGAAACTCTGTTACAGTGCAGGGTCAGTGCTGGGGAATGAATTCTATTGGAAACTCTGTTACAGTGCAGGGTCAGTGCTGGGGAATGAAATCTATTAGAAACTCTGTTACAGTGCAGGGTCAGTGCTGGGGAATGAATTCTATTAGAAACTCTGTTACAGTGCAGGGTCAGTGCTGGGGAGTGAATTCTATTAGAAACTCCGTTACAGTGCAGGGTCAGTGCCGGGGAATGAATTTGATTAGAAACTCTGTTAAAGTGCAGGGTCAGTGCTGGGGAATTAATTCTATTAGAAACTCTGTTACAGTGCAGGTTCAGTGCTGGGGATTGAATTCTATAAGAAACTCTGTTACAGTGCAGGGTCAGTGCTGGGGAATCTATTAGAAACTCTGTTACAGTGCACGGTCAGTGCCGGGGAGTGAATTCTCTTAGAAACTCTGTTGCAGTGCAGGGTCAGTGCTGGGGAAAGAATTGTAATAGAAACTCTGTTACAGTGCAGGGTCAGTGCTGGGGAGTGAATTCTATTAGAAACTCTGTTACAGTGCAGGGTCAGTGCCGGGGAATGAATTCTATTAGAAACTCTGTTGCAGTGCAGGGTCAGTGCCGGGGAATGAATTTGATTAGAAACTCTGTTACAGTGCAGGGGAATGAATTCTGTTAGAAACACTGTTACAGTGCAGGGTCAGTGCCGGGGAATGAATTTGATTAGAAACTCTGTTACAGTGCAGGCTCAGTGCTGGGGAATGAATTCTTTTGGAAACTCTGTTACAGTGCAGGGTCAGTGCTGGGGAATGAATTCTATTAGAAACTCTGTTACAGTGCAGGGTCAGTGCTGGGGAGTGAATTCTAGTAGAAACTCTGTTACAGTGCAGGGTCAGTGCTGGGGAATGAATTGTATTAGAAACTCTGTTACAGTGCAGGGTCAGTGCCGGGGAATGAATTCTATTAGAAACTCTGTTACAGTGCAGGGTCAGTGCTGGGGAGTGAATTCTATTGGAAACTCTGTTACAGTGCAGGGTCAGTGCTGGGGAATGATTTCGACTAGAAACTCTGTTGCAGTGCAGGGTCAGTGCCGGGGAATGAATTTGATTAGAAACTCTGTTACAGTGCAGGCTCAGTGCTGGGGAGTGAATTCTATTGGAAACTCTGTTACAGTGCAGGGTCAGTGCCGGGGAATGAATTCGACTAGAAACTCTGTTGCAGTGCAGGGTCAGTGCCGGGGAATGAATTTGATTAGAAACTCTGTTACAGTGCAGGCTCAGTGCTGGGGAGTGAATTCTATTGGAAACTCTGTTACAGTGCAGGGTCAGTACCGGGAAATGAATTCTATTGGAATCTCTGTTACAGTGCAGGGTCAGTGCTGGGGAATGAATTCTATTAGAAACTATGTTACAGTGCAGGGTCAGTGCTGGGGAGTGAATTGTAATAGAAACTCTGTTACAGTGCAGGGTCAGTGCCGGGGAATGAATTCTATTAGAAACTCTGTTGCAGTGCAGGGTCAGTGCCGGGGAATGAATTTGATTAGAAACTCTGTTACAGTGCAGGGGAATGAATTCTGTTAGAAACACTGTTACAGTGCAGGGTCAGTGCCGGGGAATGAATTTGATTAGAAACTCTGTTACAGTGCAGGCTCAGTGCTGGGGAATGAATTCTTTTGGAAACTGTGTTACAGTTCAGGGTCAGTGCTGGGGAATGAATTCTATTAGAAACTCTGTTACAGTGCAGGGTCAGTGCTGGGGAGTGAATTCTATTAGAAACTCTGTTACAGTGCAGGGTCAGTGCTGGGGAATGAATTGTATTAGAAACTCTGTTACAGTGCAGGGTCAGTGCCGGGGAATGAATTCTATTAGAAACTCTGTTACAGTGCAGGGTCAGTGCTGGGGAGTGAATTCTATTGGAAACTCTGTTACAGTGCAGGGTCAGTGCTGGGGAATGATTTCGACTCGAAACTCTGTTACAGTGCAGGGGAATGAATTCTGTTAGAAACTCTGTTACAGTGCAGGGTCAGTGCCGGGGAATGAATTTGATTAGAAACTCTGTTACAGTGCAGGCTCAGTGCTGGGGAGTGAATTCTATTGGAAACTCTGTTACAGTGCAGGGTCAGTGCCGGGGAATGAATTCGACTAGAAACTCTGTTACAGTGCAAGGTCAGTGCCGGGGAATGAATTCTATTGGAAACTCTGTTACAGTGCAGGGTCAGTGCTGGGGAATGAATTCTATTAGAGACTCAGTTACAGTGCAGGGTCAGTGCAGGGGAATGATTTCTATTAGAAACTCTGTTACAGTGCAGGGACAGTGCTGGGGAATGAATTCTATTAGGAACTCTGTTACAGTGCAGGGTCAGTGCAGGGGAATGATTTCTATTAGAAACTCTGTTACAGTGCAGGGTCAGTACCGGGAAATGAATTCTATTGGAATCTCTGTTACAGTGCAGGGTCAGTGCTGGGGAATGAATTCTATTAGAAACTATGTTACAGTGCAGGGTCAGTGCTGGGGAGTGAATTCTATTGGAAACTCTGTTACAGTGCAGGGTCAGTGCTGGGGAGTGAATTCTATTAGAAACTCTGTTACAGTGCAGGGTCAGTGCTGGGGAGTGAATTCTATTAGAAACTCTGTTACAGTGCAGGGTCAGTGCTGGGGAATTAATTCTATTAGAAACTCTGTTACAGTGCAGGGTCAGTACCGGGGAATGAATTCTATTAGAAACTCTGTTACAGTGCAGGGTCAGTGCTGGGGAATGAATTCTATTAGAAACTCTGTTACAGTGCAGGGGAGTGAATTCTATTAGAAACTCTGTTACAGTGCAGGGTCAGTACCGGGGAATGAATTCTATTAGAAACTCTGTTACAGTGCAGGGTCAGTGCTCGGGAATGAATTCTATTGGAAACTCTGTAACAGTGCAGGGTCAGTGCTGGGGAATGAAATCTATTAGAAACTCTGTTACAGTGCAGGGTCAGTGCTGGGGAATGAATTCTATTAGAAACTCTGTTACAGTGCAGGGTCAGTGCTGGGGAGTGAATTCTATTAGAAACTCCGTTACAGTGCAGGGTCAGTGCCGGGGAATGAATTTGATTAGAAACTCTGTTACAGTGCAGGGTCAGTGCTGGGGAATTAATTCTATTAGAAACTCTGTTACAGTGCAGGGTCAGTGCTGGGGATTGAATTCTATAAGAAACTCTGTTACAGTGCAGGGTCAGTGCTGGGAAATCTATTAGAAACTCTGTTACAGTGCAGGGTCAGTGCCGGGGAGTGAATTCTATTAGAAACTCTGTTACAGTGCAGGGTCAGTGCTGGGGAATGAATTGTAATAGAAACTCTGTTACAGTGCAGGGTCAGTGCCGGGGAATGAATTTGATTAGAAACTCTGTTACGGAGCAGGGGAATGAATTCTGTTAGAAACACTGTTACAGTGCAGGGTCAGTGCCGGGGAATGAATTTGATTAGAAACTCTGTTACGGTGCAGGCTCAGTGCTGGGGAATGAATTCTTTTGGAAACTCTGTTACAGTGCAGGGTCAGTGCTGGGGAATGAATTCTTTTGGAAACTCTGTTACAGTGCAGGGTCAGTGCTGGGGAATGAATTCTATTAGAAACTCTGTTACAGTGCAGGATCAGTGCTGGGGAATGAATTCTATTAGAAACTCTTTTACAGTGCAGGGTCAGTGCTGGGGAGTGAATTCTATTGGAAACTCTGTTACACTGCAGGGTCAGTGCTGAGGAATGAATTCTATTTGAAACTCTGTTACAGTGCAGGGTCAGTGCTGGGGAGTGAATTCTATAAGAAACTCTGTTACAGTGCAGGGTCAGTGCTGGGGAATGAATTCTATTAGAAACTCTGTTACAGTGCAGGGTCAGTGCCGGGGGAATTAATTCTATTAGAAACACTGTTACAGTGCAGGGTCAGTGCTGGGGAGTGAATTCCATTGGAAACTCTGTTACAGTGCAGGGTCTTTGCTGGGGAATGAATTCTATTGGAAACTCTGTTACAGTGCAGGGTCAGTGCTGGGGAGTGAATTCTATTCGAAACTCTGTTACAGTGCAGGGTCAGTGCTGGGGAATGAATTCTATTAGAAACTCTGTTACAGTGCAGGGTCAGTGCTGGGGAGTGAATTCTATTGGAAACTCTGTTACAGTGCAGGGTGAGTGCTGGGGAATGAATTCCAATAGAAACTCTGTTACAGTGCAGGGTCAGTGCTGGGGAATGAATTCTATTAGAAACTCTGTTACAGTGCAGGGTCAGTGCCGGGGAATGAATTTGATTAGAAACTCTGATACAGTGCAGGGGAATGAATTCTGTAAAAACTCTGTTACAGTGCACGGTCAGTGCTGGGGAATGAATTCTATTAGAAACTCTGTTACAGTGCAGGGTCAGTGCTGGGGAATGAATTCTATTAGAAACTCTGTTACAGTGCAGGGTCAGTGCTGGGGAGTGAATTCTATTAGAAACTCTGTTACAGTGCAGGGTCAGTGCAGGGGAGTGAATTCTATTAGAAACTCTGTTACAGTGCAGGGTCAGTGCTGGGGAGTGAATTCTATTGGAAACTCTGTTACAGTGCAGGGTCAGTGCTGGGGAATGAATTCTATTAGAAACTCTGTTACAGTGCAGGGTCAGTGCTGGGGAGTGAATTCTATTAGAAACTCTGTTACAGTGCAGGGTCAGTGCCGGGGAATGAACTTGATTAGAAACTCTGTTACAGTGCAGGGGAATGAATTCTGTTAGAAACTCTGTTACAGTGCTGGGTCAGTGCGGGGGAATGAATTTGATTAGAAACTCTGTTACAATGCAGGCTCAGAGCTGGGGAATGAATTCTATTGGAAACTCTGTTACAGTGCAGGGTCAGTGCTGGGAAATGAATTCTATTAGAAACTCTGTTACAGTGCAGGGTCAGTGCCGGGGAATGAATTTGATTAGAAACTCTGTTACAGTGCAGGGTCAATGCTGGTGAGTGAATTCTATTAGAAACTCTGTTACAGTGCAGGGTCAGTGCTGGGGAATGAATTCTATTGGAAACTCTGTTACAGTGCAGGGTCAGTGCTGGGGAATGAAATCTATTAGAAACTCTGTTACAGTGCAGGGTCAGTGCTGGGGAATGAATTCTATTAGAAACTCTGTTACAGTGCAGGGTCAGTGCTGGGGATTCAATTCTATAAGAAACTCTGTTACAGTACAGGGTCAGTGCTGGGGAATCTTTTAGAAACTCTGTTACAGTGCAGGGTCAGTGCCGGGGAGTGAATTCTATTAGAAACTCTGTTACAGTGCAGGGGAACGAATTATGTTAGAAACTCTGTTACAGTGCTGGGTCAGTGCGGGGGAATGAATTTGATTAGAAACTCTGTTACAATGCAGGCTCAGTGCTGGGGAATGAATTCTATTGGAAACTCTGTTACAGTGCAGGGTCAGTGCTGGGAAATGAATTCTATTAGAAACTCTGTTACAGTGCAGGGTCAGTGCCGGGGAATGAATTTGATTAGAAACTCTGTTACAGTGCAGGGTCAATGCTGGTGAGTGAATTCTATGAGAAACTCTGTTACAGTGCAGGGTCAGTGCAGGAGAATGAATTCTATTGGAAACTCTGTTACAGTGCAGGGTCAGTGCTGGGGAATGAAATCTATTAGAAACTCTGTTACAGTGCAGGGTCAGTGCTGGGGAATGAATTCTATTAGAAACTCTGTTACAGTGCAGGGTCATTGCTGGGGAGTGAATTCTATTAGAAACTCCGTTACAGTGCAGGGTCAGTGCCGGGGAATGAATTTGATTAGAAACTCTGTTACAGTGCAGGGTCAGTGCTGGGGAATGAATTCTATTAGAAACTCTGTTACTGTGCAGGGTCAGTGCTGGGGATTGAATTCTATAAGAAACTCTGTTACAGTACAGGGTCAGTGCTGGGGAATCTATTAGAAACTCTGTTACAGTGCAGGGTCAGTGCTGGGGAATGAATTGTATTAGAAACTCTGTTACAGTGCAGGGTCAGTGCTGGGGAGTGAATTCTATTAGAAACTCTGTTACAGTGCAGGGTCAGTGCCGGGGAATGAATTTTTTAGAAACTCTGTTGCAGTGCAGGGTCAGTGCCGGGGAATGAATTCTATTAGAAACTCTGTTACATTGCAGGGTCAGTGCTGGGGAATGAATTCTATTAGAAACTCTGTTACAGTGCAGGGTCAATGCTGGTGAGTGAATTCTATTAGAAACTCTGTTACAGTGCAGGGTCAGTGCTGGGGAATGAATTCTATTGGAAACTCTGTTACAGTGCAGGGTCAGTGCTGGGGAATGAAATCTATTAGAAACTCTGTTACAGTGCAGGGTCAGTGCTGGGGAATGAATTCTATTAGAAACTCTGTTACAGTGCAGGGTCAGTGCTGGGGAGTGAATTCTATTAGAAACTCCGTTACAGTGCAGGGTCAGTGCTGGGGAATGAATTTGATTAGAAACTCTGTTACAGTGCAGGGTCAGTGCTGGGGAATGAATTCCATTAGAAACTCTGTTACAGTGCAGGGTCAGTGCTGGGGATTGAATTCTATAAGAAACTCTGTTACAGTGCAGGGTCAGTGCTGGGGAATCTATTAGAAACTCTGTTACAGTGCAGGGTCAGTGCCGGGGAGTGAATTCTATTAGGAACTCTGTTACAGTGCAGGGTCAGAGCTGGGGAATGAATTGTAATAGAAACTCTGTTACAGTGCAGGGTCAGTGCTGGGGAGTGAATTCTATTTGAAACTCTGTTACAGTGCAGTGTCAGTGCCGGGGAATGAATTTGATTAGAAACTCTGTTACAGTGCAGGGGAATGAATTCTGTTAGAAACACTGTTACAGTGCAGGGTCAGTGCCGGGGTATGAATTTGATTAGAAACTCTGTTACAGTGCAGGCTCAGTGCTGGGGAATGAATTCTTTTGGAAACTCTGTTACAGTGCAGGGTCAGTGCTGGGGAATGAATTCTATTAGAAACTCTGTTACAGTGCAGGATCAGTGCTGGGGAATGAATTCTATTAGAAACTCTTTTACAGTGCAGGGTCAGTGCTGGGGAGTGAATTCTATTGGAAACTCTGTTACAGTGCAGGGTCAGTGCTGGGGAATGTATTCTATTAGAAACTCTGTTACACTGCAGGGTCAGTGCTGAGGAATGAATTCTATTAGAAACTCTGTTACAGTGCAGGGTCAGTGCTGGTGAGTGAATTCTATAAGAAACTCTGTTACAGTGCAGGGTCAGTGCTGGGGAATGAATTCTATTAGAAACTCTGTTACAGTGCAGGGTCAGTGCTGGGGAGTGAATTCTATTAGAAACTCTGTTACAGTGCAGGGTCAGTGCTGGGGAATGAATTCTATTAGAAACTCTGTTATAGTGCAGGGTCAGTGCTGGGGAATGAATTCTATTAGAAACTCTGTTACAGTGCAGGGTCAGTGCTGGGGAGTGAATTCTATTAGAAACTCTGTTACAGTGCAGGGTCAGTGCCGGGGAATGAACTTGATTAGAAACTCTGTTACAGTGCAGGGGAATGAATTCTGTTAGAAACTCTGTTACAGTGCTGGGTCAGTGCGGGGGAATGAATTTGATTAGAAACTCTGTTACAATGCAGGCTCAGTGCTGGGGAATGAATTCTATTGGAAACTCTGTTACAGTGCAGGGTCAGTGCTGGGAAATTAATTCTATTAGAAACTCTGTTACAGTGCAGGGTCAGTGCCGGGGAATGAATTTGATTAGAAACTCTGTTACAGTGCAGGGTCAATGCTGGTGAGTGAATTCTATTAGAAACTCTGTTACAGTGCAGGGTCAGTGCTGGGGAATGAATTCTATTGGAAACTCTGTTACAGTGCAGGGTCAGTGCTGGGGAATGAAATCTATTAGAAACTCTGTTACAGTGCAGGGTCAGTGCTGGGGAATGAATTCTATTAGAAACTCTGTTACAGTGCAGGGTCAGTGCTGGGGAGTGAATTCTATTAGAAACTCCGTTACAGTGCAGGGTCAGTGCCGGGGAATGAATTTGATTAGAAACTCTGTTACAGTGCAGGGTCAGTGCTGGGGAATGAATTCTATTAGAAACTCTGCTACAGTGCAGGGTCAGTGCTGGGGATTGAATTCTATAAGAAACTCTGTTACAGTACAGGGTCAGTGCTGGGGAATCTTTTAGAAACTCTGTTACAGTGCAGGGTCAGTGCCGGGGAATGAATTCTGTTAGAAACTCTGTTACAGTGCTGGGTCAGTGCGGGGGAATGAATTTGATCAGAAACTCTGTTACAATGCAGGCTCAGTGCTGGGGAATGAATTCTATTGGAAACTCTGTTACAGTGCAGGGTCAGTGCTGGGAAATGAATTCTATTAGAAACTCTGTTACAGTGCAGGGTCAGTGCCGGGGAATGAATTTGATTAGAAACTCTGTTACAGTGCAGGGTCAATGCTGGTGAGTGAATTCTATTAGAAACTCTGTTACAGTGCAGGGTCAGTGCTGGGGAATGAATTCTATTGGAAACTCTGTTACAGTGCAGGGTCAGTGCTGGGGAATGAAATCTATTAGAAACTCTGTTACAGTGCAGGGTCAGTGCTGGGGAATGAATTCTATTAGAAACTCTGTTACAGTGCAGGGTCAGTGCTGGGGAGTGAATTCTATTAGAAACTCCATTACAGTGCAGGGTCAGTGCCGGGGAATGAATTTGATTAGAAACTCTGTTACAGTGCAGGGTCAGTGCTGGGGAATGAATTCTATTAGAAACTCTGTTACAGTGCAGGGTCAGTGCTGGGGATTGAATTCTATAAGAAACTCTGTTACAGTACAGGGTCAGTGCTGGGGAATCTTTTAGAAACTCTGTTACAGTGCAGGGTCAGTGCCGGGGAGTGAATTCTATTCGAAACTCTGTTACAGTGCAGGGGAATGAATTATGTTAGAAACTCTGTTACAGTGCTGGGTCAGTGCGGGGGAATGAATTTGATTAGAAACTCTGTTACAATGCAGGCTCAGTGCTGGGGAATGAATTCTATTGGAAACTCTGTTACAGAGCAGGGTCAGTGCTGGGGAATGAATTCTATTGGAAACTCTGTTACAGTGCATGGTCAGTGCTGGGGAATGAAATCTATTAGAAACTCTGTTACAGTGCAGGGTCAGTGCTGGGGAATGAATTCTATTAGAAACTCTGTTACAGTGCAGGGTCATTGCTGGGGAGTGAATTCTATTAGAAACTCCGTTACAGTGCAGGGTCAGTGCCGGGGCATGAATTTGATTAGAAACTCTGTTACAGTGCAGGGTCAGTGCTGGGGAATGAATTCTATTAGAAACTCTGTTACAGTGCAGGGTCAGTGCTGGGGATTGAATTCTATAAGAAACTCTGTTACAGTACAGGGTCAGTGCTGGGGAATCTATTAGAAACTCTGTTACAGTGCAGGGTCAGTGCCGGGTAGTGAATTCTATTAGAAACTCTGTTACAGTGCAGGGTCAGTGCTTGGGAATGAATTGTATTAGAAACTCTGTTACAGTGCAGGGTCAGTGCTGGGGAGTGAATTCTATTAGAAACTCTGTTACAGTGCAGGGTCAGTGCCGGGGAATGAATTCTATTAGAAACTCTGTTGCAGTGCAGGGTCCGTGCCGGGGAATGAATTTGATTAGAAACTCTGTTACAGTGCAGGGGAATGAATTCTGTTAGAAACACTGTTACAGTGCAGGGTCAGTGCCGGGGCATGAATTTGATTAGAAACTCTGTTACAGTGCAGGCTCAGTGCTGGGGAATGAATTCTTTTGGAAACTCTGTTACAGTGCAGGGTCAGTGCTGCGGAATGAATTCTATTAGAAACTCTGTTACAGTGCAGGATCAGTGCTGGGGAATGAATTCTATTAGAAACTCTGTTACAGTGCAGGGTCAGTGCTGGGGAGTGAATTCTATTGGAAACTCTGTTACAGTGCAGGGTCAGTGCTGGGGAATGTATTCTATTAGAAACTCTGTTACACTGCAGGGTCAGTGCTGAGGAATGAATTCTATTAGAAACTCTGTTACAGTGCAGGGTCAGTGCTGGGGAGTGAATTCTATAAGAAACTCTGTTACAGTGCAGGGTCAGTGCCGGGGGAATGAATTCTATTAGAAACACTGTTACAGTGCAGGGTCAGTGCTGGGGAGTGAATTCCATTGGAAACTCTGTTACAGTGCAGGGGAATGAATTCTGTTAGAAACTCTGTTACAGTGCTGGGTCAGTGCGGGGGAATGAATTTGATTAGAAACTCTGTTACAATGCAGGCTCAGTGCTGGGGAATGAATTCTATTGGAAACTCTGTTACAGTGCAGGGTCAGTGCTGGGAAATTAATTCTATTAGAAACTCTGTTACAGTGCAGGGTCAGTGCCGGGGAATGAATTTGATTAGAAACTCTGTTACAGTGCAGGGTCAATGCTGGTGAGTGAATTCTATTAGAAACTCTGTTACAGTGCAGGGTCAGTGCTGGGGAATGAATTCTATTGGAAACTCTGTTACAGTGCAGGGTCAGTGCTGGGGAATGAAATCTATTAGAAACTCTGTTACAGTGCAGGGTCAGTGCTGGGGAATGAATTCTATTAGAAACTCTGTTACAGTGCAGGGTCAGTGCTGGGGAGTGAATTCTATTAGAAACTCCGTTACAGTGCAGGGTCAGTGCCGGGGAATGAATTTGATTAGAAACTCTGTTACAGTGCAGGGTCAGTGCTGGGGAATGAATTCTATTAGAAACTCTGTTACAGTGCAGGGTCAGTGCTGGGGATTGAATTCTACAAGAAACTCTGTTACAATACAGGGTCAGTGCTGGGGAATCTTTTAGAAACTCTGTTACAGTGCAGGGTCAGTGCCGGGGAATGAATTCTGTTAGAAACTCTGTTACAGTGCTGGGTCAGTGCGGGGGAATGAATTTGATCAGAAACTCTGTTACAATGCAGGCTCAGTGCTGGGGAATGAATTCTATTGGAAACTCTGTTACAGTGCAGGGTCAGTGCTGGGAAATGAATTCTATTAGAAACTCTGTTACAGTGCAGGGTCAGTGCCGGGGAATGAATTTGATTAGAAACTCTGTTACAGTGCAGGGTCAATGCTGGTGAGTGAATTCTATTAGAAACTCTGTTACAGTGCAGGGTCAGTGCTGGGGAATGAATTCTATTGGAAACTCTGTTACAGTGCAGGGTCAGTGCTGGGGAATGAAATCTATCAGAAACTCTGTTACAGTGCAGGGTCAGTGCTGGGGAATGAATTCTATTAGAAACTCTGTTGCAGTGCAGGGTCAGTGCTGGGGAGTGAATTCTATTAGAAACTCCGTTACAGTGCAGGGTCAGTGCCGGGGAATGAATTCTATTAGAAACTCTGTTACAGTGCAGGGTCAGTGCTGGGGATTGAATTCTATAAGAAACTCTGTTACAGTACAGGGTCAGTGCTGGGGAATCTTTTAGAAACTCTGTTACAGTGCAGGGTCAGTGCCGGGGAGTGAATTCTATTCGAAACTCTGTTACAGTGCAGGGGAATGAATTATGTTAGAAACTCTGTTACAGTGCTGGGTCAGTGCGGGGGAATGAATTTGATTAGAAACTCTGTTACAATGCAGGCTCAGTGCTGGGGAATGAATTCTATTGGAAACTCTGTTACAGTGCAGGGTCAGTGCTGGGAAATGAATTCTATTAGAAACTCTGTTACAGTGCAGGGTCAGTGCCGGGGAATGAATTTGATTAGAAACTCTGTTACAGTGCAGGGTCAATGCTGGTGAGTGAATTCTATGAGAAACTCTTTTACAGAGCAGGGTCAGTGCTGGGGAATGTATTCTATTGGAAACTCTGTTACAGTGCATGGTCAGTGCTGGGGAATGAAATCTATTAGAAACTCTGTTACAGTGCAGGGTCAGTGCTGGGGAATGAATTCTATTAGAAACTCTGTTACAGTGCAGGGTCATTGCTGGGGAGTGAATTCTATTAGAAACTCCGTTACAGTGCAGGGTCAGTGCCGGGGCATGAATTTGATTAGAAACTCTGTTACAGTGCAGGGTCAGTGCTGGGGAATGAATTCTATTAGAAACTCTGTTACAGTGCAGGGTCAGTGCTGGGGATTGAATTCTATAAGAAACTCTGTTACAGTACAGGGTCAGTGCTGGGGAATCTATTAGAAACTCTGTTACAGTGCAGGGTCAGTGCCGGGTAGTGAATTCTATTAGAAACTCTGTTACAGTGCAGGGTCAGTGCTTGGGAATGAATTGTATTAGAAACTCTGTTACAGTGCAGGGTCAGTGCTGGGGAGTGAATTCTATTAGAAACTCTGTTACAGTGCAGGGTCAGTGCCGGGGAATGAATTCTATTAGAAACTCTGTTGCAGTGCAGGGTCAGTGCCGGGGAATGAATTTGATTAGTAACTCTGTTACAGTGCAGGGGAATGAATTCTGTTAGAAACACTGTTACAGTGCAGGGTCAGTGCCGGGGCATGAATTTGATTAGAAACTCTGTTACAGTGCAGGCTCAGTGCTGGGGAATGAATTCTTTTGGAAACTCTGTTACAGTGCAGGGTCAGTGCTGCGGAATGAATTCTATTAGAAACTCTGTTACAGTGCAGGATCAGTGCTGGGGAATGAATTCTATTAGAAACTCTGTTACAGTGCAGGGTCAGTGCTGGGGAGTGAATTCTATTGGAAACTCTGTTACAGTGCAGGGTCAGTGCAGGGGAATGTATTCTATTAGAAACTCTGTTACACTGCAGGGTCAGTGCTGAGGAATGAATTCTATTAGAAACTCTGTTACAGTGCAGGGTCAGTGCTGGGGAGTGAATTCTATAAGAAACTCTGTTACAGTGCAGGGTCAGTGCTGGGGAATGAATTCTATTAGAAACTCTGTTACAGTGCAGGGTCAGTGCCGGGGGAATGAATTCTATTAGAAACACTGTTACAGTGCAGGGTCAGTGCTGGGGAGTGAATTCCATTGGAAACTCTGTTACAGTGCAGGGTCTTTGCTGGGGAATGAATTCTATTGGAAACTCAGTTACAGTGCAGGGACAGTGCTGGGGAGTGAATTCTATTAGAAACTCTGTTACAGTGCAGGGTCAGTGCTGGGGAATGAATTCTATTAGAAACTCTGTTACAGTGCAGGGTCAGTGCTGGGGAGTGAATTCTATTGGAAACTCTGTTACAGTGCAGGGTGAGTGCTGGGGAATGAATTCTATTAGAAACTCTGTTACAGTGCAGGGTCAGTGCTGGGGAATGAATTCTATTAGAAACTCTGTTACAGTGCAGGGTCAGTGCCGGGTAATGAATTTGATTAGAAACTCTGATACAGTGCAGGGGAATGAATTCTGTAAAAACTCTGTTACAGTGCAGGGTCAGTGCTGGGGAATGAATTCTATTAGAAACTCTGTTACAGTGCAGGGTCAGTGCTGGTGAGTGAATTCTATTAGAAACTCTGTTACAGTGCAGGGTCAGTGCTGGGGAATGAATTCTATTAGAAACTCTGTTTCAGTGCAGGGTCAATGCTGGTGAGTGAATTCTATTAGAAACTCTGTTACAGTGCAGGGTCAGTGCTGGGGAATGAATTCTATTGGAAACTCTGTTACAGTGCAGGGTCAGTGCTGGGGAGTGAATTCTATTGGAAACTCTGTTACAGTGCAGGGTCAGTGCTGGGGAATGAAATCTATTAGAAACTCTGTTACAGTGCAGGGTCAGTGCTGGGCAATGAATTCTATTAGAAACTCTGTTACAGTGCAGGGTCAGTGCTGGGGAGTGAATTCTATTAGAAACTCCGTTACAGTGCAGGGTCAGTGCCGGGGAATGAATTTGATTAGAAACTCTGTTACAGTGCAGGGTCAGTGCTGGGGAATGAAATCTATTAGAAACTCTGTTACAGTGCAGGGTCAGTGCTGGGGAGTGAATTCTATTAGAAACTCTGTTACAGTGCAGGGTCAGTGCTGGGGAGTGAATTCTATTAGAAACTCCGTTACAGTGCAGGGTCAGTGCCGGGGAATGAATTTGATTAGAAACTCTGTTACAGTGCAGGGTCAGTGCTGGGGAATGAATTCTATTAGAAACTCTGTTACAGTGCAGGGTCAGTGCTGGGGATTGAATTCTATAAGAAACTCTGTTACAGTACAGGGCCAGTGCTGGGGAATCTATTAGAAACTCTGTTACAGTGCAGGGTCAGTGCCGGGGAATGAATTCTATTAGAAACTCTGTTACAGTGCAGGGTCAGTGCTGGGGAGTGAATTCTATTAGAAACTCTGTTACAGTGCAGGGGAATGAATTCTGTTAGAAACACTGTTACAGTGCAGGGTCAGTGCCGGGGAATGAATTTGATTAGAAACTCTGTTACAGTGCAGGCTCAGTGCTGGGGAATGAATTCTTTTGGAAACTCTGTTACAGTGCAGGGTCAGTGCCGGGGAATGAATTCTATTAGAAACTCTGTTGCAGTGCAGGGTCAGTGCCGGGGAATGAATTTGATTAGAAACTCTGTTACAGTGCAGGGGAATGAATTCTGTTAGAAACACTGTTACAGTGCAGGCTCAGTGCCGGGGAATGAATTTGATTAGAAACACTGTTACAGTGCAGTGTCAGTGCCGGGGAATGAATTCTATTAGAAACTCTGTTACAGTGCAGGGTCAGTGCTGGGGAATGAATTCTATTAGCAACTCTGTTACAGTGCAGGATCAGTGCTGGGGAATGAATTCTATTAGAAACACTGTTACAGTGCAGGGTCAGTGCTGGGGAGTGAATTCTATTGGAAATTCTGTTACAGTGCAGGGTCAGTGCTGGGGAATGTATTCTATTAGAAACTCTGTTACACTGCAGGGTCAGTGCTGAGGAATGAATTCTATTAGAAACTCTGTTACAGTGCAGGGTCAGTGCTGGGGAGTGAATTCTATTGGAAACTCTGTTACAGTGCAGGGTCAGTGCCGGGGAATGAATTCTATTAGAAACTCTGTTGCAGTGCAGGGTCAGTGCCGGGGAATGAATTTGATTAGAAACTCTGTTACAGTGCAGGGGAATGAATTCTGTTAGAAACACTGTTACAGTGCAGGGTCAGTGCCGGGGAATGAATTTGATTAGAAACTCTGTTACAGTGCAGGCTCAGTGCTGGGGAATGAATTCTTTTGGAAACTCTGTTACAGTGCAGGGTCAGTGCTGGGGAATGAATTCTATTAGAAACTCTGTTACAGTGCAGGATCAGTGCTGGGGAATGAATTATATTAGAAACACTGGTACAGTGCAGGGTCAGTGCTGGGGAGTGAATTACATTGGAAACTCTGTTACAGTGCAGGGTCTTTGCTGGGGAATGAATTCTATTGGAAACTCTGTTACAGTGCAGGGTCAGTGCTGGGGAGTGAATTCTATTAGAAACTCTGTTACAGTGCAGGGTCAGTGCTGGGGAGTGAATTCTATTGGAAACTCTGTTTCAGTGCAGGGTGAGTGCTGGGGAATGAATTCTATTAGAAACTCTGTTACAGTGCAGGGTCAGTGCTGGGGAATGAATTCTATTAGAAACTCTGTTACAGTGCAGGGTCAGTGCCGGGGAATAAATTTGATTCGAAACTCTGATACTGTGCAGGGGAATGAATTCTGTAAAAACTCTGTTACAGTGCAGGGTCAGTGCTGGGGAATGAATTCTATTAGAAACTCTGTTACAGTGCAGGGTCAGTGCTGGGGAATGAATTCTATTAGAAACTCTGTTACAGTGCAGGGTCAGTGCTGGGGAGTGAATTCTATTAGAAACTCTGTTGCAGTGCAGGGTCAGTGCTGGGGAGTGAATTCTATTAGAAACTCTGTTAAAGTGCAGGGACAGTGCTGGGAAATGAATTCCATTGGAAACTCTGTTACAGTGCAGGGTCAGTGCCGAGGAATGAACTTGATTAGAAACTCTGTTGCAGTGCAGGGTCAGTGCTGGGGAGTGAATTCTATTAGAAACTCTGTTGCAGTGCAGGGTCAGTGCTGGGAAATGAATTCCATTGGAAACTCTGTTACAGTGCAGGATCAGTGCGGGGGAATGAATTCTATTGGAAACTCTGTTACAGTGCAGGGTCAGTGCTGGGAAATGAATTCTATTGGAAACTCTGTTACAGTGCAGGGTCAGTGCTGGGAAATGAATTCTATTAGAAACTCTGTTACAGTGCAGGGTCAGTGCCGGCGAATGAATTTGATTAGAAACTCTGTTGCAGTACAGGGTCAGTGCTGGGGAATCTATTAGAAACTCTGTTACAGTGCAGGGTCAGTGCCGGGTAGTGAATTCTATTGGAAACTCTGTTACAGTGCAGGGTCAGTGCTGGGGAATGAATTGTATTAGAAACTCTGTTACAGTGCAGGGTCAGTGCTGGGGAGTGAATTCTATTAGAAACTCTGTTACAGTGCAGGGTCAGTCCCGGGGAATGAATTCTATTAGAAACTCTGTTGCAGTGCAGGGTCAGTGCCGGGGAATGAATTAGATTAGAAACTCTGTTACAGTGCAGGGGAATGAATTCTGTTAGAAACACTGTTACAGTGCAGGGTCAGTGCCGGGGAATGAATTTGATTAGAAACTCTGTTACAGTGCAGGCTCAGTGCTGGGGAATGAATTCTTTTGGAAACTCTGTTACAGTGCAGGGTCAGTGCTGGGGAATGAATTCTATTAGAAACTCTGTTACAGTTCAGGATCAGTGCTGGGGAATGAATTCTATTAGAAACTCTGTTACAGTGCAGGGTCAGTGCTGGGGAGTGAATTCTATTGGAAACTCTGTTACAGTGCAGGGTCAGTGCTGGGGAATGTATTCTATTAGAAACTCTGTTATCTGCAGGGTCAGTGCTGAGGAATGAATTCTATTAGAAACTCTGTTACAGTGCAGGGTCAGTGCTGGGGAGTGAATTCTATAAGAAACTCTGTTACAGTGCAGGGTCAGTGCTGGGGAATGAATTCTATTAGAAACTCTGTTACAGTGCAGGGTCAGTGCCGGGGGAATGAATTCTATTAGAAACACTGTTACAGTGCAGGGTCAGTGCTGGGGAGTGAATTCCATTGGATACTCTGTTACAGTGCAGGGTCTTTGCTGGGGAATGAATTCTATTGGAAACTCAGTTACAGTGCAGGGACAGTGCTGGGGAGTGAATTCTATTAGAAACTCTGTTACAGTGCAGGGTCAGTGCTGGGGAATGAATTCTATTAGAAACTCTGTTACAGTGCAGGGTCAGTGCTGGGGAGTGAATTCTATTGGAAACTCTGTTACAGTGCAGGGTGAGTGCTGGGGAATGAATTCTATTAGAAACTCTGTTACAGTGCAGGGTCAGTGCTGGGGAATGAATTCTATTAGAAACTCTGTTACAGTGCAGGGTCAGTGCCGGGTAATGAATTTGATTAGAAACTCTGATACAGTGCAGGGGAATGAATTCTGTAAAAACTCTGTTACAGTGCAGGGTCAGTGCTGGGGAATGAAATCTATTAGAAACTCTGTTACAGTGCAGGGTCAGTGCTGGGGAATGAATTCTATTAGAAACTCTGTTACAGTGCAGGGTCAGTGCTGGGGAGTGAATTCTATTAGAAACTCCGTTACAGTGCAGGGTCAGTGCCGGGGAATGAATTTGATTAGAAACTCTGTTACAGTGCAGGGTCAGTGCTGGGGAATGAATTCTATTAGAAACTCTGTTACAGTGCAGGGTCAGTGCTGGGGATTGAATTCTATAAGAAACTCTGTTACAGTACAGGGTCAGTGCTGGGGAATCTATTAGAAACTCTGTTACAGTGCAGGGTCAGTGCCGGGGAGTGAATTCTATTAGAAACTCTGTTACAGTGCAGGGTCAGTGCTGGGGAATGAATTGTATTAGAAACTCTGTTACAGTGCAGGGTCAGTGCTGGGGAGTGAATTCTATTAGAAACTCTGTTACAGTGCAGGGTCAGTGCTGGGGAGTGAATTCTATTGGAAACTCTGTTACAGTGCACGGTCAGTGCTGGGGAATGAATTCTATTAGAAACTCTGTTGCAGTGCAGGGTCAGTGCTGGGGAGTGAATTCTATTGGAAACTCTGTTACAGTGCACGGTCAGTGCTGGGGAGTGAATTCTATTAGAAACTCTGTTACAGTGCAGGGTCAGTGCCGGGGAATGAATTTGATTAGAAACTCTGTTACAGTGCAGGGTCAGTGCTGGGGAGTGAATTCTATTGGAAACTCTGTTACAGTGCAGGGTCAGTGCTGGGGAATGAATTCTATTAGAAACTCTGTTACAGTGCAGGATCAGTGCTGGGGAATGAATTCTATTAGAAACTCTGTTACAGTGCAGGGTCAGTGCTGGGGAGTGAATTCTATAAGAAACTCTGTTACAGTGCAGGGTCAGTGCCGGGGGAATGAATTCTATTAGAAACACTGTTACAGTGCAGGGTCAGTGCTGGGGAGTGAATTCCATTGGAAACTCTGTTACAGTGCAGGGGAATGAATTCTGTTAGAAACTCTGTTACAGTGCTGGGTCAGTGCGGGGGAATGAATTTGATTAGAAACTCTGTTACAATGCAGGCTCAGTGCTGGGGAATGAATTCTATTGGAAACTCTGTTACAGTGCAGGGTCAGTGCTGGGAAATTAATTCTATTAGAAACTCTGTTACAGTGCAGGGTCAGTGCCGGGGAATGAATTTGATTAGAAACTCTGTTACAGTGCAGGGTCAATGCTGGTGAGTGAATTCTATTAGAAACTCTGTTACAGTGCAGGGTCAGTGCTGGGGAATGAATTCTATTGGAAACTCTGTTACAGTGCAGGGTCAGTGCTGGGGAATGAAATCTATTAGAAACTCTGTTACAGTGCAGGGTCAGTGCTGGGGAATGAATTCTATTAGAAACTCTGTTACAGTGCAGGGTCAGTGCTGGGGAGTGAATTCTATTAGAAACTCCGTTACAGTGCAGGGTCAGTGCCGGGGAATGAATTTGATTAGAAACTCTGTTACAGTGCAGGGTCAGTGCTGGGGAATGAATTCTATTAGAAACTCTGTTACAGTGCAGGGTCAGTGCTGGGGATTGAATTCTACAAGAAACTCTGTTACAATACAGGGTCAGTGCTGGGGAATCTTTTAGAAACTCTGTTACAGTGCAGGGTCAGTGCCGGGGAATGAATTCTGTTAGAAACTCTGTTACAGTGCTGGGTCAGTGCGGGGGAATGAATTTGATCAGAAACTCTGTTACAATGCAGGCTCAGTGCTGGGGAATGAATTCTATTGGAAACTCTGTTACAGTGCAGGGTCAGTGCTGGGAAATGAATTCTATTAGAAACTCTGTTACAGTGCAGGGTCAGTGCCGGGGAATGAATTTGATTAGAAACTCTGTTACAGTGCAGGGTCAATGCTGGTGAGTGAATTCTATTAGAAACTCTGTTACAGTGCAGGGTCAGTGCTGGGGAATGAATTCTATTGGAAACTCTGTTACAGTGCAGGGTCAGTGCTGGGGAATGAAATCTATCAGAAACTCTGTTACAGTGCAGGGTCAGTGCTGGGGAATGAATTCTATTAGAAACTCTGTTGCAGTGCAGGGTCAGTGCTGGGGAGTGAATTCTATTAGAAACTCCGTTACAGTGCAGGGTCAGTGCCGGGGAATGAATTCTATTAGAAACTCTGTTACAGTGCAGGGTCAGTGCTGGGGATTGAATTCTATAAGAAACTCTGTTACAGTACAGGGTCAGTGCTGGGGAATCTTTTAGAAACTCTGTTACAGTGCAGGGTCAGTGCCGGGGAGTGAATTCTATTCGAAACTCTGTTACAGTGCAGGGGAATGAATTATGTTAGAAACTCTGTTACAGTGCTGGGTCAGTGCGGGGGAATGAATTTGATTAGAAACTCTGTTACAATGCAGGCTCAGTGCTGGGGAATGAATTCTATTGGAAACTCTGTTACAGTGCAGGGTCAGTGCTGGGAAATGAATTCTATTAGAAACTCTGTTACAGTGCAGGGTCAGTGCCGGGGAATGAATTTGATTAGAAACTCTGTTACAGTGCAGGGTCAATGCTGGTGAGTGAATTCTATGAGAAACTCTTTTACAGAGCAGGGTCAGTGCTGGGGAATGTATTCTATTGGAAACTCTGTTACAGTGCATGGTCAGTGCTGGGGAATGAAATCTATTAGAAACTCTGTTACAGTGCAGGGTCAGTGCTGGGGAATGAATTCTATTAGAAACTCTGTTACAGTGCAGGGTCATTGCTGGGGAGTGAATTCTATTAGAAACTCCGTTACAGTGCAGGGTCAGTGCCGGGGCATGAATTTGATTAGAAACTCTGTTACAGTGCAGGGTCAGTGCTGGGGAATGAATTCTATTAGAAACTCTGTTACAGTGCAGGGTCAGTGCTGGGGATTGAATTCTATAAGAAACTCTGTTACAGTACAGGGTCAGTGCTGGGGAATCTATTAGAAACTCTGTTACAGTGCAGGGTCAGTGCCGGGTAGTGAATTCTATTAGAAACTCTGTTACAGTGCAGGGTCAGTGCTTGGGAATGAATTGTATTAGAAACTCTGTTACAGTGCAGGGTCAGTGCTGGGGAGTGAATTCTATTAGAAACTCTGTTACAGTGCAGGGTCAGTGCCGGGGAATGAATTCTATTAGAAACTCTGTTGCAGTGCAGGGTCAGTGCCGGGGAATGAATTTGATTAGTAACTCTGTTACAGTGCAGGGGAATGAATTCTGTTAGAAACACTGTTACAGTGCAGGGTCAGTGCCGGGGCATGAATTTGATTAGAAACTCTGTTACAGTGCAGGCTCAGTGCTGGGGAATGAATTCTTTTGGAAACTCTGTTACAGTGCAGGGTCAGTGCTGCGGAATGAATTCTATTAGAAACTCTGTTACAGTGCAGGATCAGTGCTGGGGAATGAATTCTATTAGAAACTCTGTTACAGTGCAGGGTCAGTGCTGGGGAGTGAATTCTATTGGAAACTCTGTTACAGTGCAGGGTCAGTGCAGGGGAATGTATTCTATTAGAAACTCTGTTACACTGCAGGGTCAGTGCTGAGGAATGAATTCTATTAGAAACTCTGTTACAGTGCAGGGTCAGTGCTGGGGAGTGAATTCTATAAGAAACTCTGTTACAGTGCAGGGTCAGTGCTGGGGAATGAATTCTATTAGAAACTCTGTTACAGTGCAGGGTCAGTGCCGGGGGAATGAATTCTATTAGAAACACTGTTACAGTGCAGGGTCAGTGCTGGGGAGTGAATTCCATTGGAAACTCTGTTACAGTGCAGGGTCTTTGCTGGGGAATGAATTCTATTGGAAACTCAGTTACAGTGCAGGGACAGTGCTGGGGAGTGAATTCTATTAGAAACTCTGTTACAGTGCAGGGTCAGTGCTGGGGAATGAATTCTATTAGAAACTCTGTTACAGTGCAGGGTCAGTGCTGGGGAGTGAATTCTATTGGAAACTCTGTTACAGTGCAGGGTGAGTGCTGGGGAATGAATTCTATTAGAAACTCTGTTACAGTGCAGGGTCAGTGCTGGGGAATGAATTCTATTAGAAACTCTGTTACAGTGCAGGGTCAGTGCCGGGTAATGAATTTGATTAGAAACTCTGATACAGTGCAGGGGAATGAATTCTGTAAAAACTCTGTTACAGTGCAGGGTCAGTGCTGGGGAATGAATTCTATTAGAAACTCTGTTACAGTGCAGGGTCAGTGCTGGTGAGTGAATTCTATTAGAAACTCTGTTACAGTGCAGGGTCAGTGCTGGGGAATGAATTCTATTAGAAACTCTGTTTCAGTGCAGGGTCAATGCTGGTGAGTGAATTCTATTAGAAACTCTGTTACAGTGCAGGGTCAGTGCTGGGGAATGAATTCTATTGGAAACTCTGTTACAGTGCAGGGTCAGTGCTGGGGAGTGAATTCTATTGGAAACTCTGTTACAGTGCAGGGTCAGTGCTGGGGAATGAAATCTATTAGAAACTCTGTTACAGTGCAGGGTCAGTGCTGGGCAATGAATTCTATTAGAAACTCTGTTACAGTGCAGGGTCAGTGCTGGGGAGTGAATTCTATTAGAAACTCCGTTACAGTGCAGGGTCAGTGCCGTGGAATGAATTTGATTAGAAACTCTGTTACAGTGCAGGGTCAGTGCTGGGGAATGAATTCTATTAGAAACTCTGTTACAGTGCAGGGTCAGTGCTGGGGAGTGAATTCTATTAGAAACTCTGTTACAGTGCAGGGTCAGTGCTGGGGAGTGAATTCTATTAGAAACTCCGTTACAGTGCAGGGTCAGTGCCGGGGAATGAATTTGATTAGAAACTCTGTTACAGTGCAGGGTCAGTGCTGGGGAATGAATTCTATTAGAAACTCTGTTACAGTGCAGGGTCAGTGCTGGGGATTGAATTCTATAAGAAACTCTGTTACAGTACAGGGCCAGTGCTGGGGAATCTATTAGAAACTCTGTTACAGTGCAGGGTCAGTGCCGGGGAATGAATTCTATTAGAAACTCTGTTACAGTGCAGGGTCAGTGCTGGGGAGTGAATTCTATTAGAAACTCTGTTACAGTGCAGGGGAATGAATTCTGTTAGAAACACTGTTACAGTGCAGGGTCAGTGCCGGGGAATGAATTTGATTAGAAACTCTGTTACAGTGCAGGCTCAGTGCTGGGGAATGAATTCTTTTGGAAACTCTGTTACAGTGCAGGGTCAGTGCCGGGGAATGAATTCTATTAGAAACTCTGTTGCAGTGCAGGGTCAGTGCCGGGGAATGAATTTGATTAGAAACTCTGTTACAGTGCAGGGGAATGAATTCTGTTAGAAACACTGTTACAGTGCAGGCTCAGTGCCGGGGAATGAATTTGATTAGAAACACTGTTACAGTGCAGTGTCAGTGCCGGGGAATGAATTCTATTAGAAACTCTGTTACAGTGCAGGGTCAGTGCTGGGCAATGAATTCTATTAGCAACTCTGTTACAGTGCAGGATCAGTGCTGGGGAATGAATTCTATTAGAAACACTGTTACAGTGCAGGGTCAGTGCTGGGGAGTGAATTCTATTGGAAATTCTGTTACAGTGCAGGGTCAGTGCTGGGGAATGTATTCTATTAGAAACTCTGTTACACTGCAGGGTCAGTGCTGAGGAATGAATTCTATTAGAAACTCTGTTACAGTGCAGGGTCAGTGCTGGGGAGTGAATTCTATTGGAAACTCTGTTACAGTGCAGGGTCAGTGCCGGGGAATGAATTCTATTAGAAACTCTGTTGCAGTG
Organism: Scyliorhinus torazame; assembly: GCF_047496885.1. Lineage (NCBI taxonomy): Eukaryota > Metazoa > Chordata > Chondrichthyes > Carcharhiniformes > Scyliorhinidae > Scyliorhinus > Scyliorhinus torazame. The sequence goes on from NC_092707.1 coordinate 415,198,654, forward strand.
CAGGGTCAGTGCCGGGGAATGAATTTGATTAGAAACTCTGTTACAGTGCAGGGGAATGAATTCTGTTAGAAACACTGTTACAGTGCAGGGTCAGTGCCGGGGAATGAATTTGATTAGAAACTCTGTTACAGTGCAGGCTCAGTGCTGGGGAATGAATTCTTTTGGAAACTCTGTTACAGTGCAGGGTCAGTGCTGGGGAATGAATTCTATTAGAAACTCTGTTACAGTGCAGGATCAGTGCTGGGGAATGAATTCTATTAGAAACACTGGTACAGTGCAGGGTCAGTGCTGGGGAGTGAATTACATTGGAAACTCTGTTACAGTGCAGGGTCTTTGCTGGGGAATGAATTCTATTGGAAACTCTGTTACAGTGCAGGGTCAGTGCTGGGGAGTGAATTCTATTAGAAACTCTGTTACAGTGCAGGGTCAGTGCTGGGGAGTGAATTCTATTGGAAACTCTGTTTCAGTGCAGGGTGAGTGCTGGGGAATGAATTCTATTAGAAACTCTGTTACAGTGCAGGGTCAGTGCTGGGGAATGAATTCTATTAGAAACTCTGTTACAGTGCAGGGTCAGTGCCGGGGAATAAATTTGATTCGAAACTCTGATACTGTGCAGGGGAATGAATTCTGTAAAAACTCTGTTACAGTGCAGGGTCAGTGCTGGGGAATGAATTCTATTAGAAACTCTGTTACAGTGCAGGGTCAGTGCTGGGGAATGAATTCTATTAGAAACTCTGTTACAGTGCAGGGTCAGTGCTGGGGAGTGAATTCTATTAGAAACTCTGTTGCAGTGCAGGGTCAGTGCTGGGGAGTGAATTCTATTAGAAACTCTGTTAAAGTGCAGGGACAGTGCTGGGAAATGAATTCCATTGGAAACTCTGTTACAGTGCAGGGTCAGTGCCGAGGAATGAACTTGATTAGAAACTCTGTTGCAGTGCAGGGTCAGTGCTGGGGAGTGAATTCTATTAGAAACTCTGTTGCAGTGCAGGGTCAGTGCTGGGAAATGAATTCCATTGGAAACTCTGTTACAGTGCAGGATCAGTGCGGGGGAATGAATTCTATTGGAAACTCTGTTACAGTGCAGGGTCAGTGCTGGGAAATGAATTCTATTGGAAACTCTGTTACAGTGCAGGGTCAGTGCTGGGAAATGAATTCTATTAGAAACTCTGTTACAGTGCAGGGTCAGTGCCGGCGAATGAATTTGATTAGAAACTCTGTTGCAGTACAGGGTCAGTGCTGGGGAATCTATTAGAAACTCTGTTACAGTGCAGGGTCAGTGCCGGGTAGTGAATTCTATTGGAAACTCTGTTACAGTGCAGGGTCAGTGCTGGGGAATGAATTGTATTAGAAACTCTGTTACAGTGCAGGGTCAGTGCTGGGGAGTGAATTCTATTAGAAACTCTGTTACAGTGCAGGGTCAGTCCCGGGGAATGAATTCTATTAGAAACTCTGTTGCAGTGCAGGGTCAGTGCCGGGGAATGAATTAGATTAGAAACTCTGTTACAGTGCAGGGGAATGAATTCTGTTAGAAACACTGTTACAGTGCAGGGTCAGTGCCGGGGAATGAATTTGATTAGAAACTCTGTTACAGTGCAGGCTCAGTGCTGGGGAATGAATTCTTTTGGAAACTCTGTTACAGTGCAGGGTCAGTGCTGGGGAATGAATTCTATTAGAAACTCTGTTACAGTGCAGGATCAGTGCTGGGGAATGAATTCTATTAGAAACTCTGTTACAGTGCAGGGTCAGTGCTGGGGAGTGAATTCTATTGGAAACTCTGTTACAGTGCAGGGTCAGTGCTGGGGAATGTATTCTATTAGAAACTCTGTTATCTGCAGGGTCAGTGCTGAGGAATGAATTCTATTAGAAACTCTGTTACAGTGCAGGGTCAGTGCTGGGGAGTGAATTCTATAAGAAACTCTGTTACAGTGCAGGGTCAGTGCTGGGGAATGAATTCTATTAGAAACTCTGTTACAGTGCAGGGTCAGTGCCGGGGGAATGAATTCTATTAGAAACACTGTTACAGTGCAGGGTCAGTGCTGGGGAGTGAATTCCATTGGATACTCTGTTACAGTGCAGGGTCTTTGCTGGGGAATGAATTCTATTGGAAACTCAGTTACAGTGCAGGGACAGTGCTGGGGAGTGAATTCTATTAGAAACTCTGTTACAGTGCAGGGTCAGTGCTGGGGAATGAATTCTATTAGAAACTCTGTTACAGTGCAGGGTCAGTGCTGGGGAGTGAATTCTATTGGAAACTCTGTTACAGTGCAGGGTGAGTGCTGGGGAATGAATTCTATTAGAAACTCTGTTACAGTGCAGGGTCAGTGCTGGGGAATGAATTCTATTAGAAACTCTGTTACAGTGCAGGGTCAGTGCCGGGTAATGAATTTGATTAGAAACTCTGATACAGTGCAGGGGAATGAATTCTGTAAAAACTCTGTTACAGTGCAGGGTCAGTGCTGGGGAATGAAATCTATTAGAAACTCTGTTACAGTGCAGGGTCAGTGCTGGGGAATGAATTCTATTAGAAACTCTGTTACAGTGCAGGGTCAGTGCTGGGGAGTGAATTCTATTAGAAACTCCGTTACAGTGCAGGGTCAGTGCCGGGGAATGAATTTGATTAGAAACTCTGTTACAGTGCAGGGTCAGTGCTGGGGAATGAATTCTATTAGAAACTCTGTTACAGTGCAGGGTCAGTGCTGGGGATTGAATTCTATAAGAAACTCTGTTACAGTACAGGGTCAGTGCTGGGGAATCTATTAGAAACTCTGTTACAGTGCAGGGTCAGTGCCGGGGAGTGAATTCTATTAGAAACTCTGTTACAGTGCAGGGTCAGTGCTGGGGAATGAATTGTATTAGAAACTCTGTTACAGTGCAGGGTCAGTGCTGGGGAGTGAATTCTATTAGAAACTCTGTTACAGTGCAGGGTCAGTGCTGGGGAGTGAATTCTATTGGAAACTCTGTTACAGTGCACGGTCATTGCTGGGGAATGAATTCTATTAGAAACTCTGTTGCAGTGCAGGGTCAGTGCTGGGGAGTGAATTCTATTAGAAACTCTGTTACAGTGCAGGGTCAGTGCCGGGGAATGAACTTGATTAGAAACTCTGTTACAGTGCAGGGTCAGTGCCGAGGAATGAACTTGATTAGAAACTCTGTTGCAGTGCAGGGTCAGTGCTGGGGAGTGAATTCTATTAGAAACTCTATTGCAGTGCAGGATCAGTGCGGGGGAATGAATTCTATTGGAAACTCTGTTACAGTGCAGGGTCAGTGCTGGGAAATGAATTCTATTGGAAACTCTGTTTCAGTGCAGGGTGAGTGCTGGGGAATGAATTCTATTAGAAACTCTGTTACAGTGCAGGGTCAGTGCTGGGGAATGAATTCTATTAGAAACTCTGTTACAGTGCAGGGTCAGTGCCGGGGAATAAATTTGATTCGAAACTCTGATACTGTGCAGGGGAATGAATTCTGTAAAAACTCTGTTACAGTGCAGGGTCAGTGCTGGGGAATGAATTCTATTAGAAACTCTGTTACAGTGCAGGGTCAGTGCTGGGGAATGAATCCTATTAGAAACTCTGTTACAGTGCAGGGTCAGTGCTGGGGAGTGAATTCTATTAGAAACTCTGTTACAGTGCAGGGTCAGTGCTGGGGAGTGAATTCTATTGGAAACTCTGTTACAGTGCACGGTCAGTGCTGGGGAATGAATTCTATTAGAAACTCTGTTGCAGTGCAGGGTCAGTGCTGGGGAGTGAATTCTATTAGTAACTCTGTTACAGTGCAGGGTCAGTGCCGGGGAATGAACTTGATTAGAAACTCTGTTACAGTGCAGGGTCAGTGCTGGGGAATGAATTCAATTAGAAACTCTGTTACAGTGCAGGGTCAGTGCCGGGGAATGAACTTGATTAGATACTCTGTTGCAGTGCAGGGTCAGTGCTGGGGAGTGAATTCTATTAGAAACTCTGTTGCAGTGCAGGGTCAGTGCGGGGGAATGAATTCTATTGGAAACTCTGTTACAGTGCAGGGTCAGTGCTGGGAAATGAATTCTATTGATAACTCTGTTACAGTGCAGGGTCAGTGCTGGGGAATGAATTCTATTGGAAACTCTGTTACAGTGCAGGGTCAGTGCTGGGAAATGAATTCTATTAGAAACTCTGTTACAGTGCAGGGTCAGTGCCGGGGAATGAATTTCATTAGAAACTCTGTTACAGTACAGGGTCAGTGCTGGGGAATCTATTAGAAACTCTGTTACAGTGCAGGGTCAGTGCCGGGTAGTGAATTATATTAGAAACTCTGTTACAGTGCAGGGTCAGTGCTGGGGAATGAATTGTATTAGAAACTCTGTTACAGTGCAGGGTCAGTGCTGGGGAGTGAATTCTATTAGAAACTCTGTTACAGTGCAGGGTCAGTCCCGGGGAATGAATTCTATTAGAAACTCTGTTGCAGTGCAGGGTCAGTGCCGGGGAATGAATTTCATTAGAAACTCTGTTACAGTGCAGGGGAATGAATTCTGTTAGAAACACTGTTACAGTGCAGGGTAAGTGCCGGGGAATGAATTTGATTAGAAACTCTGTTACAGTGCAGGCTCAGTGCTGGGGAATGAATTCTTTTGGAAACTCTGTTACAGTGCAGGGTCAGTGCTGGGGAATGAATTCTATTAGAAACTCTGTTACAGTGCAGGATCAGTGCTGGGGAATGAATTCTATTAGAAACTCTGTTACAGTGCAGGGTCAGTGCTGGGGAGTGAATTCTATTGGAAACTCTGTTACAGTGCAGGGTCAGTGCTGGGGAATGTATTCTATTAGAAACTCTGTTACACTGCAGGGTCAGTGCTGAGGAATGAATTCTATTAGAAACTCTGTTACAGTGCAGGGTCAGTGCTGGGGAGTGAATTCTATAAGAAACTCTGTTACATGCAGGGTCAGTGCTGGGGAATGAAGTCTATTAGAAACTCTGTTACAGTGCAGGGTCAGTGCCGGGGGAATGAATTCTATTAGAAACACTGTTACAGTGCAGGGTCAGTGCTGGGGAGTTAATTCCATTGGAAACTCTGTTACAGTACAGGGTCTTTGCTGGGGAATGAATTCTATTGGAAACTCAGTTACAGTGCAGGGACAGTGCTGGGGAGTGAATTCTATTAGAAACTCTGTTACAGTGCAGGGTCAGTGCTGGGGAATGAATTCTATTAGAAACTCTGTTACAGTGCAGGGTCAGTGCTGGGGAGTGAATTCTATTGGAAACTCTGTTACAGTGCAGGGTGAGTGCTGGGGAATGAATTCTATTAGAAACTCTGTTACAGTGCAGGGTCAGTGCTGGGGAATGATTTCTATTAGAAACTCTGTTACAGTGCAGGGTCAGTGCCGGGTAATGAATTTGATTAGAAACTCTGATACAGTGCAGGGGAATGAATTCTGTAAAAACTCTGTTACAGTGCAGGGTCAGTGCTGGGGAATGAATTCTATTAGAAACTCTGTTACAGTGCAGGGTCAGTGCTGGTGAGTGAATTCTATTAGAAACTCTGTTACAGTGCAGGGTCAGTGCTGGGGAATGAATTCTATTAGAAACTCTGTTTCAGTGCAGGGTCAATGCTGGTGAGTGAATTCTATTAGAAACTCTGTTACAGTGCAGGGTCAGTGCTGGGGAATGAATTCTATTGGAAACTCTGTTACAGTGCAGGGTCAGTGCTGGGGAATGAAATCTATTAGAAACTCTGTTACAGTGCAGGGTCAGTGCTGGGGAATGAATTCTATTAGAAACTCTGTTACAGTGCAGGGTCAGTGCTGGGGAGTGAATTCTATTAGAAACTCCGTTACAGTGCAGGGTCAGTGCCGGGGAATGAATTTGATTAGAAACTCTGTTACAGTGCAGGGTCAGTGCTGGGGAGTGAATTCTATTAGAAACTCTGTTACAGTGCAGGGTCAGTGCCGGGGAATGAATTCTATTAGAAACTCTGTTGCAGTGCAGGGTCAGTGCCGGGGAATGAATTTGATTAGAAACTCTGTTACAGTGCAGGGGAATGAATTCTGTTAGAAACACTGTTACAGTGCAGGGTCAGTGCCGGGGAATGAATTTGATTAGAAACTCTGTTACAGTGCAGGCTCAGTGCTGGGGAATGAATTCTTTTGGAAACTCTGTTACAGTGCAGGGTCAGTGCTGGGGAATGAATTCTATTAGAAACTCTGTTACAGTGCAGGATCAGTGCTGGGGAATGAATTCTATTAGAAACTCTGTTACAGTGCAGGGTCAGTGCTGGGGAGTGAATTCTATTGGAAATTCTGTTACAGTGCAGGGTCAGTGCTGGGGAATGTATTCTATTAGAAACTCTGTTACACTGCAGGGTCAGTGCTGAGGAATGAATTCTATTAGAAACTCTGTTACAGTGCAGGGTCAGTGCTGGGGAATGAATTCTATTAGAAACTCTGTTACAGTGCAGGGTCAGTGCTGGGGAATGAATTCTATTAGAAACTCTGTTACAGTGCAGGGTCAGTGCCGGGGAATAAATTTGATTCGAAACTCTGATACTGTGCAGGGGAATGAATTCTGTAAATACTCTGTTACAGTGCAGGGTCAGTGCTGGGGAATGAATTCTATTAGAAACTCTGTTACAGTGCACGGTCAGTGCTGGGGAATGAATTCTATTAGAAACTCTGTTACAGTGCACGGTCAGTGCTGGGGAATGAATTCTATTAGAAACTCTGTTGCAGTGCAGGGTTAGTGCTGGGAAATGAATTCTATTAGAAACTGTGTTACAGTGCAGGGTCAGTGCCGGGGAATGAACTTGATTAGAAACTCTGTTACAGTGCAGGGTCAGTGCCGGGGAATGAACTTGATTAGAAACTCTGTTGCAGTGCAGGGTCAGTGCTGGGGAGTGAATTCTATTAGAAACTCTGTTGCAGTGCAGGGTCAGTGCGGGGGAATGAATTCTATTGGAAACTCTGTTACAGTGCAGGGTCAGTGCTGGGAAATGAATTCTATTGGAAACTCTGTTACAGTGCAGGGTCAGTGCTGGGGAATGAATTCTATTGGAAACTCTGTTACAGTGCAGGGTCAGTGCTGGGAAATGAATTCTATTAGAAACTCTGTTACAGTGCAGGGTCAGTGCCGGGGAATGAATTTGATTAGAAACTCTGTTACAATGCAGGCTCAGTGCTGGGGAATGAATTCTATTGGAAACTCTTTTACAGTGCAGGGTCAGTGCTGGGGAATGAATTCTATTAGAAACTCTGTTACAGTGCAGGGTCAGTGCTGGGGAGTGAATTCTATTGGAAACTCTGTTACAGTGCAGGGTCAGTGCTGGGGAATGTATTCTATTAGAAACTCTGTTACAGTGCAGGGTCAGTGCTGGGGAATGAATTCTATTCAAAACTCTGTTACAGTGCAGGGTCAGTGCTGGGGAGTGAATTCTATTGGAAACTCTGTTACAGTGCAGGGACAGTGCTGGGGAGTGAATTCTATAAGAAACTCTGTTACAGTGCAGGGTCAGTGCTGGGGAATGAATTCTATTAGAAGCTCTGTTACAGTGCAGGGTCAGTGCCGGGGAATGAATTTGATTAGAAACTCTGTTACAGTGCAGGGGAATGAATTCTGTTAGAAACTCTGTTACAGTGCAGGGTCTGTGCCGGGGAATGAATTTGATTAGAAACTCTGTTACAGTGCAGGCTCAGTGCTGGGGAATGAATTCTATTGGAAACTCTGTTACAGTGCAGGGTCACTGCTGGGGAATGAATTCTATTAGAAACTCTGTTACAGTGCAGGGTCAGTGCTGGGGAATGAATTCTATTAGAAACTCTGTTACAGTGCAGGGTCAGTGCTGGGGAGTGAATTCTATTGGAAACTCTGTTACAGTGCAGGGTCAGTGCTGGGGAGTGAATTCTATTGGAAACTGTGTTACAGTGCAGGGTCAGTGCTGGGGACTGAATTCTATTAGAAACTCTGTTACAGTGAAGGGTCAGTGCTGGGGAGTGAATTCTATTATAAACTCTGTTACAGTGCAGGGTCAGTGCTGGGGAATGAATTGTATTAGAAACTCTGTTACAGTGCAGGGTCAGTGCCGGGGAATGAATTCTATTAGAAACTCTGTTGCAGTGCAGGGTCAGTGCCGGGGAATGAATTTGATTAGAAACTCTGTAACAGTGCAGGGGAATGAATTCTGTTAGAAACACTGTTACAGTGCAGGGTCAGTGCCGGGGAATGAATTTGATTAGAAACTCTGTTACAGTGCAGGCTCAGTGCTGGGGAATGAATTCTTTTGGAAACTCTGTTACAGTGCAGGGTCAGTGCTGGGGAATGAATTCTATTAGAAACTCTGTTACAGTGCAGGATCAGTGCTGGGGAATGAATTCTATTAGAAACTCTGTTACAGTGCAGGGTCAGTGCTGGGGAGTGAATTCTATTGGAAATTCTGTTACAGTGCAGGGTCAGTGCTGGGGAATGTATTCTATTAGAAACTCTGTTACACTGCAGGGTCAGTGCTGAGGAATGAATTCTATTAGAAACTCTGTTACAGTGCAGGGTCAGTGCTGGGGAATGAATTCTATTAGAAACTCTGTTACAGTGCAGGGTCAGTGCTGGGGAATGAATTCTATTAGAAACTCTGTTACAGTGCAGGGTCAGTGCCGGGGAATAAATTTGATTCGAAACTCTGATACTGTGCAGGGGAATGAATTCTGTAAATACTCTGTTACAGTGCAGGGTCAGTGCTGGGGAATGAATTCTATTAGAAACTCTGTTACAGTGCACGGTCAGTGCTGGGGAATGAATTCTATTAGAAACTCTGTTACAGTGCACGGTCAGTGCTGGGGAATGAATTCTATTAGAAACTCTGTTGCAGTGCAGGGTTAGTGCTGGGAAATGAATTCTATTAGAAACTGTGTTACAGTGCAGGGTCAGTGCCGGGGAATGAACTTGATTAGAAACTCTGTTACAGTGCAGGGTCAGTGCCGGGGAATGAACTTGATTAGAAACTCTGTTGCAGTGCAGGGTCAGTGCTGGGGAGTGAATTCTATTAGAAACTCTGTTGCAGTGCAGGGTCAGTGCGGGGGAATGAATTCTATTGGAAACTCTGTTACAGTGCAGGGTCAGTGCTGGGAAATGAATTCTATTGGAAACTCTGTTACAGTGCAGGGTCAGTGCTGGGGAATGAATTCTATTGGAAACTCTGTTACAGTGCAGGGTCAGTGCTGGGAAATGAATTCTATTAGAAACTCTGTTACAGTGCAGGGTCAGTGCCGGGGAATGAATTTGATTAGAAACTCTGTTACAATGCAGGCTCAGTGCTGGGGAATGAATTCTATTGGAAACTCTTTTACAGTGCAGGGTCAGTGCTGGGGAATGAATTCTATTAGAAACTCTGTTACAGTGCAGGGTCAGTGCTGGGGAGTGAATTCTATTGGAAACTCTGTTACAGTGCAGGGTCAGTGCTGGGGAATGTATTCTATTAGAAACTCTGTTACAGTGCAGGGTCAGTGCTGGGGAATGAATTCTATTCAAAACTCTGTTACAGTGCAGGGTCAGTGCTGGGGAGTGAATTCTATTGGAAACTCTGTTACAGTGCAGGGACAGTGCTGGGGAGTGAATTCTATAAGAAACTCTGTTACAGTGCAGGGTCAGTGCTGGGGAATGAATTCTATTAGAAACTCTGTTACAGTGCAGGGTCAGTGCCGGGGAATGAATTTGATTAGAAACTCTGTTACAGTGCAGGGGAATGAATTCTGTTAGAAACTCTGTTACAGTGCAGGGTCTGTGCCGGGGAATGAATTTGATTAGAAACTCTGTTACAGTGCAGGCTCAGTGCTGGGGAATGAATTCTATTGGAAACTCTGTTACAGTGCAGGGTCACTGCTGGGGAATGAATTCTATTAGAAACTCTGTTACAGTGCAGGGTCAGTGCTGGGGAATGAATTCTATTAGAAACTCTGTTACAGTGCAGGGTCAGTGCTGGGGAGTGAATTCTATTGGAAACTCTGTTACAGTGCAGGGTCAGTGCTGGGGAGTGAATTCTATTGGAAACTGTGTTACAGTGCAGGGTCAGTGCTGGGGACTGAATTCTATTAGAAACTCTGTTACAGTGAAGGGTCAGTGCTGGGGAGTGAATTCTATTATAAACTCTGTTACAGTGCAGGGTCAGTGCTGGGGAATGAATTGTATTAGAAACTCTGTTACAGTGCAGGGTCAGTGCTGGGGAGTGAATTCTATTAGAAACTCTGTTGCAGTGCAGGGTCAGTGCGGGGGAATGAATTCTATTGGAAACTCTGTTACAGTGCAGGGTCAGTGCTGGGAAATGAATTCTATTGGAAACTCTGTTACAGTGCAGGGTCAGTGCTGGGGAATGAATTCTATTGGAAACTCTGTTACAGTGCAGGGTCAGTGCTGGGAAATGAATTCTATTAGAAACTCTGTTACAGTGCAGGGTCAGTGCCGGGGAATGAATTTGATTAGAAACTCTGTTACAATGCAGGCTCAGTGCTGGGGAATGAATTCTATTGGAAACTCTTTTACAGTGCAGGGTCAGTGCTGGGGAATGAATTCTATTAGAAACTCTGTTACAGTGCAGGATCAGTGCTGGGGAATGAATTCTATTCGAAACTCTGTTACAGTGCAGGGTCAGTGCTGGGGAGTGAATTCTATTGGAAACTCTGTTACAGTGCAGGGTCAGTGCTGGGGAATGTATTCTATTAGAAACTCTGTTACAGTGCAGGGTCAGTGCTGGGGAATGAATTCTATTCAAAACTCTGTTACAGTGCAGGGTCAGTGCTGGGGAGTGAATTCTATTGGAAACTCTGTTACAGTGCAGGGACAGTGCTGGGGAGTGAATTCTATAAGAAACTCTGTTACAGTGCAGGGTCAGTGCTGGGGAATGAATTCTATTAGAAACTCTGTTACAGTGCAGGGTCAGTGCCGGGGAATGAATTTGATTAGAAACTCTGTTACAGTGCAGGGGAATGAATTCTGTTAGAAACTCTGTTACAGTGCAGGGTCTGTGCCGGGGAATGAATTTGATTAGAAACTCTGTTACAGTGCAGGCTCAGTGCTGGGGAATGAATTCTATTGGAAACTCTGTTACAGTGCAGGGTCACTGCTGGGGAATGAATTCTATTAGAAACTCTGTTACAGTGCAGGGTCAGTGCTGGGGAATGAATTCTATTAGAAACTCTGTTACAGTGCAGGGTCAGTGCTGGGGAGTGAATTCTATTGGAAACTCTGTTACAGTGCAGGGTCAGTGCTGGGGAGTGAATTCTATTGGAAACTGTGTTACAGTGCAGGGTCAGTGCTGGGGACTGAATTCTATTAGAAACTCTGTTACAGTGAAGGGTCAGTGCTGGGGAGTGAATTCTATTATAAACTCTGTTACAGTGCAGGGTCAGTGCTGGGGAATGAATTGTATTAGAAACTCTGTTACAGTGCAGGGTCAGTGCCGGGGAATGAATTCTATTAGAAACTCTGTTACAGTGCAGGGTCTGTGCCGGGGAATGAATTTGATTAGAAACTCTGTTACAGTGCAGGCTCAGTGCTGGGGAATGGATTTTATTGGAAACTCTGTTACAGTGCAGGGTCACTGCTGGGGAATGAATTCTATTAGAAACTCTGTTACAGTGCAGGGTCAGTGCTGGGGAATGAATTCTATTAGAAACTCTGTTACAGTGCAGGGTCAGTGCTGGGGAGTGAATTCTATTGGAAACTCTGTTACAGTGCAGGGTCAGTGCTGGGGAGTGAATTCTATTGGAAACTGTGTTACAGTGCAGGGTCAGTGCTGGGGAATGAATTTGATTAGAAACTCTGTTACAATGCAGGCTCAGGGCTGGGGAATGAATTCTATTGGAAACTCTGTTACAGTGCAGGGTCAGTGCCGGGGAATAAATTTGATTAGAAACTCTGATACAGTGCAGGGGAATGAATTCTGTAAAAACTCTGTTACAGTGCAGGGTCAGTGCTGGGGAATGAATTCTATTAGAAACTCTGTTACAGTGCAGGGTCAGTGCTGGGGAATGAATTCTATTAGAAACTCTGTTACAGTGCAGGGTCAGTGCTGGGGAGTGAATTCTATTAGAAACTCTGTTACAGTGCAGGGTCAGTGCTGGGGAGTGAATTCTATTGGAAACTCTGTTACAGTGCAGGGTCAGTGCTGGGGAATGAATTCTATTAGAAACTCTGTTGCAGTGCAGGGTCAGTGCTGGGGAGAGAATTCTATTAGAAACTCTGTTGCAGTGCAGGGTCAGTGCGGGGGAATGAATTCTATTGGAAACTCTGTTACAGTGCAGGGTCAGTGCTGGGAAATGAATTCTATTGGAAACTCTGTTACAGTGCAGGGTCAGTGCAGGGGAATGAATTCTATTGGAAACTCTGTTACAGTGCAGGGTCAGTGCTGGGAAATGAATTCTATTAGAAACTCTGTTACAGTGCAGGGTCAGTGCCGGGGAATGAATTTGATTAGAAACTCTGTTACAATGCAGGCTCAGTGCTGGGGAATGAATTCTATTGGAAACTCTTTTACAGTGCAGGGTCAGTGCTGGGGAATGAATTCTATTAGAAACTCTGTTACAGTGCAGGATCAGTGCTGGGGAATGAATTCTATTCGAAACTCTGTTACAGTGCAGGGTCAGTGCTGGGGAGTGAATTCTATTGGAAACTCTGTTACAGTGCAGGGTCAGTGCTGGGGAATGTATTCTATTAGAAACTCTGTTACAGTGCAGGGTCAGTGCTGGGGAATGAATTCTATTCAAAACTCTGTTACAGTGCAGGGTCAGTGCTGGGGAGTGAATTCTATTGGAAACTCTGTTACAGTGCAGGGACAGTGCTGGGGAGTGAATTCTATAAGAAACTCTGTTACAGTGCAGGGTCAGTGCTGGGGAATGAATTCTATTAGAAACTCTGTTACAGTGCAGGGTCAGTGCCGGGGAATGAATTTGATTAGAAACTCTGTTACAGTGCAGGGGAATGAATTCTGTTAGAAACTCTGTTACAGTGCAGGGTCTGTGCCGGGGAATGAATTTGATTAGAAACTCTGTTACAGTGCAGGCTCAGTGCTGGGGAATGAATTCTATTGGAAACTCTGTTACAGTGCAGGGTCACTGCTGGGGAATGAATTCTATTAGAAACTCTGTTACAGTGCAGGGTCAGTGCTGGGGAATGAATTCTATTAGAAACTCTGTTACAGTGCAGGGTCAGTGCTGGGGAGTGAATTCTATTGGAAACTCTGTTACAGTGCAGGGTCAGTGCTGGGGAGTGAATTCTATTGGAAACTGTGTTACAGTGCAGGGTCAGTGCTGGGGAATGAATTCTATTAGAAACTCTGTTACAGTGAAGGGTCAGTGCTGGGGAGTGAATTCTATTATAAACTCTGTTACAGTGCAGGGTCAGTGCTGGGGAATGAATTGTATTAGAAACTCTGTTACAGTGCAGGGTCAGTGCCGGGGAATGAATTCTATTAGAAACTCTGTTACAGTGCAGGGTCAGTGCTGGGGATTGAATTCTATTGGAAACTCTGTTACAGTGCAGGGTCAGTGCTGGGGAATGAATTTGACTTGAAACTCTGTTACAGTGCAGGGGAATGAATTCTGTTAGAAACTCTGTTACAGTGCAGGGTCTGTGCCGGGGAATGAATTTGATTAGAAACTCTGTTACAGTGCAGGCTCAGTGCTGGGGAATGGATTTTATTGGAAACTCTGTTACAGTGCAGGGTCACTGCTGGGGAATGAATTCTATTAGAAACTCTGTTACAGTGCAGGGTCAGTGCTGGGGAATGAATTCTATTAGAAACTCTGTTACAGTGCAGGGTCAGTGCTGGGGAGTGAATTCTATTGGAAACTCTGTTACAGTGCAGGGTCAGTGCTGGGGAGTGAATTCTATTGGAAACTGTGTTACAGTGCAGGGTCAGTGCTGGGGAATGAATTTGATTAGAAACTCTGTTACAATGCAGGCTCAGGGCTGGGGAATGAATTCTATTGGAAACTCTGTTACAGTGCAGGGTCAGTGCCGGGGAATAAATTTGATTAGAAACTCTGATACAGTGCAGGGGAATGAATTCTGTAAAAACTCTGTTACAGTGCAGGGTCAGTGCTGGGGAATGAATTCTATTAGAAACTCTGTTACAGTGCAGGGTCAGTGCTGGGGAATGAATTCTATTAGAAACTCTGTTACAGTGCAGGGTCAGTGCTGGGGAGTGAATTCTATTAGAAACTCTGTTACAGTGCAGGGTCAGTGCTGGGGAGTGAATTCTATTGGAAACTCTGTTACAGTGCAGGGTCAGTGCTGGGGAATGAATTCTATTAGAAACTCTGTTGCAGTGCAGGGTCAGTGCTGGGGAGAGAATTCTATTAGAAACTCTGTTGCAGTGCAGGGTCAGTGCGGGGGAATGAATTCTATTGGAAACTCTGTTACAGTGCAGGGTCAGTGCTGGGAAATGAATTCTATTGGAAACTCTGTTACAGTGCAGGGTCAGTGCTGGGGAATGAATTCTATTGGAAACTCTGTTACAGTGCAGGGTCAGTGCTGGGAAATGAATTCTATTAGAAACTCTGTTACAGTGCAGGGTCAGTGCCGGGGAATGAATTTGATTAGAAACTCTGTTACAATGCAGGCTCAGTGCTGGGGAATGAATTCTATTGGAAACTCTTTTACAGTGCAGGGTCAGTGCTGGGGAATGAATTCTATTAGAAACTCTGTTACAGTGCAGGATCAGTGCTGGGGAATGAATTCTATTAGAAACTCTGTTACAGTGCAGGGTCAGTGCTGGGGAGTGAATTCTATTGGAAACTCTGTTACAGTGCAGGGTCAGTGCTGGGGAGTGAATTCTATTGGAAACTGTGTTACAGTGCAGGGTCAGTGCTGGGGAATGAATTTGATTAGAAACTCTGTTACAATGCAGGCTCAGGGCTGGGGAATGAATTCTATTGGAAACTCTGTTACAGTGCAGGGTCAGTGCCGGGGAATAAATTTGATTAGAAACTCTGATACAGTGCAGGGGAATGAATTCTGTAAAAACTCTGTTACAGTGCAGGGTCAGTGCTGGGGAATGAATTCTATTAGAAACTCTGTTACAGTGCAGGGTCAGTGCTGGGGAATGAATTCTATTAGAAACTCTGTTACAGTGCAGGGTCAGTGCTGGGGAGTGAATTCTATTAGAAACTCTGTTACAGTGCAGGGTCAGTGCTGGGGAGTGAATTCTATTGGAAACTC
Organism: Scyliorhinus torazame; assembly: GCF_047496885.1. Classification (NCBI taxonomy): domain Eukaryota; kingdom Metazoa; phylum Chordata; class Chondrichthyes; order Carcharhiniformes; family Scyliorhinidae; genus Scyliorhinus; species Scyliorhinus torazame. Next base: position 415,213,819 of record NC_092707.1, read on the forward strand.
TGTTACAGTGCAGGGTCAGTGCTGGGGAATGAATTCTATTAGAAACTCTGTTGCAGTGCAGGGTCAGTGCTGGGGAGAGAATTCTATTAGAAACTCTGTTGCAGTGCAGGGTCAGTGCGGGGGAATGAATTCTATTGGAAACTCTGTTACAGTGCAGGGTCAGTGCTGGGAAATGAATTCTATTGGAAACTCTGTTACAGTGCAGGGTCAGTGCTGGGGAATGAATTCTATTGGAAACTCTGTTACAGTGCAGGGTCAGTGCTGGGAAATGAATTCTATTAGAAACTCTGTTACAGTGCAGGGTCAGTGCCGGGGAATGAATTTGATTAGAAACTCTGTTACAATGCAGGCTCAGTGCTGGGGAATGAATTCTATTGGAAACTCTTTTACAGTGCAGGGTCAGTGCTGGGGAATGAATTCTATTAGAAACTCTGTTACAGTGCAGGATCAGTGCTGGGGAATGAATTCTATTCGAAACTCTGTTACAGTGCAGGGTCAGTGCTGGGGAGTGAATTCTATAAGAAACTCTGTTACAGTGCAGGGTCAGTGCTGGGGAATGAATTCTATTAGAAACTCTGTTACAGTGCAGGGTCAGTGCCGGGGAATGAATTTGATTAGAAACTCTGTTACAGTGCAGGGGAATGAATTCTGTTAGAAACTCTGTTACAGTGCAGGGTCTGTGCCGGGGAATGAATTTGATTAGAAACTCTGTTACAGTGCAGGCTCAGTGCTGGGGAATGAATTCTATTGGAAACTCTGTTACAGTGCAGGGTCACTGCTGGGGAATGAATTCTATTAGAAACTCTGTTACAGTGCAGGGTCAGTGCTGGGGAATGAATTCTATTAGAAACTCTGTTACAGTGCAGGGTCAGTGCTGGGGAGTGAATTCTATTGGAAACTCTGTTACAGTGCAGGGTCAGTGCTGGGGAGTGAATTCTATTGGAAACTGTGTTACAGTGCAGGGTCAGTGCTGGGGAATGAATTCTATTAGAAACTCTGTTACAGTGAAGGGTCAGTGCTGGGGAGTGAATTCTATTATAAACTCTGTTACAGTGCAGGGTCAGTGCTGGGTAATGAATTGTATTAGAAACTCTGTTACAGTGCAGGGTCAGTGCCGGGGAATGAATTCTATTAGAAACTCTGTTACAGTGCAGGGTCAGTGCTGGGGATTGAATTCTATTGGAAACTCTGTTACAGTGCAGGGTCAGTGCTGGGGAATGAATTTGACTTGAAACTCTGTTACAGTGCAGGGGAATGAATTCTGTTAGAAACTCTGTTACAGTGCAGGGTCAGTGCGGGGGAATGAATTTGATTAGAAACTCTGTTACAGTGCAGGCTCATTGCTGGGGAGTTAATTCTATTGGAAACTCTGTTACAGTGCAGGGTCAGTGCCGGGGAATGAATTCGACTAGAAACTCTGTTACAGTGCAAGGTCAGTGCCGGGGAATGAATTCTATTGGAAACTCTGTTACAGTGCAGGGTCAGTGCTGGGGAATGAATTCTATTAGAAACTCTGTTACAGTGCAGGGTCAGTGCAGGGGAATGATTTCTATTAGAAACTCTGTTACAGTGCAGGGTCAGTACCGGGAAATGAATTCTATTGGAATCTCTGTTACAGTGCAGGGTCAGTGCTGGGGAATGAATTCTATTAGAAACTCTGTTACAGTGCAGGGTCAGTGCAGGGGAATGATTTCTATTAGAAACTCTGTTACAGTGCAGGGTCAGTGCTGGGGAATGAATTCTATTGGAAACTCTGTTACAGTGCAGGGTCAGTGCTGGGAAATGAATTCTATTAGAAACTCTGTTACAGTGCAGGGTCAGTCCCGGGGAATGAATTCTATTAGAAACTCTGTTGCAGTGCAGGGTCAGTGCCGGGGAATGAATTTCATTAGAAACTCTGTTACAGTGCAGGGGAATGAATTCTGTTAGAAACACTGTTACAGTGCAGGGTCAGTGCCGGGGAATGAATTTGATTAGAAACTCTGTTACAGTGCAGGCTCAGTGCTGGGGAATGAATTCTTTTGGAAACTCTGTTACAGTGCAGGGTCAGTGCTGGGGAATGAATTCTATTAGAAACTCTGTTACAGTGCAGGATCAGTGCTGGGGAATGAATTCTATTAGAAACTCTGTTACAGTGCAGGGTCAGTGCTGGGGAGTGAATTCTATTGGAAACTCTGTTACAGTGCAGGGTCAGTGCTGGGGAATGTATTCTATTAGAAACTCTGTTACACTGCAGGGTCAGTGCTGAGGAATGAATTCTATTAGAAACTCTGTTACAGTGCAGGGTCAGTGCTGGGGAGTGAATTCTATAAGAAACTCTGTTACAGTGCAGGGTCAGTGCTGGGGAATGAAGTCTATTAGAAACTCTGTTACAGTGCAGGGTCAGTGCCGGGGGAATGAATTCTATTAGAAACACTGTTACAGTGCAGGGTCAGTGCTGGGGAGTTAATTCCATTGGAAACTCTGTTACAGTACAGGGTCTTTGCTGGGGAATGAATTCTATTGGAAACTCAGTTACAGTGCAGGGACAGTGCTGGGGAGTGAATTCTATTAGAAACTCTGTTACAGTGCAGGGTCAGTGCTGGGGAATGAATTCTATTAGAAACTCTGTTACAGTGCAGGGTCAGTGCTGGGGAGTGAATTCTATTGGAAACTCTGTTACAGTGCAGGGTGAGTGCTGGGGAATGAATTATATTAGAAACTCTGTTACAGTGCAGGGTCAGTGCTGGGGAATGAATTCTATTAGAAACTCTGTTACAGTGCAGGGTCAGTGCCGGGTAATGAATTTGATTAGAAACTCTGATACAGTGCAGGGGAATGAATTCTGTAAAAACTCTGTTACAGTGCAGGGTCAGTGCTGGGGAATGAATTCTATTAGAAACTCTGTTACAGTGCAGGGTCAGTGCTGGTGAGTGAATTCTATTAGAAACTCTGTTACAGTGCAGGGTCAGTGCTGGGGAATGAATTCTATTAGAAACTCTGTTTCAGTGCAGGGTCAATGCTGGTGAGTGAATTCTATTAGAAACTCTGTTACAGTGCAGGGTCAGTGCTGGGGAATGAATTCTATTGGAAACTCTGTTACAGTGCAGGGTCAGTGCTGGGGTGTGAATTCTATTGGAAACTCTGTTACAGTGCAGGGTCAGTGCTGGGGAATGAAATCTATTAGAAACTCTGTTACAGTGCAGGGTCAGTGCTGGGGAATGAATTCTATTAGAAACTCTGTTACAGTGCAGGGTCAGTGCTGGGGAGTGAATTCTATTAGAAACTCCGTTACAGTGCAGGGTCAGTGCCGGGGAATGAATTTGATTAGAAACTCTGTTACAGTGCAGGGTCAGTGCTGGGGAGTGAATTCTATTAGAAACTCTGTTACAGTGCAGGGTCAGTGCCGGGGAATGAATTCTATTAGAAACTCTGTTGCAGTGCAGGGTCAGTGCCGGGGAATGAATTTGATTAGAAACTCTGTTACAGTGCAGGGGAATGAATTCTGTTAGAAACACTGTTACAGTGCAGGGTCAGTGCCGGGGAATGAATTTGATTAGAAACTCTGTTACAGTGCACCCTCAGTGCTGGGGAATGAATTCTTTTGGAAACTCTGTTACAGTGCAGGGTCAGTGCTGGGGAATGAATTCTATTAGAAACTCTGTTACAGTGCAGGATCAGTGCTGGGGAATGAATTCTATTAGAAACTCTGTTACAGTGCAGGGTCAGTGCTGGGGAGTGAATTCTATTGGAAATTCTGTTACAGTGCAGGGTCAGTGCTGGGGAATGTATTCTATTAGAAACTCTGTTACAATGCAGGGTCAGTGCTGAGGAATGAATTCTATTAGAAACTCTGTTACAGTGCAGGGTCAGTGCTGGGGAATGAATTCTATTAGAAACTCTGTTACAGTGCAGGGTCAGTGCTGGGGAATGAATTCTATTAGAAACTCTGTTACAGTGCAGGGTCAGTGCCGGGGAATAAATTTGATTCGAAACTCTGATACTGTGCAGGGGAATGAATTCTGTAAATACTCTGTTACAGTGCAGGGTCAGTGCTGGGGAATGAATTCTATTAGAAACTCTGTTACAGTGCACGGTCAGTGCTGGGGAATGAATTCTATTAGAAACTCTGTTACAGTGCACGGTCAGTGCTGGGGAATGAATTCTATTAGAAACTCTGTTGCAGTGCAGGGTTAGTGCTGGGAAATGAATTCTATTAGAAACTCTGTTACAGTGCAGGGTCAGTGCCGGGGAATGAACTTGATTAGTAACTCTGTTACAGTGCAGGGTCAGTGCCGGGGAATGAACTTGATTAGAAACTCTGTTGCAGTGCAGGGTCAGTGCTGGGGAGTGAATTCTATTAGAAACTCTGTTGCAGTGCAGGGTCAGTGCGGGGGAATGAATTCTATTGGAAACTCTGTTACAGTGCAGGGTCAGTGCTGGGAAATGAATTCTATTGGAAACTCTGTTACAGTGCAGGGTCAGTGCTGGGGAATGAATTCTATTGGAAACTCTGTTACAGTGCAGGGTCAGTGCTGGGAAATGAATTCTATTAGAAACTCTGTTACAGTGCAGGGTCAGTGCCGGGGAATGAATTTGATTAGAAACTCTGTTACAATGCAGGCTCAGTGCTGGGGAATGAATTCTATTGGAAACTCTTTTACAGTGCAGGGTCAGTGCTGGGGAATGAATTCTATTAGAAACTCTGTTACAGTGCAGGATCAGTGCTGGGGAATGAATTCTATTCGAAACTCTGTTACAGTGCAGGGTCAGTGCTGGGGAGTGAATTCTATTGGAAACTCTGTTACAGTGCAGGGTCAGTGCTGGGGAATGTATTCTATTAGAAACTCTGTTACAGTGCAGGGTCAGTGCTGGGGAATGAATTCTATTCAAAACTCTGTTACAGTGCAGGGTCAGTGCTGGGGAGTGAATTCTATTGGAAACTCTGTTACAGTGCAGGGACAGTGCTGGGGAGTGAATTCTATAAGAAACTCTGTTACAGTGCAGGGTCAGTGCTGGGGAATGAATTCTATTAGAAACTCTGTTACAGTGCAGGGTCAGTGCCGGGGAATGAATTTGATTAGAAACTCTGTTACAGTGCAGGGGAATGAATTCTGTTAGAAACTCTGTTACAGTGCAGGGTCTGTGCCGGGGAATGAATTTGATTAGAAACTCTGTTACAGTGCAGGCTCAGTGCTGGGGAATGAATTCTATTGGAAACTCTGTTACAGTGCAGGGTCACTGCTGGGGAATGAATTCTATTAGAAACTCTGTTACAGTGCAGGGTCAGTGCTGGGGAATGAATTCTATTAGAAACTCTGTTACAGTGCAGGGTCAGTGCTGGGGAGTGAATTCTATTGGAAACTCTGTTACAGTGCAGGGTCAGTGCTGGGGAGTGAATTCTATTGGAAACTGTGTTACAGTGCAGGGTCAGTGCTGGGGAATGAATTCTATTAGAAACTCTGTTACAGTGAAGGGTCAGTGCTGGGGAGTGAATTCTATTATAAACTCTGTTACAGTGCAGGGTCAGTGCTGGGGAATGAATTGTATTAGAAACTCTGTTACAGTGCAGGGTCAGTGCCGGGGAATGAATTCTATTAGAAACTCTGTTACAGTGCAGGGTCAGTGCTGGGGATTGAATTCTATTGGAAACTCTGTTACAGTGCAGGGTCAGTGCTGGGGAATGAATTTGACTTGAAACTCTGTTACAGTGCAGGGGAATGAATTCTGTTAGAAACTCTGTTACAGTGCAGGGTCAGTGCGGGGGAATGAATTTGATTAGAAACTCTGTTACAGTGCAGGCTCATTGCTGGGGAGTTAATTCTATTGGAAACTCTGTTACAGTGCAGGGTCAGTGCCGGGGAATGAATTCGACTAGAAACTCTGTTACAGTGCAAGGTCAGTGCCGGGGAATGAATTCTATTGGAAACTCTGTTACAGTGCAGGGTCAGTGCTGGGGAATGAATTCTATTAGAAACTCTGTTACAGTGCAGGGTCAGTGCAGGGGAATGATTTCTATTAGAAACTCTGTTACAGTGCAGGGTCAGTACCGGGAAATGAATTCTATTGGAATCTCTGTTACAGTGCAGGGTCAGTGCTGGGGAATGAATTCTATTAGAAACTCTGTTACAGTGCAGGGTCAGTGCAGGGGAATGATTTCTATTAGAAACTCTCTAACAGTGCTGGGTCAGTGCTGGGGAATGAATTCTATTGGAAACTCTGTTACAGTGCAGGGTCAGTGCTGGGAAATGAATTCTATTAGAAACTCTGTTACAGTGCAGGGTCAGTGCCGGGGAATGAATTTGATTAGAAACTCTGTTACAATGCAGGCTCAGTGCTGGGGAATGAATTCTATTGGAAACTCTTTTACAGTGCAGGGTCAGTGCTGGGGAATGAATTCTATTAGAAACTCTGTTACAGTGCAGGATCAGTGCTGGGGAATGAATTCTATTCGAAACTCTGTTACAGTGCAGGGTCAGTGCTGGGGAGTGAATTCTATTGGAAACTCTGTTACAGTGCAGGGTCAGTGCTGGGGAATGTATTCTATTAGAAACTCTGTTACAGTGCAGGGTCAGTGCTGGGGAATGAATTCTATTCAAAACTCTGTTACAGTGCAGGGTCAGTGCTGGGGAGTGAATTCTATTGGAAACTCTGTTACAGTGCAGGGACAGTGCTGGGGAGTGAATTCTATAAGAAACTCTGTTACAGTGCAGGGTCAGTGCTGGGGAATGAATTCTATTAGAAACTCTGTTACAGTGCAGGGTCAGTGCCGGGGAATGAATTTGATTAGAAACTCTGTTCCAGTGCAGGGGAATGAATTCTGTTAGAAACTCTGTTACAGTGCAGGGTCTGTGCCGGGGAATGAATTTGATTAGAAACTCTGTTACAGTGCAGGCTCAGTGCTGGGGAATGAATTCTATTGGAAACTCTGTTACAGTGCAGGGTCACTGCTGGGGAATGAATTCTATTAGAAACTCTGTTACAGTGCAGGGTCAGTGCTGGGGAATGAATTCTATTAGAAACTCTGTTACAGTGCAGGGTCAGTGCTGGGGAGTGAATTCTATTGGAAACTCTGTTACAGTGCAGGGTCAGTGCTGGGGAGTGAATTCTATTGGAAACTGTGTTACAGTGCAGGGTCAGTGCTGGGGAATGAATTCTATTAGAAACTCTGTTACAGTGAAGGGTCAGTGCTGGGGAGTGAATTCTATTATAAACTCTGTTACAGTGCAGGGTCAGTGCTGGGGAATGAATTGTATTAGAAACTCTGTTACAGTGCAGGGTCAGTGCCGGGGAATGAATTCTATTAGAAACTCTGTTACAGTGCAGGGTCAGTGCTGGGGATTGAATTCTATTGGAAACTCTGTTACAGTGCAGGGTCAGTGCTGGGGAATGAATTTGACTTGAAACTCTGTTACAGTGCAGGGGAATGAATTCTGTTAGAAACTCTGTTACAGTGCAGGGTCAGTGCGGGGGAATGAATTTGATTAGAAACTCTGTTACAGTGCAGGCTCATTGCTGGGGAGTTAATTCTATTGGAAACTCTGTTACAGTGCAGGGTCAGTGCCGGGGAATGAATTCGACTAGGAACTCTGTTACAGTGCAAGGTCAGTGCCGGGGAATGAATTCTATTGGAAACTCTGTTACAGTGCAGGGTCAGTGCTGGGGAATGAATTCTATTAGAAACTCTGTTACAGTGCAGGGTCAGTGCAGGGGAATGATTTCTATTAGAAACTCTGTTACAGTGCAGGGTCAGTACCGGGAAATGAATTCTATTGGAATCTCTGTTACAGTGCAGGGTCAGTGCTGGGGAATGAATTCTATTAGAAACTCTGTTACAGTGCAGGGTCAGTGCTGGGGAGTGAATTCTATTGGAAACTCTGTTACAGTGCAGGGTCAGTGCTGGGGAGTGAATTCTATTAGAAACTCTGTTACAGTGCAGGGTCAGTGCTGGGGATTGAATTCTATTAGAAACTCTGTTACTGTGCAGTGTCAGTGCTGGGGAGTGAATTCTATTATAAACTCTGTTACAGTGCAGGGTCAGTGCTGGGGAATGAATTCTATTAGAAACTCTGTTACAGTGCAGGGTCAGTGCCGGGCAATGAATTCTATTAGAAACTCTGTTACAGTGCAGGGTCAGTGCTGGGGAGTGAATTCTATTGGAAACTTTGTTACAGTGCAGAGTCAGTGCTGGGGAGTGAATTCTATTAGAAACTCTGTTTCAGTGCAGGGTCAGTGCCGGGGAATGAATTCTATTGGAAACTCTGTTACAGTGCAGGGTCAGTGCTGGGGAGTGAATTCTATTGGAAACTCTGTTACAGTGCAGGGTCAGTGTTGGGGAATGAATTCTATTAGAAACTCTGTTACAGTGCAGGGTCAGTGCTGGGGAGTGAATTCTATTGGAAACTCTGTTACAGTGCAGGGTCAGTGCTGGGGAGTGAATTCTATAAGAAACTCTGTTACAGTGCAGGGTCAGTGCCGGGGAATGAATTCTATAAGAAACTCTGTTACAGTGCAGGGTCAGTGCCGGGGAATGAATTCTAGTAGAAACTCTGTTACAGTGCAGGGTCAGTGCTGAGGAGTGAATTCTATTGGAAACTCTATTACAGTGCAGGGTCAGTGCTGGTGAGTGAATTCTATTAGAAACTCTGTTACAGTGCAGGGTCAATGCTGGGGAGTGAATTCTATTAGAAACTCTGTTACAGTGCAGGGTCAGTGCTGGGGAATGAATTCTATTGGCAACTCTGTTACAGTGCAGGGCCAGTGCTGGGGAATGAATTATATTAGAAACTCTGTTACAGAGCAGGTTGAGTGCCGGGGAATGAATTATATTGGAAACTCTGTTACAGTGCAGTGTCTGTGCTGGGGAATGAATTCTATTAGAAACTCTGTTACAGTGCAGGTTCAGTGCCGGGGAAGGAATTATATTGGAAACTCTGTTACAGTGCAGGGTCAGTGCCGGGGAATGAATACGAGTAGAAACTCTGTTACAGTGCAGTGTCTGTGCTGGGGAATGAATTCTATTAGAAACTCTGTTACAGTGCAGGGTCAGTGCCGGGGAATGAATTCTGCACTCTCATTCTTTTAAATCCCATACTTCCGCCCCCCCACCCTCCCCCCCCGCCCACCCCCGCTCCCCAGATGGAGGAATCTGGTTAAAATACCACCGTGAGGGCCAGGGTAATACATACCAGACAACGACATGGTAACTGGATCAGTCAGTGACACCCACAGGGAACAAGGACGGACGATAGCTCAGGGTGAACGCCTGTGGGAACAGGAGAGAGAAAATGAGCATCAGCTAAAGATACTGAACCAGAGTAGATCCGCAAACCACAATAATGCACCTGAGATTACTGAGCAAATCCGCTGAATATATCTGGGAAATCCTGGGAATCTAATGCAGAATTGGAGGAGACCCATCACTGTGACAGATCTGGCAGAGAGTGAAACGCAAATCCCAGACAGTTTCAGCAGGTAGCATTTGGATATTACAGTCCCTGTTACAGCAGTCAGTGGTTGGATATTACAGTCCCTGTTACAGCAGTCAGTGGTTGGATATTACAGTCCCTGTTACAGCAGTCAGTGGTTGGATATTACAGTCCCTGTTACAGCAGTCAGTGTTTGGATATTAAAGTCTCTGTTACAGCAGTCAGTGTTTGGATATTACAGTCCCTGTTACAGCAGTCAGTGTTTGGATATTACAGTCCCTGTTACAGCAGTCAGTGTTTGGATATTACAGTCCCTGTTACAGCAGTCAGTGGTTGGATATTACAGTCTCTGTTACAGCAGTCAGTAGTTGGATATTACAGTCCCTGTTACAGCAGTCAGTGTTTGGATATTACAGTCCCTGTTACAGCAGTCAGTGGTTGGATATTACAGTCCCTGTTACAGCAGTCAGTGATGGGATATTACAGTCCCTGTTACAGCAGTCAGTGTTTGGATATTAAAGTCTCTGTTACAGCAGTCAGTGGTTGGATATTACAGTCCCTGTTACAGCAGTCAGTGGTTAGATATTACAGTCCCTGTTACAGCAGTCAGTGGTTGGATATTACAGTCCCTGTTACAGCAGTCAGTGTTTGGATATTACAGTCTCTGTTACAGCAGTCAGTGGTTGGATATTACAGTCCCTGTTACAGCAGTCAGTGTTTGGATATTACAGTCCCTGTTACAGCAGTCAGTGGTCGGATATTACAGTCCCTGTTACAGCAGTCAGTGATGGGATATTACAGTCCCTGTTACAGCAGTCAGTGTTTGGATATTACAGTCTCTGTTACAGCAGTCAGTGGTTGGATATTACAGTCCCTGTTACAGCAGTCAGTGGTTAGATATTACAGTCCCTGTTACAGCAGTCAGTGTTTGGATATTACAGTCCCTGTTACAGCAGTCAGTGTATGGATATTACAGTCGCTGTTACAGCAAGCAGCATTTGGATATTAGAGTCTCTGGTACAGCAGCCAGCGTTTGGGTATTACAGTCCCTGTTACAGCAGTGTTTGGGACTGGACATATTATAGGTCCTGTAATGCAGTAAACCTTTGGGACTGTGGGTATTACAGTCTCTGTTACTGCAGTAACCATTATGGACTGTTGGTATTACAATACCGTTACAGCAGTCAATGACTTGGACTGTTGATATTACAATCCCTATTACAGCAGTCAATGTTTTGAATTGTGGATATTACAGTTCCTGTTACAGCAGTCAATGTTTTGGACTGTGGATTTAAAATTTTCCATTACTGCAGTCAGCATTTGGGACTGTGGATATTACAGTCCCTGTTAATGCTGTCAGCATTTCGGATTATGGATATTACAATCTCCATTACTGGAGTCAGCTTTTGGGAGTGTGGATATTACAATCTCTGTTACAGATTTTCACAGTGACTTAATTGCAGTGTTAATATAAGCCTACTTGTGACACTAATAAAGATGATTATTATTATTAATCAGTCAGAGTTTGGGACTCAGGATATTACAGTCCCATTACTGCAGTCAGCATTTGGGACTGTGAATATCAATCTCCAATGCTGGAGTTAGCTTTTGGGACTGTGGATATTAAAGTCACAGATACAGCAGTCAATGTTTTGGACTGTAGATATTACTGTCTGCATTACTAAAGTTAGGATTTGGGACTGTGGATATAACAGTTCCTGTTAGTGTATTCTGAGTATGGGACTGTGGATATTATGAATAAAATGAAAATTGCTTATGGTCACAAGTAGGATTCAAATGAAGTTACTGTGAAAAGCCCCTAGTCGCCACATTCGGCGCCTGTTTGGGGAGGCTGTTACGGGAATCGAACCGTGCTGCTGGCCTGTCTTGGTTTGCTTTCAAAGCCAGCGATTTAGCCCTGTGCTAAACAGCCCCTGGTTGGTTATTACAGGTTGGGGATTGTTCTCAATCCGTGTCGGATTAGTGTTGAGTTGGGAAGTTAACTCAATCCGTGTGGGACTGGAGATTGTGTGGATCAGTGTTGGGGTGGAGATTGTGTGGATCAGTGTTGGGCTGGAGATTGTGAGGATGAGTGTTGGGCTGGAGATTGTGAGGATGAGTGTTGGGGTTTAGATTGTGAGGATCAGTGTTGGACTGGAGATTGTGAGGATGAGTGTTGGGGTGGAGATTGTGTGGATCAGTGTTGGGCTGGAGATTGTGAGGATGAGTGTTGGGCTGGAGATTGTGAGGATGAGTGTTGGGCTGGAGATTGTGAGGATCAGTGTTGGACTGGAGATTGTGTGGATCAGTGTTGGGGTGGAGATTGTGTGGATCAGTGTTGGGCTGGAGATTGTGAGGATGAGTGTTGGGCTGGAGATTGTGAGGATGAGTGTTGGGCTGGAGATTGTGAGGATCAGTGTTGGACTGGAGATTGTGAGGATGAGTGTTGGGCTGGAGATTGTGAGGATCAGTGTTGGACTGGAGATTGTGTGGATCAGTGTTGGGCTGGAGATTGTGAGGATGAGTGTTGGGCTGGAGATTGTGAGGATCAGTGTTGGACTGGAGATTGTGTGGATCAGTGTTGGGGTGGAGATTGTGTGGATCAGTGTTGGGCTGGAGATTGTGTGGATCAGTGTTGGGGTTTAGATTGTGAGGATCAGTGTTGGACTGCAGATTGTGAGGATGAGTGTTGGGGTGGAGATTGTGTGGATCAGTGTTGGACTGGAGATTGTGAGGATGAGTGTTGGGCTGGAGATTGTGAGGATCAGTGTTGGACTGGAGATTGTGTGGATCAGTGTTGGGGTGGAGATTGTGTGGATCAGTGTTGGGCTGGAGATTGTGTGGATCAGTGTTGGGGTTTAGATTGTGAGGATCAGTGTTGGACTGCAGATTGTGAGGATGAGTGTTGGGGTGGAGATTGTGTGGATCAGTGTTGGGCTGGAGATTGTGAGGATGAGTGTTGGGCTGGAGATTGTGAGGATGAGTGTTGGGGTGGAGATTGTGAGGATCAGTGTTGGACTGGAGATTGTGAGGATGAGTGTTGGGCTGGAGATTGTGAGGATCAGTGTTGGACTGGAGATTGTGTGGATCAGTGTTGGGGTGGAGATTGTGTGGATCAGTGTTGGGCTGGAGATTGTGTGGATCAGTGTTGGGGTTTAGATTGTGAGGATCAGTGTTGGACTGGAGATTGTGAGGATGAGTGTTGGGGTGGAGATTGTGTGGATCAGTGTTGGGCTGGAGATTGTGAGGATGAGTGTTGGGCTGGAGATTGTGAGGATGAGTGTTGGGGTGGAGATTGTGTGGAGCAGTGTTGGGCTGGAGATTGTGTGGATCAGTGTTGGACTGGAGATTGTGAGGATCAGTGTTGGGCAGGAGATTGTGTGGATCAGTGTTGGGGTGGAGATTGTGAGGATCAGTGTTGGGACTGGAGATTGTGAGGATCAGTGTTGGGCTGGAGATTGTGAGGATGAGTGTTGGGGTGGAGATTGTGTGGATCAGTGTTGGACTGGAGATTGTGAGGATCAGTGTTGGGCAGGAGATTGTGTGGATCAGTGTTGGGGTGGAGATTGTGAGGATCAGTGTTGGGACTGGAGATTGTGTGGATCAGTGTTGGGGTGGAGATTGTGAGGATCAGTGTTGGGCTGGAGATTGTGAGGATCAGTGTTGAGCTGGAGATTGTGAGGATCAGTGTTGGGGTGGAGATTGTGAGGATCAGTGTTGAGCTGGAGATTGTGAGGATCAGTGTTGGGGTGGAGATTGTGTGGATCAGTGTTGGACTGGAGATTGTGTGGATCAGTGTTGGGGTGGAGATTGTGTGGGTCAGTGTTGGGCTGGAGATTGTGAGGATCAGTGTTGAGCTGGAGATTGTGAGGATCAGTGTTGGGGTGGAGATTGTGAGGATCAGTGTTGAGCTGGAGATTGTGAGGATCAGTGTTGGGGTGGAGATTGTGTGGATCAGTGTTGGGCTGGAGATTGTGTGGGTCAGTGTTGGGGTGGAGATTGTGTGGGTCAGTGTTGGGGTGGAGATTGTGTGGATCAGTGTTGGGCTGGAGATTGTGTGGGTCAGTGTTGGGGTGGAGATTGTGAGGATCAGTGTTGGGCTGGAGATTGTGTGGATCAGTGTTGGGCTGGAGATTGTGTGGAGCAGTGTTGGGCTGGAGATTGTGAGGATGAGTGTTGGGCTGGAGATTGTGAGGATCAGTGTTGGGGTGGAGATTGTGTGGATCAGTGTTGGGCTGGAGATTGTGTGGGTCAGTGTTGGGCTGGAGATTGTGAGGATCAGTGTTGAGCTGGAGATTGTGAGGATCAGTGTTGGGGTGGAGATTGTGTGGATCAGTGTTGGGCTGGAGATTGTGTGGATCAGTGTTGGGGTGGAGATTGTGTGGGTCAGTGTTGGGCTGGAGATTGTGAGGATCAGTGTTGAGCTGGAGATTGTGAGGATCAGTGTTGGGGTGGAGATTGTGAGGATCAGTGTTGAGCTGGAGATTGTGAGGATCAGTGTTGGGGTGGAGATTGTGTGGATCAGTGTTGGGCTGGAGATTGTGTGGGTCAGTGTTGGGGTGGAGATTGTGTGGGTCAGTGTTGGGGTGGAGATTGTGTGGATCAGTGTTGGGCTGGAGATTGTGAGGATCAGTGTTGGGCTGGAGATTGTGTGGAGCAGTGTTGGGCTGGAGATTGTGAGGATGAGTGTTGGGCTGGAGATTGTGAGGATCAGTGTTGGGGTGGAGATTGTGTGGATCAGTGTTGGGCTGGAGATTGTGTGGGTCAGTGTTGGGCTGGAGATTGTGAGGATCAGTGTTGGGCTGGAGATTGTGTGGGTCAGTGTTGGGGTGGAGATTGTGTGGGTCAGTGTTGGGGTGGAGATTGTGTGGATCAGTGTTGGGCTGGAGATTGTGAGGATCAGTGTTGGGCTGGAGATTGTGTGGAGCAGTGTTGGGCTGGAGATTGTGAGGATGAGTGTTGGGCTGGAGATTGTGAGGATCAGTGTTGGGGTGGAGATTGTGTGGATCAGTGTTGGGCTGGAGATTGTGAGGATCAGTGTTGGGCTGGAGATTGTGAGGATCAGTGTTCGGGTGGAGATTGTGAGGATCAGAGTTGGGCTGGAGATTGTGCGGATCAGTGTTGGACTGGAGATTGTGTGGATCAGTGTTCGGGTGGAGTTTGTGAGGATCAGAGTTGGGCTGGAGATTGTGCGGATCAGTGTTGGGCTGGAGATTGTGAGGATCAGTGTTGGGGTGGAGATTGTGAGGATCAGAGTTGGGCTGGAGATTGTGCGGATCAGTGTTGGGCTGGAGATTGTGAGGATCAGTGTTGGGGTGGAGATTGTGTGGATCAGTGTTGGGGTGGAGATTGTGAGGATCAGTGTTGGGCTGGAGATTGTGTGGATCAGTGTTGGACTGGAGATTGTGAGGATCAGTGTTGGGCTGGAGATTGTGAGGATCAGTGTTCGGGTGGAGATTGTGAGGATCAGAGTTGGGCTGGAGATTGTGCGGATCAGTGTTGGACTGGAGATTGTGTGGATCAGTGTTGGGGTGGAGATTGTGAGGATCAGTGTTGGGCTGGAGATTGTGTGGATCAGTGTTGGACTGGAGATTGTGAGGATCAGTGTTGGGGTGGAGATTGTGTGGATCAGTGTTGGGCTGGAGATTGTGTGGATCAGTGTTGGACTGGAGATTGTGAGGATCAGTGTTGGGGTGGAGATTGTGTGGATCAGTGTTGGGCTGGAGATTGTGAGGATCAGTGTTGGACTGGAGATTGTGTGGATCAGTGTTGGACTGGAGATTGTATGGGTCAGTGTTGGGCTGGAGATTGTGAGGATCAGTTTTGGGCTGGAGATTGTGAGGATCAGTGTTGGGCTGGAGATTGTGTGGATCAGTGTTGGGCTGGAGATTGTGTGGATCAGTGTTGGGCTGGAGATTGTGTGGATCAGTGTTGGGGTGGAGATTGTGAGGATCAGAGTTGGGCTGGAGATTGTGCGGATCAGTGTTGGACTGGAGATTGTGTGGATCAGTGTTGGGGTGGAGATTGTGAGGATCAGTGTTGGGCTGGAGATTGTGTGGATCAGTGTTGGACTGGAGATTGTGAGGATCAGTGTTGGGGTGGAGATTGTGTGGATCAGTGTTGGGCTGGAGATTGTGTGGATCAGTGTTGGACTGTAGATTGTGAGGATCAGTGTTGGGCTGGAGATTGTGTGGATCAGTGTGGGACTGGAGATTGTGTGGATCAGTGTTGGGGTGGAGATTTTGTCGATCAGTGTTGGGCTGGAGATTGTGTGGATCAGTGTTGGACTGGAGATTGCGTGGATCAGTGTTGGACTGGAGATTGTGAGGATCAGTGTTGGGCTGGAGATTGTGTGGATCAGTGTTGGACTGGAGATTGTGTTGATCAGAGTTGGGCTGGAGATTGTGTGGATCAGTGTTGGACTGGAGATTGTGTTGATCAGAGTTGGGCTGGAGATTGTGAGGATCAGTGTTGGGCTGGAGATTGTGTGGATCAGTGTTGGGCTGGAGATAGTGTGGATCAGTGTCGGGCTGGAGATTGTGTGGATCAGTGTTGGACTGGAGATTGTGAGGATCAGTGTTGGGCTGGAGATTGTGAGGATCAGTGTTGGGCTGGAGATTGTGAGGATCAGTGTTGGGCTGGAGATTGTGTGGATCAGTGTTGGGCTGGAGATTGTGAGGATCAGTGTTGGGCTGGAGATTTTGTTGATCAGTGTTGGGCTGGAGATTGTGTGAATCAGTGTTGGACTGGAGATTGTGTGGATCAGTGTTGGGCTGGAGATTGTGTGGATCGGTGTTGGGGTGGAGATTGTGTGGATCAGTGTTGGGGTGGAGATTGTGTGGATCAGTGTTGGACTGTAGATTGTGTGGATCAGTGTTGGGGTGGAGATTGTGTGGATCGGTGTTGGGCTGGAGATTGTGTGGATCAGTGTTGGACTGTAGATTGTGTGGATCAGTGTTGGGGTGGAGATTGTGAGGATCAGTGTTGGGCTGGAGATTGTGAGGATCATTGTTGGGCTGGAGATTGTGAGGATCAGTGTTGGGCTGGAGATTGTGAGGATCAGTGTTGGGCTTGAGATTGTGTGGATCAGTGTTGGGGTGGAGATTGTGAGGATCAGTGTTGGGCTGGAGATTGTGTGGATCAGTGTTGGGCTGGAGATTGTGTGGATCAGTGTTCGGGTGGAGATTGTGTGGATCAGTGTTGGGCTGGAGATTGTGTGGATCAGTGTTCGGGTGAAGATTGTGAGGATCAGCGTTGGGCTGGAGATTGTGTGGATCAGTGTTGGGGTGGAGATTGTGTGGATCAGTGTTGGGCTGGAGATTGTGTGGATCAGTGTTGGACTGGAGATTGTGTGGATCAGTGTTGGGCTGGAGATTGTGAGGATCAGTGTTGGGCTGGAGATTGTGTGGATCGGTGTTGGGCTGGAGATTGTGAGGTTCAGTGTTGGGGTGGAGATTGTGTGGATCAGTGTTGGGGTGGAGATTGTGAGGATCAGTGTTGGGGTGGAGATTGTGTGGATCAGTGTTGGGGTGGAGATTGTGAGGATCAGTGTTGGGGTGGAGATTGTGTGGATCAGTGTTGCACTGGAGATTGTGTGGGTCAGTATTGGGGTAGAGATTGTGAGGATCAGTGTTGGCCTGGAGATTGTGTGGATCAGTGTTGGACTGGAGATGGTGTGGATCAGTGTTGGGCTGGAGATTGTGTGGGTCAGTATTGGGGTAGAGATTGTGAGGATCAGTGTTGGCCTGGAGATTGTGAGGATCATTGTTGGACTGGAGATTGTGAGGATCGGTGTTGGGGTGGAGATTGTGTGGATCAGTGTTGGGCTGGAGATTGTGAGGATCAGTGTTGGGCTGGAGATTGTGAGGATCAGTGTTGGGCTGGAGATTGTGATGATCAGTGTTGGACTGGAGATTGTGAGGATCAGTGTTGGGCTGGAGATTGTGTGGATCAGTGTTGGGCTGGAGATTGTGTGGATCAGTGTTGGGCTGGAGATTGTGTGGGTCAGTATTGGGGTAGAGATTGTGAGGATCAGTGTTGGACTGGAGATTGTGTGGATCAGTGTTGGACTGGAGATTGTGTGGATCAGTGTTGGGCTGGAGATTGTGAGGATCAGAGTTGGGCTGGAGATTGTGTGGATCGGTGTTGGGCTGGAGATTGTGAGGTTCAGTGTTGGGGTGGAGATTGTGTGGATCAGTGTTGGGGTGGAGATTGTGAGGATCAGTGTTGGGGTGGAGATTGTGTGGATCAGTGTTGGGGTGGAGATTGTGTGGGTCAGTGTTGGGCTGGAGATTGTGTGGATCAGTGTTGGGCTGGAGATTGTGAGGATCAGTGTTGGGCTGGAGATTGTGAGGATCAGTGTTGGGGTGGAGATTGTGAGGATCAGTGTTGGGCTGGAGATTGTGTGGATCAGTGTTGGGCTGGAGATTGTGTGGGTCAGTGTTGGGCTGGAGATTGTGAGGATCAGTGTTGGGGTGGAGATTGTGAGGATCAGTGTTGGGCTGGAGATTGTGAGGATCAGTGTTGGGCTGGAGATTGTGAGGATCAGTGTTGGGCTGGAGATTGTGATGATCAGTGTTGGGCTGGATATTGTGAGGATCAGTGTTGGGCTGGAGATTGTGTGGATCAGTGTTGGGCTGGAGATTGTGTGGATCAGTGTTGGGATGGAGATTGTGTGGATCAGTGTTGGGCTGGAGATTGTGTGGATCAGTGTTCGGGTGGAGATTGTGTGGATCAGTGTTGGGCTGGAGATTGTGTGGATCAGTGTTCGGGTGGAGATTGTGAGGATCAGCGTTGGGCTGGAGATTGTGTGGATCAGTGTTGGGGTGGAGATTGTGTGGATCAGTGTTGGGCTGGAGATTGTGTGGATCAGTGTTCGGGTGGAGATTGTGAGGATCAGTGTTTGGCTGGAGATTGTGAGGATCAGTGTTGGGCTGGAGATTGTGTGGATCAGTGTTGGACTGGAGATTGTGTGGATCAGTGTTGGGCTGGAGATTGTGAGGATCAGAGTTGGGCTGGAGATTGTGTGGATCGGTGTTGGGCTGGAGATTGTGAGGTTCAGTGTTGGTGTGGAGATTGTGTGGATCAGTGTTGGACTGGAGATTGTGTGGATCAGTGTTGGGCTGGAGATTGTGAGGATCAGAGTTGGGCTGGAGATTGTGTGGATCGGTGTTGGGCTGGAGATTGTGAGGTTCAGTGTTGGTGTGGAGATTGTGTGGATCAGTGTTGGGGTGGAGATTGTGAGGATCAGAGTTGGGCTGGAGATTGTGTGGGTCAGTGTTGGGCTGGAGATTGTGAGGTTCAGTGTTGGTGTGGAGATTGTGTGGATCAGTGTTGGGGTGGAGATTGTGAGGATCAGAGTTGGGCTGGAGATTGTGTGGATCAGTGTTGGGCTGGAGATTGTGAGGTTCAGTGTTGGGGTGGAGATTGTGTGGATCAGTGTTGGGGTGGAGATTGTGAGGATCTGTGTTGGGCTGGAGATTGTGAGGATCAGAGTTGGGCTGGTGATTGTGTGGATCAGTGTTGGGGTAGAGATTGTGAGGATCAGTGTTGGGGTGGAGATTGTGAGGATCAGTGTTGGGCTGGATATTGTGAGGATCAGTGTTGGGCTGGAGATTGTGTGGATCAGTGTTCGGGTGGAGATTGTGAGGATCAGTGTTTGGCTGGAGATTGTGAGGATCAGTGTTGGGCTGGAGATTGTGTGGATCAGTGTTGGACTGGAGATTGTGTGGATCAGTGTTGGGCTGGAGATTGTGAGGATCAGAGTTGGGCTGGAGATTGTGTGGATCGGTGTTGGGCTGGAGATTGTGAGGATCAGAGTTGGGCTGGAGATTGTGTGGATCAGTGTTGGGCTGGAGATTGTGCGGATCAGCGTTGGGCTGGAGATTGTGAGGTTCAGTGTTGGTGTGGAGATTGTGTGGATCAGTGTTGGACTGGAGATTGTGTGGATCAGTGTTGGGCTGGAGATTGTGAGGATCAGAGTTGGGCTGGAGATTGTGTGGATCGGTGTTGGGCTGGAGATTGTGAGGTTCAGTGTTGGTGTGGAGATTGTGTGGATCAGTGTTGGGGTGGAGATTGTGAGGATCAGAGTTGGGCTGGAGATTGTGTGGGTCAGTGTTGGGCTGGAGATTGTGAGGTTCAGTGTTGGTGTGGAGATTGTGTGGATCAGTGTTGGGGTGGAGATTGTGAGGATCAGAGTTGGGCTGGAGATTGTGTGGATCAGTGTTGGGCTGGAGATTGTGAGGTTCAGTGTTGGGGTGGAGATTGTGTGGATCAGTGTTGGGGTGGAGATTGTGAGGATCTGTGTTGGGCTGGAGATTGTGAGGATCAGAGTTGGGCTGGTGATTGTGTGGATCAGTGTTGGGGTAGAGATTGTGAGGATCAGTGTTGGGGTGGAGATTGTGAGGATCAGTGTTGGGCTGGATATTGTGAGGATCAGTGTTGGGCTGGAGATTGTGTGGATCAGTGTTCGGGTGGAGATTGTGTGGATCAGTGTTGGGCTGGAGATTGTGTGGATCAGTGTTCGGGTGGAGATTGTGAGGATCAGCGTTGGGCTGGAGATTGTGTGGATCAGTGTTGGGGTGGAGATTGTGTGGATCAGTGTTGGGCTGGAGATTGTGTGGATCAGTGTTCGGGTGGAGATTGTGAGGATCAGTGTTGGGCTGGAGATTGTGAGGATCAGTGTTGGGCTGGAGATTGTGTGGGTCAGTATTGGGGTAGAGATTGTGAGGATCAGTGTTGGATCGGAGATTGTGTGGATCAGTGTTGGACTGGAGATTGTGTGGATCAGTGTTGGGCTGGAGATTGTGAGGATCAGTGTTGGGCTGGAGATTGTGTGGATCGGTGTTGGGCTGGAGATTGAGAGGTTCAGTGTTGGGGTGGAGATTGTGTGGATCAGTGTTGGGGTGGAGATTGTGAGGATCAGTGTTGGGGTGGAGATTGTGTGGATCAGTGTTGGGGTGGAGATTGTGAGGATCAGTGTTGGGGTGGAGATTGTGTGGATCAGTGTTGCACTGGAGATTGTGTGGGTCAGTATTGGGGTAGAGATTGTGAGGATCAGTGTTGGCCTGGAGATTGTGTGGATCAGTGTTGGACTGGAGATGGTGTGGATCAGTGTTGGGCTGGAGATTGTGTGGGTCAGTATTGGGGTAGAGATTGTGAGGATCAGTGTTGGCCTGGAGATTGTGAGGATCATTGTTGGACTGGAGATTGTGTGGATCGGTGTTGGGGTGGAGATTGTGTGGATCAGTGTTGGGCTGGAGATTGTGAGGATCAGTGTTGGGCTGGAGATTGTGAGGATCAGTGTTGGGCTGGAGATTGTGATGATCAGTGTTGGACTGGAGATTGTGAGGATCAGTGTTGGGCTGGAGATTGTGTGGATCAGTGTTGGGCTGGAGATTGTGTGGATCAGTGTTGGGCTGGAGATTGTGTGGGTCAGTATTGGGGTAGAGATTGTGAGGATCAGTGTTGGACTGGAGATTGTGTGGATCAGTGTTGGACTGGAGATTGTGTGGATCAGTGTTGGGCTGGAGATTGTGAGGATCAGAGTTGGGCTGGACATTGTGTGGATCGGTGTTGGGCTGGAGATTGTGAGGTTCAGTGTTGGGGTGGAGATTGTGTGGATCAGTGTTGGGGTGGAGATTGTGAGGATCAGTGTTGGGGTGGAGATTGTGTGGATCAGTGTTGGGGTGGAGATTGTGTGGGTCAGTGTTGGGCTGGAGATTGTGTGGATCAGTGTTGGGCTGGAGATTGTGAGGATCAGTGTTGGGGTGGAGATTGTGAGGATCAGTGTTGGGCTGGAGATTGTGAGGATCAGTGTTGGGGTGGAGATTGTGAGGATCAGTGTTGGGCTGGAGATTGTGTGGATCAGTGTTGGGGTGGAGATTGTGTGGGTCAGTGTTGGGCTGGAGATTGTGAGGATCAGTGTTGGGGTGGAGATTGTGAGGATCAGTGTTGGGCTGGAGATTGTGAGGATCAGTGTTGGGCTGGAGATTGTGAGGATCAGTGTTGGGCTGGAGATTGTGATGATCAGTGTTGGGCTGGAGATTGTGAGGATGAGTGTTGGGCTGGAGATTGTGAGGATGAGTGTTGGGCTGGAGATTGTGAGGATCAGTGTTGGACTGGAGATTGTGAGGATGAGTGTTGGGCTGGAGATTGTGAGGATCAGTGTTGGACTGGAGATTGTGTGGATCAGTGTTGGGCTGGAGATTGTGAGGATGAGTGTTGGGCTGGAGATTGTGAGGATCAGTGTTGGACTGGAGATTGTGTGGATCAGTGTTGGGGTGGAGATTGTGTGGATCAGTGTTGGGCTGGAGATTGTGTGGATCAGTGTTGGGGTTTAGATTGTGAGGATCAGTGTTGGACTGCAGATTGTGAGGATGAGTGTTGGGGTGGAGATTGTGTGGATCAGTGTTGGACTGGAGATTGTGAGGATGAGTGTTGGGCTGGAGATTGTGAGGATCAGTGTTGGACTGGAGATTGTGTGGATCAGTGTTGGGGTGGAGATTGTGTGGATCAGTGTTGGGCTGGAGATTGTGTGGATCAGTGTTGGGGTTTAGATTGTGAGGATCAGTGTTGGACTGCAGATTGTGAGGATGAGTGTTGGGGTGGAGATTGTGTGGATCAGTGTTGGGCTGGAGATTGTGAGGATGAGTGTTGGGCTGGAGATTGTGAGGATGAGTGTTGGGGTGGAGATTGTGAGGATCAGTGTTGGACTGGAGATTGTGAGGATGAGTGTTGGGCTGGAGATTGTGAGGATCAGTGTTGGACTGGAGATTGTGTGGATCAGTGTTGGGGTGGAGATTGTGTGGATCAGTGTTGGGCTGGAGATTGTGTGGATCAGTGTTGGGGTTTAGATTGTGAGGATCAGTGTTGGACTGGAGATTGTGAGGATGAGTGTTGGGGTGGAGATTGTGTGGATCAGTGTTGGGCTGGAGATTGTGAGGATGAGTGTTGGGCTGGAGATTGTGAGGATGAGTGTTGGGGTGGAGATTGTGTGGAGCAGTGTTGGGCTGGAGATTGTGTGGATCAGTGTTGGACTGGAGATTGTGAGGATCAGTGTTGGGCAGGAGATTGTGTGGATCAGTGTTGGGGTGGAGATTGTGAGGATCAGTGTTGGGACTGGAGATTGTGAGGATCAGTGTTGGGCTGGAGATTGTGAGGATGAGTGTTGGGGTGGAGATTGTGTGGATCAGTGTTGGACTGGAGATTGTGAGGATCAGTGTTGGGCAGGAGATTGTGTGGATCAGTGTTGGGGTGGAGATTGTGAGGATCAGTGTTGGGACTGGAGATTGTGTGGATCAGTGTTGGGGTGGAGATTGTGAGGATCAGTGTTGGGCTGGAGATTGTGAGGATCAGTGTTGAGCTGGAGATTGTGAGGATCAGTGTTGGGGTGGAGATTGTGAGGATCAGTGTTGAGCTGGAGATTGTGAGGATCAGTGTTGGGGTGGAGATTGTGTGGATCAGTGTTGGACTGGAGATTGTGTGGATCAGTGTTGGGGTGGAGATTGTGTGGGTCAGTGTTGGGCTGGAGATTGTGAGGATCAGTGTTGAGCTGGAGATTGTGAGGATCAGTGTTGGGGTGGAGATTGTGAGGATCAGTGTTGAGCTGGAGATTGTGAGGATCAGTGTTGGGGTGGAGATTGTGTGGATCAGTGTTGGGCTGGAGATTGTGTGGGTCAGTGTTGGGGTGGAGATTGTGTGGGTCAGTGTTGGGGTGGAGATTGTGTGGATCAGTGTTGGGCTGGAGATTGTGTGGGTCAGTGTTGGGGTGGAGATTGTGAGGATCAGTGTTGGGCTGGAGATTGTGTGGATCAGTGTTGGGCTGGAGATTGTGTGGAGCAGTGTTGGGCTGGAGATTGTGAGGATGAGTGTTGGGCTGGAGATTGTGAGGATCAGTGTTGGGGTGGAGATTGTGTGGATCAGTGTTGGGCTGGAGATTGTGTGGGTCAGTGTTGGGCTGGAGATTGTGAGGATCAGTGTTGAGCTGGAGATTGTGAGGATCAGTGTTGGGGTGGAGATTGTGTGGATCAGTGTTGGGCTGGAGATTGTGTGGATCAGTGTTGGGGTGGAGATTGTGTGGGTCAGTGTTGGGCTGGAGATTGTGAGGATCAGTGTTGAGCTGGAGATTGTGAGGATCAGTGTTGGGGTGGAGATTGTGAGGATCAGTGTTGAGCTGGAGATTGTGAGGATCAGTGTTGGGGTGGAGATTGTGTGGATCAGTGTTGGGCTGGAGATTGTGTGGGTCAGTGTTGGGGTGGAGATTGTGTGGGTCAGTGTTGGGGTGGAGATTGTGTGGATCAGTGTTGGGCTGGAGATTGTGAGGATCAGTGTTGGGCTGGAGATTGTGTGGAGCAGTGTTGGGCTGGAGATTGTGAGGATGAGTGTTGGGCTGGAGATTGTGAGGATCAGTGTTGGGGTGGAGATTGTGTGGATCAGTGTTGGGCTGGAGATTGTGTGGGTCAGTGTTGGGCTGGAGATTGTGAGGATCAGTGTTGGGCTGGAGATTGTGTGGGTCAGTGTTGGGGTGGAGATTGTGTGGGTCAGTGTTGGGGTGGAGATTGTGTGGATCAGTGTTGGGCTGGAGATTGTGAGGATCAGTGTTGGGCTGGAGATTGTGTGGAGCAGTGTTGGGCTGGAGATTGTGAGGATGAGTGTTGGGCTGGAGATTGTGAGGATCAGTGTTGGGGTGGAGATTGTGTGGATCAGTGTTGGGCTGGAGATTGTGAGGATCAGTGTTGGGCTGGAGATTGTGAGGATCAGTGTTCGGGTGGAGATTGTGAGGATCAGAGTTGGGCTGGAGATTGTGCGGATCAGTGTTGGACTGGAGATTGTGTGGATCAGTGTTCGGGTGGAGTTTGTGAGGATCAGAGTTGGGCTGGAGATTGTGCGGATCAGTGTTGGGCTGGAGATTGTGAGGATCAGTGTTGGGGTGGAGATTGTGAGGATCAGAGTTGGGCTGGAGATTGTGCGGATCAGTGTTGGGCTGGAGATTGTGAGGATCAGTGTTGGGGTGGAGATTGTGTGGATCAGTGTTGGGGTGGAGATTGTGAGGATCAGTGTTGGGCTGGAGATTGTGTGGATCAGTGTTGGACTGGAGATTGTGAGGATCAGTGTTGGGCTGGAGATTGTGAGGATCAGTGTTCGGGTGGAGATTGTGAGGATCAGAGTTGGGCTGGAGATTGTGCGGATCAGTGTTGGACTGGAGATTGTGTGGATCAGTGTTGGGGTGGAGATTGTGAGGATCAGTGTTGGGCTGGAGATTGTGTGGATCAGTGTTGGACTGGAGATTGTGAGGATCAGTGTTGGGGTGGAGATTGTGTGGATCAGTGTTGGGCTGGAGATTGTGTGGATCAGTGTTGGACTGGAGATTGTGAGGATCAGTGTTGGGGTGGAGATTGTGTGGATCAGTGTTGGGCTGGAGATTGTGAGGATCAGTGTTGGACTGGAGATTGTGTGGATCAGTGTTGGACTGGAGATTGTATGGGTCAGTGTTGGGCTGGAGATTGTGAGGATCAGTTTTGGGCTGGAGATTGTGAGGATCAGTGTTGGGCTGGAGATTGTGTGGATCAGTGTTGGGCTGGAGATTGTGTGGATCAGTGTTGGGCTGGAGATTGTGTGGATCAGTGTTGGGGTGGAGATTGTGAGGATCAGAGTTGGGCTGGAGATTGTGCGGATCAGTGTTGGACTGGAGATTGTGTGGATCAGTGTTGGGGTGGAGATTGTGAGGATCAGTGTTGGGCTGGAGATTGTGTGGATCAGTGTTGGACTGGAGATTGTGAGGATCAGTGTTGGGGTGGAGATTGTGTGGATCAGTGTTGGGCTGGAGATTGTGTGGATCAGTGTTGGACTGTAGATTGTGAGGATCAGTGTTGGGCTGGAGATTGTGTGGATCAGTGTGGGACTGGAGATTGTGTGGATCAGTGTTGGGGTGGAGATTTTGTCGATCAGTGTTGGGCTGGAGATTGTGTGGATCAGTGTTGGACTGGAGATTGCGTGGATCAGTGTTGGACTGGAGATTGTGAGGATCAGTGTTGGGCTGGAGATTGTGTGGATCAGTGTTGGACTGGAGATTGTGTTGATCAGAGTTGGGCTGGAGATTGTGTGGATCAGTGTTGGACTGGAGATTGTGTTGATCAGAGTTGGGCTGGAGATTGTGAGGATCAGTGTTGGGCTGGAGATTGTGTGGATCAGTGTTGGGCTGGAGATAGTGTGGATCAGTGTCGGGCTGGAGATTGTGTGGATCAGTATTGGACTGGAGATTGTGAGGATCAGTGTTGGGCTGGAGATTGTGAGGATCAGTGTTGGGCTGGAGATTGTGAGGATCAGTGTTGGGCTGGAGATTGTGTGGATCAGTGTTGGGCTGGAGATTGTGAGGATCAGTGTTGGGCTGGAGATTTTGTTGATCAGTGTTGGGCTGGAGATTGTGTGAATCAGTGTTGGACTGGAGATTGTGTGGATCAGTGTTGGGCTGGAGATTGTGTGGATCGGTGTTGGGGTGGAGATTGTGTGGATCAGTGTTGGGGTGGAGATTGTGTGGATCAGTGTTGGACTGTAGATTGTGTGGATCAGTGTTGGGGTGGAGATTGTGTGGATCGGTGTTGGGCTGGAGATTGTGTGGATCAGTGTTGGACTGTAGATTGTGTGGATCAGTGTTGGGGTGGAGATTGTGAGGATCAGTGTTGGGCTGGAGATTGTGAGGATCATTGTTGGGCTGGAGATTGTGAGGATCAGTGTTGGGCTGGAGATTGTGAGGATCAGTGTTGGGCTTGAGATTGTGTGGATCAGTGTTGGGGTGGAGATTGTGAGGATCAGTGTTGGGCTGGAGATTGTGTGGATCAGTGTTGGGCTGGAGATTGTGTGGATCAGTGTTCGGGTGGAGATTGTGTGGATCAGTGTTGGGCTGGAGATTGTGTGGATCAGTGTTCGGGTGAAGATTGTGAGGATCAGCGTTGGGCTGGAGATTGTGTGGATCAGTGTTGGGGTGGAGATTGTGTGGATCAGTGTTGGGCTGGAGATTGTGTGGATCAGTGTTGGACTGGAGATTGTGTGGATCAGTGTTGGGCTGGAGATTGTGAGGATCAGTGTTGGGCTGGAGATTGTGTGGATCGGTGTTGGGCTGGAGATTGTGAGGTTCAGTGTTGGGGTGGAGATTGTGTGGATCAGTGTTGGGGTGGAGATTGTGAGGATCAGTGTTGGGGTGGAGATTGTGTGGATCAGTGTTGGGGTGGAGATTGTGAGGATCAGTGTTGGGGTGGAGATTGTGTGGATCAGTGTTGCACTGGAGATTGTGTGGGTCAGTATTGGGGTAGAGATTGTGAGGATCAGTGTTGGCCTGGAGATTGTGTGGATCAGTGTTGGACTGGAGATGGTGTGGATCAGTGTTGGGCTGGAGATTGTGTGGGTCAGTATTGGGGTAGAGATTGTGAGGATCAGTGTTGGCCTGGAGATTGTGAGGATCATTGTTGGACTGGAGATTGTGAGGATCGGTGTTGGGGTGGAGATTGTGTGGATCAGTGTTGGGCTGGAGATTGTGAGGATCAGTGTTGGGCTGGAGATTGTGAGGATCAGTGTTGGGCTGGAGATTGTGATGATCAGTGTTGGACTGGAGATTGTGAGGATCAGTGTTGGGCTGGAGATTGTGTGGATCAGTGTTGGGCTGGAGATTGTGTGGATCAGTGTTGGGCTGGAGATTGTGTGGGTCAGTATTGGGGTAGAGATTGTGAGGATCAGTGTTGGACTGGAGATTGTGTGGATCAGTGTTGGACTGGAGATTGTGTGGATCAGTGTTGGGCTGGAGATTGTGAGGATCAGAGTTGGGCTGGAGATTGTGTGGATCGGTGTTGGGCTGGAGATTGTGAGGTTCAGTGTTGGGGTGGAGATTGTGTGGATCAGTGTTGGGGTGGAGATTGTGAGGATCAGTGTTGGGGTGGAGATTGTGTGGATCAGTGTTGGGGTGGAGATTGTGTGGGTCAGTGTTGGGCTGGAGATTGTGTGGATCAGTGTTGGGCTGGAGATTGTGAGGATCAGTGTTGGGCTGGAGATTGTGAGGATCAGTGTTGGGGTGGAGATTGTGAGGATCAGTGTTGGGCTGGAGATTGTGTGGATCAGTGTTGGGCTGGAGATTGTGTGGGTCAGTGTTGGGCTGGAGATTGTGAGGATCAGTGTTGGGGTGGAGATTGTGAGGATCAGTGTTGGGCTGGAGATTGTGAGGATCAGTGTTGGGCTGGAGATTGTGAGGATCAGTGTTGGGCTGGAGATTGTGATGATCAGTGTTGGGCTGGATATTGTGAGGATCAGTGTTGGGCTGGAGATTGTGTGGATCAGTGTTGGGCTGGAGATTGTGTGGATCAGTGTTGGGATGGAGATTGTGTGGATCAGTGTTGGGCTGGAGATTGTGTGGATCAGTGTTCGGGTGGAGATTGTGTGGATCAGTGTTGGGCTGGAGATTGTGTGGATCAGTGTTCGGGTGGAGATTGTGAGGATCAGCGTTGGGCTGGAGATTGTGTGGATCAGTGTTGGGGTGGAGATTGTGTGGATCAGTGTTGGGCTGGAGATTGTGTGGATCAGTGTTCGGGTGGAGATTGTGAGGATCAGTGTTTGGCTGGAGATTGTGAGGATCAGTGTTGGGCTGGAGATTGTGTGGATCAGTGTTGGACTGGAGATTGTGTGGATCAGTGTTGGGCTGGAGATTGTGAGGATCAGAGTTGGGCTGGAGATTGTGTGGATCGGTGTTGGGCTGGAGATTGTGAGGTTCAGTGTTGGTGTGGAGATTGTGTGGATCAGTGTTGGACTGGAGATTGTGTGGATCAGTGTTGGGCTGGAGATTGTGAGGATCAGAGTTGGGCTGGAGATTGTGTGGATCGGTGTTGGGCTGGAGATTGTGAGGTTCAGTGTTGGTGTGGAGATTGTGTGGATCAGTGTTGGGGTGGAGATTGTGAGGATCAGAGTTGGGCTGGAGATTGTGTGGGTCAGTGTTGGGCTGGAGATTGTGAGGTTCAGTGTTGGTGTGGAGATTGTGTGGATCAGTGTTGGGGTGGAGATTGTGAGGATCAGAGTTGGGCTGGAGATTGTGTGGATCAGTGTTGGGCTGGAGATTGTGAGGTTCAGTGTTGGGGTGGAGATTGTGTGGATCAGTGTTGGGGTGGAGATTGTGAGGATCTGTGTTGGGCTGGAGATTGTGAGGATCAGAGTTGGGCTGGTGATTGTGTGGATCAGTGTTGGGGTAGAGATTGTGAGGATCAGTGTTGGGGTGGAGATTGTGAGGATCAGTGTTGGGCTGGATATTGTGAGGATCAGTGTTGGGCTGGAGATTGTGTGGATCAGTGTTCGGGTGGAGATTGTGAGGATCAGTGTTTGGCTGGAGATTGTGAGGATCAGTGTTGGGCTGGAGATTGTGTGGATCAGTGTTGGACTGGAGATTGTGTGGATCAGTGTTGGGCTGGAGATTGTGAGGATCAGAGTTGGGCTGGAGATTGTGTGGATCGGTGTTGGGCTGGAGATTGTGAGGATCAGAGTTGGGCTGGAGATTGTGTGGATCAGTGTTGGGCTGGAGATTGTGCGGATCAGCGTTGGGCTGGAGATTGTGAGGTTCAGTGTTGGTGTGGAGATTGTGTGGATCAGTGTTGGACTGGAGATTGTGTGGATCAGTGTTGGGCTGGAGATTGTGAGGATCAGAGTTGGGCTGGAGATTGTGTGGATCGGTGTTGGGCTGGAGATTGTGAGGTTCAGTGTTGGTGTGGAGATTGTGTGGATCAGTGTTGGGGTGGAGATTGTGAGGATCAGAGTTGGGCTGGAGATTGTGTGGGTCAGTGTTGGGCTGGAGATTGTGAGGTTCAGTGTTGGTGTGGAGATTGTGTGGATCAGTGTTGGGGTGGAGATTGTGAGGATCAGAGTTGGGCTGGAGATTGTGTGGATCAGTGTTGGGCTGGAGATTGTGAGGTTCAGTGTTGGGGTGGAGATTGTGTGGATCAGTGTTGGGGTGGAGATTGTGAGGATCTGTGTTGGGCTGGAGATTGTGAGGATCAGAGTTGGGCTGGTGATTGTGTGGATCAGTGTTGGGGTAGAGATTGTGAGGATCAGTGTTGGGGTGGAGATTGTGAGGATCAGTGTTGGGCTGGATATTGTGAGGATCAGTGTTGGGCTGGAGATTGTGTGGATCAGTGTTCGGGTGGAGATTGTGTGGATCAGTGTTGGGCTGGAGATTGTGTGGATCAGTGTTCGGGTGGAGATTGTGAGGATCAGCGTTGGGCTGGAGATTGTGTGGATCAGTGTTGGGGTGGAGATTGTGTGGATCAGTGTTGGGCTGGAGATTGTGTGGATCAGTGTTCGGGTGGAGATTGTGAGGATCAGTGTTGGGCTGGAGATTGTGAGGATCAGTGTTGGGCTGGAGATTGTGTGGGTCAGTATTGGGGTAGAGATTGTGAGGATCAGTGTTGGATCGGAGATTGTGTGGATCAGTGTTGGACTGGAGATTGTGTGGATCAGTGTTGGGCTGGAGATTGTGAGGATCAGTGTTGGGCTGGAGATTGTGTGGATCGGTGTTGGGCTGGAGATTGAGAGGTTCAGTGTTGGGGTGGAGATTGTGTGGATCAGTGTTGGGGTGGAGATTGTGAGGATCAGTGTTGGGGTGGAGATTGTGTGGATCAGTGTTGGGGTGGAGATTGTGAGGATCAGTGTTGGGGTGGAGATTGTGTGGATCAGTGTTGCACTGGAGATTGTGTGGGTCAGTATTGGGGTAGAGATTGTGAGGATCAGTGTTGGCCTGGAGATTGTGTGGATCAGTGTTGGACTGGAGATGGTGTGGATCAGTGTTGGGCTGGAGATTGTGTGGGTCAGTATTGGGGTAGAGATTGTGAGGATCAGTGTTGGCCTGGAGATTGTGAGGATCATTGTTGGACTGGAGATTGTGTGGATCGGTGTTGGGGTGGAGATTGTGTGGATCAGTGTTGGGCTGGAGATTGTGAGGATCAGTGTTGGGCTGGAGATTGTGAGGATCAGTGTTGGGCTGGAGATTGTGATGATCAGTGTTGGACTGGAGATTGTGAGGATCAGTGTTGGGCTGGAGATTGTGTGGATCAGTGTTGGGCTGGAGATTGTGTGGATCAGTGTTGGGCTGGAGATTGTGTGGGTCAGTATTGGGGTAGAGATTGTGAGGATCAGTGTTGGACTGGAGATTGTGTGGATCAGTGTTGGACTGGAGATTGTGTGGATCAGTGTTGGGCTGGAGATTGTGAGGATCAGAGTTGGGCTGGACATTGTGTGGATCGGTGTTGGGCTGGAGATTGTGAGGTTCAGTGTTGGGGTGGAGATTGTGTGGATCAGTGTTGGGGTGGAGATTGTGAGGATCAGTGTTGGGGTGGAGATTGTGTGGATCAGTGTTGGGGTGGAGATTGTGTGGGTCAGTGTTGGGCTGGAGATTGTGTGGATCAGTGTTGGGCTGGAGATTGTGAGGATCAGTGTTGGGGTGGAGATTGTGAGGATCAGTGTTGGGCTGGAGATTGTGAGGATCAGTGTTGGGGTGGAGATTGTGAGGATCAGTGTTGGGCTGGAGATTGTGTGGATCAGTGTTGGGGTGGAGATTGTGTGGGTCAGTGTTGGGCTGGAGATTGTGAGGATCAGTGTTGGGGTGGAGATTGTGAGGATCAGTGTTGGGCTGGAGATTGTGAGGATCAGTGTTGGGCTGGAGATTGTGAGGATCAGTGTTGGGCTGGAGATTGTGATGATCAGTGTTGGGCTGGATATTGTGAGGATCAGTGTTAGGCTGGAGATTGTGTGGATCAGTGTTGGGCTGGAGATTGTGTGGATCAGTGTTGGGATGGAGATTGTGTGGATCAGTGTTGGGCTGGAGATTGTGTGGATCAGTGTTCGGGTGGAGATTGTGTGGATCAGTGTTGGGCTGGAGATTGTGTGGATCAGTGTTCGGGTGGAGATTGTGAGGATCAGCGTTGGGCTGGAGATTGTGTGGATCAGTGTTGGGGTGGAGATTGTGTGGATCAGTGTTGGGCTGGAGATTGTGTGGATCAGTGTTCGGGTGGAGATTGTGAGGATCAGTGTTTGGCTGGAGATTGTGAGGATCAGTGTTGGGCTGGAGATTGTGTGGGTCAGTATTGGGGTAGAGATTGTGAGGATCAGTGTTGGACTGGAGATTGTGTGGATCAGTGTTGGACTGGAGATTGTGTGGATCAGTGTTGGGCTGGAGATTGTGAGGATCAGAGTTGGGCTGGAGATTGTGTGGATCGGTGTTGGGCTGGAGATTGTGAGGTTCAGTGTTGGGGTGGAGATTGTGTGGATCAGTGTTGGGGTGGAGATTGTGAAGATCAGTGTTGGGGTGGAGATTGTGTGGATCAGTGTTGGGGTGGAGATTGTGAGGATCAGTGTTGGGGTGGAGATTGTGTGGATCAGTGTTGGACTGGAGATTGTGTGGGTCAGTATTGGGGTAGAGATTGTGAGGAGCAGTGTTGGCCTGGAGATTGTGTGGATCAGTGTTGGACTGGAGATTGTGTGGATCAGTGTTGGGGTGGAGATTGTGTGGATCAGTGTTGGGCTGGAGATTGTGAGGATCAGAGTTGGGCTGGAGATTGTGTGGATCAGTGTTGGGCTGGAGATTGTGAGGTTCAGTGTTGGGGTGGAGATTGTGTGGATCAGTGTTGGGGTGGAGATTGTGAGGATCTGTGTTGGGCTGGAGATTGTGAGGATCAGAGTTGGGCTGGTGATTGTGTGGATCAGTGTTGGGGTAGAGATTGTGAGGATCAGTGTTGGGGTGGAGATTGTGAGGATCAGTGTTGGGCTGGATATTGTGAGGATCAGTGTTGGGCTGGAGATTGTGAGGATCAGTGTTGGGGTGGAGATTGTGAGGATCAGTGTTGGGGTGGAGATTGTGTGGATCAGTGTTGGGCAGGAGATTGTGTGGATCAGTGTTGGGCTAGAGATTGTGAGGACCAGTGTTGGGCTGGAGTTAGTGTGGATCAGTGTTGGGCTGGAGATTGTGTGGATCAGTGTTGGGCTGGAGATTGTGAGGACCAGTGTTGGGCTGGAGTTAGTGTGGATCAGTGTTGGGGTAGAGATTGTGTGGATCAGTGTTGGGCTGGAGATTGTGAGGATCAGTGTTGGGCTGGAGATTGTGAGGATCAGTATTAGGGTGGAGATTGTGAGGATCAGTGTTGGGGTGGAGATTGTGTGGATCAGTGTTGGGCTGGAGATTGTGTGGATCAATGTTGGGCTGGAGATTTTGTGGATCAGTGTTGGACTGGAGATTGTGTGGATCAGTGTTGGCCTGGAGATTGTGTGGATCTGTGTTGGGCTGGAGATTGTGTGGTTCTGTGTTGGGCTGGAGATTGTGAGGATCTGTGTTGGGGTGGAGATTCTGTGGATCAGCGTTGGGGTGGAGATTGTGAGGATCAGTGTTGGGTTGGAGATTTTGAGGATCATTGTTGGGGTGGAGATTGTGTGGATCTGTGTTGGGCTGGAGATTGTGAGGGTCAGTGTTGGGCTGGAGATTGTGAGGATCTGTGTTGGGCTGGAGATTGTGAGGGTCAGTGTTGGGGTGGTGATTGTGAGGATCTGTGTTGGGCTGGAGATTGTGTGGATCAGTGTTGGGGTGGAGATTGTGAGGATCAGTGTTGGGCTGGAGATTGTGAGGATCAGTGTTGGGCTGGAGATTGTGTGGATCAGTGTTGGGCTGGAGATTGTGTGGATCGGAGTTGGGCTGGAGATTGTGTGGATCAGTGTTGGACTGGAGATTGTGAGGATCAGTGTTGGGGTGGAGATTGTGAGGATCAGTGTTGGACTGGAGATTGTGAGGATCAGTGTTGGGGTGGAGATTGTGAGGATCAGTGTTGGGGTGGAGATTGTGAGGATCAGTGTTGGGGTGGAGATTGTGAGGATCACTGTTGGGGTAGAGATTGTGTGGATCAGTGTTGGGCTGGAAATTGTGTGGATCAGTGTTGGGCTGGAGATTGTGAGGATCAGTGTTGGGGTGGAGATTGTGAGGATCAGTGTTTGGGTGGAGATTGTGAGGATCACTGTTGGGGTCGAGATTGTGTGGATCAGTATTGGGCTGGAGATTGTGTGGATCAGTGTTGGACTGGAGATTGTGAGGGTCAGTGTTGGGCTGGAGATTGTGTGGATCAGTATTGGGCTGGAGATTGTGTGGATCAGTGTTGGACTGGAGATTGCGTGGGTCAGTATTGGGCTGGAGACTGTGTGTACCAGTGTTGGACTGGAGATTGTGAGGATCAGTGTTGGGGTGGAGATTGTGTGGATCAGTGTTGGGCTGGAGATTGTGTGGATCAGCGTTGGACTGGAGATTGTGAGGGTCAGTGTTGGGCTGGAGATTGTGAGGATCAGTGTTGGGGTGGAGATTATGAGGATCAGTGTTGGGCTGGAGATTGTGAGAATCGGTGTTGGGGTGGAGATTGTGAGGATCAGTGTTGGACTGGAGATTGTGTGGATCAGTGTTGGACTGGAGATTGTGTGGATCAGTGTTGGGCTGGAGATTGTATGGATCACTGTTGGGCTGGAGATTGTGTGGATCAGTGTTGGGCTGGAGATTGTGTGGATCAGTGTTGGGTTGGAGATTGTGTGGATCAGTGTTGGGGTGGAGATTGTGTGGATCAGTGTTGGGCTGGAGATTGTATGGATCAGTGTTGGGGTGGAGATTGTGTGGATCTGTGTTGGGCTGGAGTTTGTGAGGGTCAGTGTTGGGCTGGAGATTGTGAGGATCTGTGTTGGGCTGGAGATTGTGAGGGTCAGTGTTGGGGTGGTGATTGTGAGGATCTGTGTTGGGCTGGAGATTGTGTGGATCAGTGTTGGGGTGGAGATTGTGAGGATCAGTGTTGGGCTGGAGATTGTGAGGATCAGTGTTGGGCTGGAGATTGTGAGGATCAGTGTTGGGGTGGAGATTGTGAGGATCAGTGTTGGGGTGGAGATTGTGAGGATCAGTGTTGGGGTGGAGATTGTGAGGATCACTGTTGGGGTAGAGATTGTGTGGATCAGTGTTGGGCTGGAAATTGTGTGGATCAGTGTTGGGCTGGAGATTGTGAGGATCAGTGTTGGGCTGGAGATTGTGAGGATCAGTGTTTGGGTGGAGATTGTGAGGATCACTGTTGGGGTGGAGATTGTGTGGATCAGTATTGGGCTGGAGATTGTGTGGATCAGTGTTGGACTGGAGATTGTGAGGGTCAGTGTTGGGCTGGAGATTGTGTGGATCAGTATTGGGCTGGAGATTGTGTGGATCAGTGTTGGACTGGAGATTGCGTGGGTCAGTATTGGGCTGGAGACTGTGTGTACCAGTGTTGGACTGGAGATTGTGAGGATCAGTGTTGGGGTGGAGATTGTGTGGATCAGTGTTGGGCTGGAGATTGTGTGGATCAGCGTTGGACTGGAGATTGTGAGGGTCAGTGTTGGGCTGGAGATTGTGAGGATCAGTGTTGGGGTGGAGATTATGAGGATCAGTGTTGGGTTGGAGATTGTGAGAATCGGTGTTGGGGTGGAGATTGTGAGGATCAGTGTTGGACTGGAGATTGTGTGGATCAGTGTTGGACTGGAGATTGTGTGGATCAGTGTTGGGCTGGAGATTGTATGGATCACTGTTGGGCTGGAGATTGTGTGGATCAGTGTTGGGCTGGAGATTGTGTGGATCAGTGTTGGGTTGGAGATTGTGTGGATCAGTGTTGGGGTGGAGATTGTGTGGATCAGTGTTGGGCTGGAGATTGTATGGATCAGTGTTGGGCTGGACATTGTGTGGATCAGTGTTGGGGTGGAGATTGTGTGGATCAGTGTTGGGCTGGAGATTGTGAGCATCAGTGTTGGGCTGGAGATTGTGTGGATCAGTGTTGGGCTGGAGATTGTGTGGATCAGTGTTGGGCTGGAAATTGTATGGAGCAGTGTTGGGGTGGAGATTGTGAGGATCAGTGTTGGGCTGGAGATTGTGAGGATCAGTGTTTGGGTGGAGATTGTGAGGATCACTGTTGGGGTGGAGATTGTGTGGATCAGTATTGGGCTGGAGATTGTGTGGATCAGTGTTGGACTGGAGATTGTGAGGGTCAGTGTTGGGCTGGAGATTGTGTGGATCAGTATTGGGCTGGAGATTGTGTGGATCAGTGTTGGACTGGAGATTGCGTGGGTCAGTATTGGGCTGGAGACTGTGTGTACCAGTGTTGGACTGGAGATTGTGAGGATCAGTGTTGGGGTGGAGATTGTGTGGATCAGTGTTGGGCTGGAGATTGTGTGGATCAGCGTTGGACTGGAGATTGTGAGGGTCAGTGTTGGGCTGGAGATTGTGAGGATCAGTGTTGGGGTGGAGATTATGAGGATCAGTGTTGGGTTGGAGATTGTGAGAATCGGTGTTGGGGTGGAGATTGTGAGGATCAGTGTTGGACTGGAGATTGTGTGGATCAGTGTTGGACTGGAGATTGTGTGGATCAGTGTTGGGCTGGAGATTGTATGGATCACTGTTGGGCTGGAGATTGTGTGGATCAGTGTTGGGCTGGAGATTGTGTGGATCAGTGTTGGGTTGGAGATTGTGTGGATCAGTGTTGGGTTGGAGATTGTGTGGATCAGTGTTGGGGTGGAGATTGTGTGGATCACTGTTGGGCTGGAGATTGTGTGGATCAGTGTTGGGGTGGAGATTGTGTGGATCAGTGTTGGGCTGGAGATTGTATGGATCAGTGTTGGGCTGGACATTGTGTGGATCAGTGTTGGGCTGGAGATTGTGTGGATCAGTGTTGGGGTGGAGATTGTGTGGATCAGTGTTGGGCTGGAGATTGTGAGCATCAGTGTTGGGCTGGAGATTGTGTGGATCAGTGTTGGGCTGGAGATTGTGTGGATCAGTGTTGGGCTGGAGATTGTGTGGATCAGTGTTGGGCTGGAAATTGTATGGAGCAGTGTTGGGGTGGAGATTGTGAGGATCAGTGTTGGACTGGAGATTGTGCGGATCAGTGTTGGTCTGGATATTGTGTGGATCAGTGTTGGGCTGGAGATTGTGTGGATCAGTGTTAGGCTGGAGATTGCGAGGATCAGTGTTGGGCTGGAGATTGTGTGGATCAGTGTTGGGGTGGAGATTGTGTGGATCAGTGTTGGGCTGGAGATTGTGTGGATCAGTGTTGGGCTGGAGATTGTGAGGATCAGTGTTGGGCTGGAGATTGTGTGGATCAGTGTTGGGCTGGAGATTGTGTGGATCAGTGTTGGGCTGGAGATTGTGAGGATCAGTGTTGGGCTGGAGATTGTGTGGTCGGTGTTGGACTGGAGATTGTGAGGATCAGTGTTGGGCTGGAGATTGTGAGGATCAGTGTTGGGCTGGAGATTGTGAGGATCAGTGTTGGGCTGGAGATTGTGTGGATCAGTGTTGGGGTAGAGATTGTGAGGATCAGTGTTGGTCTGGAGATTGTGTGGATCAGTGTTGGGCTGGAGATTGTGAGGATCAGTGTTGGGGTGGAGATTGTGAGGATCAGAGTTGGACTGGAGATTGTGTGGATCAGTGTTGGGCTGGAGATTGTGAGGATCAGTGTTGGGCTGGAGATTGTGAGGATCAATGTTGGGGTGGAGATTGTGTGGATCAGTGTTGGGGTGGAGATTGTGTGGATCAGTGTTGGGCTGGAGATTGTGTGGATCAGTGTTGGGCTGGAGATTGTGTGGGTCAGTGTTGGGGTGGAGATTGTGTGGATCAGTGTTGGGGTGGAGATTGTGAGGATCACTGTTGGGGTGGAGATTGTGTGGATCAGCGCTGGGCTGGAGATTGTGTGGATCAGTGTTGGGCTGGAGATTGTGAGGATCAGTGTTGGGCTGGAGATTGTGTGGATCAGTGTTGGGCTGGAGATTGTGTGGATCAGTGTTGAGCTGGAGATTGTGAGGATCAGTGTTGGGGTGGAGATTGTGAGGATCACTGTTGGGGTGGAGATTGTGTGGATCAGCGCTGGGCTGGAGATTGTGTGGATCAGTGTTGGGCTGGAGATTGTGAGGATCACTGTTGGGGTGGAGATTCTGTGGATCAGTGTTGGGCTGGAGATTGTGTGGATCAGTGTTGGGCTGGAGATTGTGAGGATCAGTGTTGGACTGGAGATTGTGTGGATCAGTGTTGGGCTGGAGATTGTGAGGATCAGTGTTGGGATGGAGATTGTGTGGATCAGTGTTGGGCTGGAGATTGTGTGGATCAGTGTTGGGCTGGAGATTGTGTGGATCAGTATTGGGCTGGAGATTGTGTGGATCAGTGTTGGGCTGGAGATTGTGTGGATCACTGTTGGAGTGGAGATTGTGTGGATCAGTGTTGGACTGGAGATTGTGAGGATCAGTGTTGGGCAGGAGATTGTGAGGATCAGTATTAGGGTGGAGATTGTGAGGATCAGTGTTGGGGTGGAGATTGTGTGGATCAGTGTTGGGCTGGAGATTGTGTGGATCAATGTTGGGCTGGAGATTTTGTGGATCAGTGTTGGACTGGAGATTGTGTGGATCAGTGTTGGGGTGGAGATTGTGTGGATCAGTGTTGGACTGGAGATTGTGTGGATCAGTGTTGGACTGGAGATTGTGAGGATCAGTGTTGGGCAGGAGATTGTGAGGATCAGTATTAGGGTGGAGATTGTGAGGATCAGTGTTGGGGTGGAGATTGTGTGGATCAGTGTTGGGCTGGAGATTGTGTGGATCAATGTTGGGCTGGAGATTTTGTGGATCAGTGTTGGACTGGAGATTGTGTGGATCAGTGTTGGGGTGGAGATTGTGTGGATCAGTGTTGGGCTGGAGATTGTGTGGATCAGTGTTGGGCTGGAGATTGTGTGGGTCAGTGTTGGGGTGGAGATTGTGAGGATCAGTGTTGGGCTGGAGATTGTGTGGATCAGTGTTTGGCTGGAGATTGTGAGGATCAGTGTTGGGCTGGAGATTGTGTGGATCAGTGTTGAGCTGGAGATTGTGAGGATCAGTGTTGGGGTGGAGATTGTGAGGATCACTGTTGGGGTGGAGATTGTGTGGATCAGTGTTGGGCTGGAGATTGTGAGGATCACTGTTGGGGTGGAGATTCTGTGGATCAGTGTTGGGCTGGAGATTGTGTGGATCAGTGTTGGGCTGGAGATTGTGAGGATCAGTGTTGGACTGGAGATTGTGTGGATCAGTGTTGGGCTGGAGATTGTGAGGATCAGTGTTGGGCTGGAGATTGTGAGGATCAGTGTTGGGATGGAGATTGTGTGGATCAGTGTTGGGCTGGAGATTGTGTGGATCAGTGTTGGGCTGGAGATTGTGTGGATCAGTGTTGGCCTGGAGATTGTGTGGATCATTGTTGGGCTGGAGATTGTGTGGATCAGTGTTGGGCTGGAGATTGTGTGGATCAGTGTTGGGCTGGAGATTGTGTGGATCAGTGTTGGCCTGGAGATTGTGTGGATCATTGTTGGGCTGGAGATTGTGAGGATCTGTGTTGGGGTGGAGATTGTGAGGATCAGTGTTGGGTTGGAGATTGTGAGGATCTGTGTTGGGCTGGAGATTGTGAGGGTCAGTGTTGGGGTGGAGACTGTGAGGATCAGTGTTGGGCTGGAGATTGTGAGGATAAGTGTTGGGCTGGAGATTGTGTGGATCAGTGTTGGGCTGGAGATTGTGTGGATCACTGTTGGAGTGGAGATTGTGTGGATCAGTGTTGGACTGGAGATTGTGAGGATCAGTGTTGGGCAGGAGATTGTGAGGATCAGTATTAGGGTGGAGATTGTGAGGATCAGTGTTGGGGTGGAGATTGTGTGGATCAGTGTTGGGCTGGAGATTGTGTGGATCAGTGTTGGCCTGGAGATTGTGAGGATCAGTGTTGGGGTGGAGATTGTGAGGATCAGTGTTGGGTTGGAGATTGTGAGGATCTGTGTTGGGCTGGAGATTGTGAGGGTCAGTGTTGGGGTGGAGACTGTGAGGATCAGTGTTGGACTGGAGATTGTGAGGATCAGTGTTGGGCTGGAGATTGTGAGGATCACTGTTGGGGTAGAGATTGTGTGGATCAGTGTTGGGCTGGAAATTGTGTGGATCAGTGTTGGGCTGGAGATTGTGAGGATCAGTGTTGGGGTGGAGATTGTGAGGATCAGTGTTTGGGTGGAGATTGTGAGGATCACTGTTGGGGTGGAGATTGTGTGGATCAGTATTGGGCTGGAGATTGTGTGGATCAGTGTTGGACTGTAGATTGTGAGGGTCAGTGTTGGGCTGGAGATTGTGTGGATCAGTATTAGGCTGGAGATTGTGTGGATCAGTGTTGGGGTGGAGATTGT
Organism: Scyliorhinus torazame; assembly: GCF_047496885.1. Classification (NCBI taxonomy): domain Eukaryota; kingdom Metazoa; phylum Chordata; class Chondrichthyes; order Carcharhiniformes; family Scyliorhinidae; genus Scyliorhinus; species Scyliorhinus torazame. Next base: position 415,253,447 of record NC_092707.1, read on the forward strand.
GAGGATCAGTGTTGGACTGGAGATTGCGTGGGTCAGTGTTGGGGTGGAGATTGTGTGGATCAGTGTTGGGCTGGAGATTGTGTGGATCAGTATTGGGCTGGAGATTGTGTGGATCAGTGTTGGACTGTAGATTGTGAGGGTCAGTGTTGGACTGTAGATTGTGAGGGTCAGTGTTGGACTGGAGATTGTGAGGATCAGTGTTGGGGTGGAGATTGTGTGGATCAGTATTGGGCTGGAGATTGTGTGGATCAGTGTTGGGCTGGAGATTGTGTGGATCAGTATTGGGCTGGAGATTGTGTGGATCAGTGTTGGGGTGGAGATTGTGTGGATCAGTATTGGGCTGGAGATTGTGTGGATCAGTGTTGGGCTGGAGATTGTGTGGATCAGTATTGGGCTGGAGATTGTGTGGATCAGTGTTGGACTGTAGATTGTGAGGGTCAGTGTTGGACTGTAGATTGTGAGGGTCAGTGTTGGACTGGAGATTGTGAGGATCAGTGTTGGGGTGGAGATTGTGTGGATCAGTGTTGGGCTGGAGATTGTGTGGATCAGCGTTGGACTGGAGATTGTGAGGGTCAGTGTTGGGCTGGAGATTGTGAGGATCAGTGTTGGGGTGGAGATTATGAGGATCAGTGTTGGGCTGGAGATTGTGAGAATCGGTGTTGGGCTGGAGATTGTGAGAATCGGTGTTGGGCTGGAGATTGTGAGGATCAGTGTTGGGCTGGAGATTGTGAGGATCAGTGTTGGGGTGGAGATTGTGAGGATCAGTGTTGGGCTGGAGATTGTGAGAATCGGTGTTGGGCTGGAGATTGTGAGGATCAGTGTTGGGCTGGAGATTGTGAGAATCGGTGTTGGGGTGGAGATTGTGAGGATCAGTGTTGGACTGGAGATTGTGTGGATCAGTGTTGGACTGGAGATTGTGTGGATCAGTGTTGGGCTGGAGATTGTATGGATCACTGTTGGGCTGGAGATTGTGTGGATCAGTGTTGGTCTGGAGATTGTGTGGATCAGTGTTGGGTTGGAGATTGTGTGGATCAGTGTTGGGGTGGAGATTGTGAGGATCAGTGTTGGGCTGGAGATTGTATGGATCAGTGTTGGGCTGGACATTGTGTGGATCAGTGTTGGGCTGGAGATTGTGTGGATCAGTGTTGGGGTGGAGATTGTGTGGATCAGTGTTGGGCTGGAGATTGTGTGGATCAGTGTTGGGCTGGAAATTGTATGGAGCAGTGTTGGGGTGGAGATTGTGAGGATCAGTGTTGGACTGGAGATTGTGCGGATCAGTGTTGGGCTGGAGATTGTGTGGATCAGTGTTGGGCTGGAGATTGCGAGGATCAGTGTTGGGCTGGAGATTGTGTGGATCAGTGTTGGGGTGGAGATTGTGTGGATCAGTGTTGGGCTGGAGATTGTGTGGATCAGTGTTGGGCTGGAGATTGTGAGGATCAGTGTTGGGCTGGAGATTGTGTGGATCAGTGTTGGGCTGGAGATTGTGTGGATCAGTGTTGGGCTGGAGATTGTGAGGATCAGTGTTGGGCTGGAGATTGTGTGGTCGGTGTTGGACTGGAGATTGTGAGGATCAGTGTTGGGCTGGAGATTGTGAGGATCAGTGTTGGGCTGGAGATTGTGAGGATCAGTGTTGGGCTGGAGATTGTGTGGATCAGTGTTGGGGTAGAGATTGTGAGGATCAGTGTTGGTCTGGAGATTGTGTGGATCAGTGTTGGGCTGGAGATTGTGAGGATCAGTGTTGGGGTGGAGATTGTGAGGATCAGAGTTGGACTGGAGATTGTGTGGATCAGTGTTGGGCTGGAGATTGTGAGGATCAGTGTTGGGCTGGAGATTGTGAGGATCAATGTTGGGGTGGAGATTGTGTGGATCAGTGTTGGGGTGGAGATTGTGTGGATCAGTGTTGGGCTGGAGATTGTGTGGATGAGTGTTGGGCTGGAGATTGTGTGGGTCAGTGTTGGGGTGGAGATTGTGTGGATCAGTGTTGGGCTGGAGATTGTGAGGATCAGTGTTGGGCTGGAGATTGTGTGGATCAGTGTTGGGCTGGAGATTGTGTGGATCAGTGTTGGGCTGGAGATTGTGTGGATCAGTGTTGGACTGGAGATTGTGAGGATCAGTGTTGGGGTGGAGATTGTGAGGATCAGTGTTGGGGTGGAGATTGTGTGGATCAGTGCTGGGCTGGAGATTGTGTGGATCAGTGTTGGGCTGGAGATTGTGAGGATCACTGTTGGGGTGGAGATTCTGTGGATCAGTGTTGGGGTGGAGATTGTGTGGATCTGTGTTGGACTGGAGATTGTGAGGATCAGTGTTGGGCTGGAGATTGTGTGGATCAGTGTTTGGCTGGAGATTGTGAGGATCAGTGTTGGGCTGGAGATTGTGTGGATCAGTGTTGGGCTGGAGATTGTGAGGATCAGTGTTGGGCTGGAGATTGTGTGGATCAGTGTTGGACTGGAGATTGTGAGGGTCTGTTTTGGGCTGGAGATTGTGAGGATCAGTGTTGGACTGCAGATTGTGAGGATCAGTGTTGGGCTGGAGATTGTGTGGAGCAGTGTTGGGGTGGAGATTGTGTGGATCAGTGTTGGGCTGGAGATTGTGTGGATCAGTGTTGGACTGGAGATTGTGTGGATCAGTGTTGGGGTGGAGATTGTGTGGATCAGTGTTGGGCTGGAGATTGTGTGGATCAGTGTTGGACTGGAGATTGTGAGAATCGGTGTTGGGGTGGAGATTGTGAGGATCAGTGTTGGGCTGGAGATTGTGTGGATCAGTGTTGGGCTGGAGATTTTGAGGATCAGTGTTGGGCTGGAGATTGTGAGGATCAGTGTTGGGCTGGAGATTGTGAGGATCATTGTTGAGCTGGAGATTGTGAGGATCAGTGTTGAGCTGGAAATTGTGTGGATCAGTGTTGGGCTGGAGATTGTGTGGATCAGTGTTGGGCTGGAGATTGTGTGGATCAGTGTTGGGCTGGAGATTGTGTGGATCCGTGTTGGGGTGGAGATTGTGAGGATCAGTGTTGGGCTGGAGATTGTGAGGATCAGTGTTGGGGTGGAGATTGTGAGTATCAGTGTTGGGGTGGAGATTGTGAGGATCAGTGTTGGGGTGGAGATTGTGAGGATCAGTGTTGGGGTGGAGATTGTGTGGATCAGTGTTGGGGTGGAGATTGTGAGGATCAGTGTTGGGGTGGAGATTGTGAGGATCACTGTTGGGGTAGAGATTGTGTGGATCAGTGTTGGGCTGGAAATTGTGTGGATCAGTGTTGGGCTGGAGATTGTGAGGATCAGTGTTGGGGTGGAGATTGTGAGGATCAGTGTTGGGCTGGAGATTGTGTGGATCAGTGTTGGACTGGAGATTGTGAGGATCAGTGTTGGGGTGGAGATTGTGTGGATCAGTGTTGGGCTCGAGATTGTGTGGATCAGTGTTGGGGTGGAGATTGTGTGGATCAGTGTTGGACTGGAGATTGTGAGGATCAGTGTTGGGCTGGAGATTGTGTGGATCAGTGTTGGGCTGGAGATTGTGAGGATGAGTGTTGGGCTGGAGATTGTGTGGATCCGTGTTGGGCTGGAGATTGTGAGGATCAGTGTTGGACTGGAGATTGTGTGGATCAGTGTTGGGGTGGAGATTGTGTGGATCAGTGTTGGGCTGGAGATTGTGTGGATCAGTGTTGGGGTTTAGATTGTGAGGATCAGTGTTGGACTGGAGATTGTGAGGATGAGTGTTGGGGTGGAGATTGTGTGGATCAGTGTTGGGCTGGAGATTGTGAGGATGAGTGTTGGGCTGGAGATTGTGAGGATGAGTGTCGGGGTGGAGATTGTGTGGAGCAGTGTTGGGCTGGAGATTGTGTGGATCAGTGTTGGACTGGAGATTGTGAGGATCAGTGTTGGGCAGGAGATTGTGTGGATCAGTGTTGGGGTGGAGATTGTGAGGATCAGTGTTGGGACTGGAGATTGTGAGGATCAGTGTTGGGCTGGAGATTGTGAGGATGAGTGTTGGGGTGGAGATTGTGTGGATCAGTGTTGGACTGGAGATTGTGAGGATCAGTGTTGGGCAGGAGATTGTGTGGATCAGTGTTGGGGTGGAGATTGTGAGGATCAGTGTTGGGACTGGAGATTGTGTGGATCAGTGTTGGGGTGGAGATTGTGAGGATCAGTGTTGGGCTGGAGATTGTGAGGATCAGTGTTGAGCTGGAGATTGTGAGGATCAGTGTTGGGGTGGAGATTGTGAGGATCAGTGTTGAGCTGGAGATTGTGAGGATCAGTGTTGGGGTGGAGATTGTGTGGATCAGTGTTGGGCTGGAGATTGTGTGGATCAGTGTTGGGGTGGAGATTGTGTGGGTCAGTGTTGGGCTGGAGATTGTGAGGATCAGTGTTGAGCTGGAGATTGTGAGGATCAGTGTTGGGGTGGAGATTGTGAGGATCAGTGTTGAGCTGGAGATTGTGAGGATCAGTGTTGGGGTGGAGATTGTGTGGATCAGTGTTGGGCTGGAGATTGTGTGGGTCAGTGTTGGGGTGGAGATTGTGTGGGTCAGTGTTGGGGTGGAGATTGTGTGGATCAGTGTTGGGCTGGAGATTGTGTGGGTCAGTGTTGGGGTGGAGATTGTGAGGATCAGTGTTGGGCTGGAGATTGTGTGGATCAGTGTTGGGCTGGAGATTGTGTGAAGCAGTGTTGGGCTGGAGATTGTGAGGATGAGTGTTGGGCTGGAGATTGTGAGGATCAGTGTTGGGGTGGAGATTGTGTGGATCAGTGTTGGGCTGGAGATTGTGTGGGTCAGTGTTGGGCTGGAGATTGTGAGGATCAGTGTTGAGCTGGAGATTGTGAGGATCAGTGTTGGGGTGGAGATTGTGTGGATCAGTGTTGGGCTGGAGATTGTGTGGATCAGTGTTGGGGTGGAGATTGTGTGGGTCAGTGTTGGGCTGGAGATTGTGAGGATCAGTGTTGAGCTGGAGATTGTGAGGATCAGTGTTGGGGTGGAGATTGTGAGGATCAGTGTTGAGCTGGAGATTGTGAGGATCAGTGTTGGGGTGGAGATTGTGTGGATCAGTGTTGGGATGGAGATTGTGTGGGTCAGTGTTGGGGTGGAGATTGTGTGGGTCAGTGTTGGGGTGGAGATTGTGTGGATCAGTGTTGGGCTGGAGATTGTGAGGATCAGTGTTGGGCTGGAGATTGTGTGGAGCAGTGTTGGGCTGGAGATTGTGAGGATGAGTGTTGGGCTGGAGATTGTGAGGATCAGTGTTGGGGTGGAGATTGTGTGGATCAGTGTTGGGCTGGAGATTGTGTGGATCAGTGTTGGGCTGGAGATTGTGAGGATCAGTGTTGAGCTGGAGATTGTGAGGATCAGTGTTGGGGTGGAGATTGTGAGGATCAGTGTTGAGCTGGAGATTGTGAGGATCAGTGTTGGGGTGGAGATTGTGTGGATCAGTGTTGGGCTGGAGATTGTGTGGGTCAGTGTTGGGGTGGAGATTGTGTGGGTCAGTGTTGGGGTGGAGATTGTGTGGATCAGTGTTGGGCTGGAGATTGTGAGGATCAGTGTTGGGCTGGAGATTGTGTGGAGCAGTGTTGGGCTGGAGATTGTGAGGATGAGTGTTGGGCTGGAGATTGTGAGGATCAGTGTTGGGGTGGAGATTGTGTGGATCAGTGTTGGGCTGGAGATTGTGAGGATCAGTTTTGGGCTGGAGATTGTGAGGATCAGTGTTCGGGTGGAGATTGTGAGGATCAGAGTTGGGCTGGAGATTGTGCGGATCAGTGTTGGACTGGAGATTGTGTGGATCAGTGTTCGGGTGGAGATTGTGAGGATCAGAGTTGGGCTGGAGATTGTGCGGATCAGTGTTGGGCTGGAGATTGTGAGGATCAGTGTTGGGGTGGAGATTGTGAGGATCAGAGTTGGGCTGGAGATTGTGCGGATCAGTGTTGGGCTGGAGATTGTGAGGATCAGTGTTGGGGTGGAGATTGTGTGGATCAGTGTTGGGGTGGAGATTGTGAGGATCAGTGTTGGGCTGGAGATTGTGTGGATCAGTGTTGGACTGGAGATTGTGAGGATCAGTGTTGGGCTGGAGATTGTGAGGATCAGTGTTCGGGTGGAGATTGTGAGGATCAGAGTTGGGCTGGAGATTGTGCGGATCAGTGTTGGACTGGAGATTGTGTGGATCAGTGTTGGGGTGGAGATTGTGAGGATCAGTGTTGGGCTGGAGATTGTGTGGATCAGTGTTGGACTGGAGATTGTGAGGATCAGTGTTGGGGTGGAGATTGTGTGGATCAGTGTTGGGCTGGAGATTGTGTGGATCAGTGTTGGACTGGAGATTGTGAGGATCAGTGTTGGGGTGGAGATTGTGTGGATCAGTGTTGGGCTGGAGATTGTGAGGATCAGTGTTGGACTGGAGATTGTGTGGATCAGTGTTGGACTGGAGATTGTATGGGTCAGTGTTGGGCTGGAGATTGTGAGGATCAGTGTTGGGCTGGAGATTGTGAGGATCAGTGTTGGGCTGGAGATTGTGTGGATCAGTGTTGGGCTGGAGATTGTGTGGATCAGTGTTGGGCTGGAGATTGTGTGGATCAGTGTTGGGGTGGAGATTGTGAGGATCAGAGTTGGGCTGGAGATTGTGCGGATCAGTGTTGGACTGGAGATTGTGTGGATCAGTGTTGGGGTGGAGATTGTGAGGATCAGTGTTGGGCTGGAGATTGTGTGGATCAGTGTTGGACTGGAGATTGTGAGGATCAGTGTTGGGGTGGAGATTGTGTGGATCAGTGTTGGGCTGCAGATTGTGTGGATCAGTGTTGGACTGTAGATTGTGAGGATCAGTGTTGGGCTGGAGATTGTGTGGATCAGTGTGGGACTGGAGATTGTGTGGATCAGTGTTGGGGTGGAGATTGTGAGGATCAGTGTTGGGCTGGAGATTTTGTCGATCAGTGTTGGGCTGGAGATTGTGTGGATCAGTGTTGGACTGGAGATTGCGTGGATCAGTGTTGGACTGGAGATTGTGTTGATCAGAGTTGGGCTGGAGATTGTGTGGATCAGTGTTGGACTGGAGATTGTGTTGATCAGAGTTGGGCTGGAGATTGTGAGGATCAGTGTTGGGCTGGAGATTGTGTGGATCAGTGTTGGGCTGGAGATAGTGTGGATCAGTGTTGGGCTGGAGATTGTGTGGATCAGTGTTGGACTGGAGATTGTGAGGATCAGTGTTGGGCTGGAGATTGTGAGGGTCAGTGTTGGGCTGGAGATTGTGAGGATCAGTGTTGGGCTGGAGATTGTGTGGATCAGTGTTGGGCTGGAGATTGTGAGGATCAGTGTTGGGCTGGAGATTTTGTTGATCAGTGTTGGGCTGGAGATTGTGTGAATCAGTGTTGGACTGGAGATTGTGTGGATCAGTGTTGGGCTGGAGATTGTGTGGATCGGTGTTGGGGTGGAGATTGTGTGGATCAGTGTTGGGGTGGAGATTGTGTGGATCAGTGTTGGACTGTAGATTGTGTGGATCAGTGTTGGGGTGGAGATTGTGTGGATCGGTGTTGGGCTGGAGATTGTGTGGATCAGTGTTGGACTGTAGATTGTGTGGATCAGTGTTGGGGTGGAGATTGTGAGGATCAGTGTTGGGCTGGAGATTGTGAGGATCAGTGTTGGGCTGGAGATTGTGAGGATCAGTGTTGGGCTGGAGATTGTGAGGATCAGTGTTGGGCTTGAGATTGTGTGGATCAGTGTTGGGGTGGAGATTGTGAGGATCAGTGTTGGGCTGGAGATTGTGTGGATCAGTGTTGGGCTGGAGATTGTGTGGATCAGTGTTCGGGTGGAGATTGTGTGGATCAGTGTTGGGCTGGAGATTGTGTGGATCAGTGTTCGGGTGGAGATTGTGAGGATCAGCGTTGGGCTGGAGATTGTGTGGATCAGTGTTGGGGTGGAGATTGTGTGGATCAGTGTTGGGCTGGAGATTGTGTGGATCAGTGTTGGACTGGAGATTGTGTGGATCAGTGTTGGGCTGGAGATTGTGAGGATCAGTGTTGGGCTGGAGATTGTGTGGATCGGTGTTGGGCTGGAGATTGTGAGGTTCAGTGTTGGGGTGGAGATTGTGTGGATCAGTGTTGGGGTGGAGATTGTGAGGATCAGTGTTGGGGTGGAGATTGTGTGGATCAGTGTTGGGGTGGAGATTGTGAGGATCAGTGTTGGGGTGGAGATTGTGTGGATCAGTGTTGCACTGGAGATTGTGTGGGTCAGTATTGGGGTAGAGATTGTGAGGATCAGTGTTGGCCTGGAGATTGTGTGGATCAGTGTTGGACTGGAGATGGTGTGGATCAGTGTTGGGCTGGAGATTGTGTGGGTCAGTATTGGGGTAGAGATTGTGAGGATCAGTGTTGGCCTGGAGATTGTGAGGATCATTGTTGGACTGGAGATTGTGTGGATCGGTGTTGGGGTGGAGATTGTGTGGATCAGTGTTGGGCTGGAGATTGTGAGGATCAGTGTTGGGCTGGAGATTGTGAGGATCAGTGTTGGGCTGGAGATTGTGATGATCAGTGTTGGACTGGAGATTGTGAGGATCAGTGTTGGGCTGGAGATTGTGTGGATCAGTGTTGGGCTGGAGATTGTGTGGATCAGTGTTGGGCTGGAGATTGTGTGGGTCAGTATTGGGGTAGAGATTGTGAGGATCAGTGTTGGACTGGAGATTGTGTGGATCAGTGTTGGACTGGAGATTGTGTGGATCAGTGTTGGGCTGGAGATTGTGAGGATCAGAGTTGGGCTGGAGATTGTGTGGATCGGTGTTGGGCTGGAGATTGTGAGGTTCAGTGTTGGGGTGGAGATTGTGTGGATCAGTGTTGGGGTGGAGATTGTGAGGATCAGTGTTGGGGTGGAGCTTGTGTGGATCAGTGTTGGGGTGGAGATTGTGTGGGTCAGTGTTGGGCTGGAGATTGTGTGGATCAGTGTTGGGCTGGAGATTGTGAGGATCAGTGTTGGGGTGGAGATTGTGAGGATCAGTGTTGGGCTGGAGATTGTGAGGATCAGTGTTGGGGTGGAGATTGTGAGGATCAGTGTTGGGCTGGAGATTGTGTGGATCAGTGTTGGGCTGGAGATTGTGTGGGTCAGTGTTGGGCTGGAGATTGTGAGGATCAGTGTTGGGGTGGAGATTGTGAGGATCAGTGTTGGGCTGGAGATTGTGAGGATCAGTGTTGGGCTGGAGATTGTGAGGATCAGTGTTGGGCTGGAGATTGTGATGATCAGTGTTGGGCTGGATATTGTGAGGATCAGTGTTGGGCTGGAGATTGTGTGGATCAGTGTTGGGCTGGAGATTGTGTGGATCAGTGTTGGGATGGAGATTGTGTGGATCAGTGTTGGGCTGGAGATTGTGTGGATCAGTGTTCGGGTGGAGATTGTGTGGATCAGTGTTGGGCTGGAGATTGTGTGGATCAGTGTTCGGGTGGAGATTGTGAGGATCAGCGTTGGGCTGGAGATTGTGTGGATCAGTGTTGGGGTGGAGATTGTGTGGATCAGTGTTGGGCTGGAGATTGTGTGGATCAGTGTTCGGGTGGAGATTGTGAGGATCAGTGTTTGGCTGGAGATTGTGAGGATCAGTGTTGGGCTGGAGATTGTGTGGGTCAGTATTGGGGTAGAGATTGTGAGGATCAGTGTTGGACTGGAGATTGTGTGGATCAGTGTTGGACTGGAGATTGTGTGGATCAGTGTTGGGCTGGAGATTGTGAGGATCAGAGTTGGGCTGGAGATTGTGTGGATCGGTGTTGGGCTGGAGATTGTGAGGTTCAGTGTTGGGGTGGAGATTGTGTGGATCAGTGTTGGGGTGGAGATTGTGAAGATCAGTGTTGGGGTGGAGATTGTGTGGATCAGTGTTGGGGTGGAGATTGTGAGGATCAGAGTTGGGCTGGAGATTGTGTGGATCAGTGTTGGGCTGGAGATTGTGAGGTTCAGTGTTGGGGTGGAGATTGTGTGGATCAGTGTTGGGGTGGAGATTGTGAGGATCTGTGTTGGGCTGGAGATTGTGAGGATCAGAGTTGGGCTGGTGATTGTGTGGATCAGTGTTGGGGTAGAGATTGTGAGGATCAGTGTTGGGGTGGAGATTGTGAGGATCAGTGTTGGGCTGGATATTGTGAGGATCAGTGTTGGGCTGGAGATTGTGTGGATCAGTGTTCGGGTGGAGATTGTGTGGATCAGTGTTGGGCTGGAGATTGTGTGGATCAGTGTTCGGGTGGAGATTGTGAGGATCAGCGTTGGGCTGGAGATTGTGTGGATCAGTGTTGGGGTGGAGATTGTGTGGATCAGTGTTGGGCTGGAGATTGTGTGGATCAGTGTTCGGGTGGAGATTGTGAGGATCAGTGTTGGGCTGGAGATTGTGAGGATCAGTGTTGGGCTGGAGATTGTGTGGGTCAGTATTGGGGTAGAGATTGTGAGGATCAGTGTTGGACTGGAGATTGTGTGGATCAGTGTTGGACTGGAGATTGTGTGGATCAGTGTTGGGCTGGAGATTGTGAGGATCAGTGTTGGGCTGGAGATTGTGTGGATCGGTGTTGGGCTGGAGATTGTGTGGATCAGTGTTGGGGTGGAGATTGTGAGGATCAGTGTTGGGGTGGAGATTGTGTGGATCAGTGTTGGGGTGGAGATTGTGAGGATCAGTGTTGGGGTGGGGATTGTGTGGATCAGTGTTGCACTGGAGATTGTGTGGGTCAGTATTGGGGTAGAGATTGTGAGGATCAGTGTTGGCCTGGAGATTGTGTGGATCAGTGTTGGACTGGAGATGGTGTGGATCAGTGTTGGGCTGGAGATTGTGTGGGTCAGTATTGGGGTAGAGATTGTGAGGATCAGTGTTGGCCTGGAGATTGTGAGGATCATTGTTGGACTGGAGATTGTGTGGATCGGTGTTGGGGTGGAGATTGTGTGGATCAGTGTTGGGCTGGAGATTGTGAGGATCAGTGTTGGGCTGGAGATTGTGAGGATCAGTGTTGGGCTGGAGATTGTGATGATCAGTGTTGGACTGGAGATTGTGAGGATCAGTGTTGGGCTGGAGATTGTGTGGATCAGTGTTGGGCTGGAGATTGTGTGGATCAGTGTTGGGCTGGAGATTGTGTGGGTCAGTATTGGGGTAGAGATTGTGAGGATCAGTGTTGGACTGGAGATTGTGTGGATCAGTGTTGGACTGGAGATTGTGTGGATCAGTGTTGGGCTGGAGATTGTGAGGATCAGAGTTGGGCTGGAGATTGTGTGGATCAGTGTTGGGGTGGAGATTGTGAGGATCAGTGTTGGGGTGGAGATTGTGTGGATCAGTGTTGGGGTGGAGATCGTGTGGGTCAGTGTTGGGCTGGAGATTGTGTGGATCAGTGTTGGGCTGGAGATTGTGAGGATCAGTGTTGGGGTGGAGATTGTGAGGATCAGTGTTGGGCTGGAGATTGTGAGGATCAGTGTTGGGGTGGAGATTGTGAGGATCAGTGTTGGGCTGGAGATTGTGTGGATCAGTGTTGGGGTGGAGATTGTGTGGGTCAGTGTTGGGCTGGAGATTGTGAGGATCAGTGTTGGGGTGGAGATTGTGAGGATCAGTGTTGGGCTGGAGATTGTGAGGATCAGTGTTGGGCTGGAGATTGTGAGGATCAGTGTTGGGCTGGAGATTGTGATGATCAGTGTTGGGCTGGATATTGTGAGGATCAGTGTTAGGCTGGAGATTGTGTGGATCAGTGTTGGGCTGGAGATTGTGTGGATCAGTGTTGGGATGGAGATTGTGTGGATCAGTGTTGGGCTGGAGATTGTGTGGATCAGTGTTCGGGTGGAGATTGTGTGGATCAGTGTTGGGCTGGAGATTGTGTGGATCAGTGTTCGGGTGGAGATTGTGAGGATCAGCGTTGGGCTGGAGATTGTGTGGATCAGTGTTGGGGTGGAGATTGTGTGGATCAGTGTTGGGCTGGAGATTGTGTGGATCAGTGTTCGGGTGGAGATTGTGAGGATCAGTGTTTGGCTGGAGATTGTGAGGATCAGTGTTGGGCTGGAGATTGTGTGGGTCAGTATTGGGGTAGAGATTGTGAGGATCAGTGTTGGACTGGAGATTGTGTGGATCAGTGTTGGACTGGAGATTGTGTGGATCAGTGTTGGGCTGGAGATTGTGAGGATCAGAGTTGGGCTGGAGATTGTGTGGATCGGTGTTGGGCTGGAGATTGTGAGGTTCAGTGTTGGGGTGGAGATTGTGTGGATCAGTGTTGGGGTGGAGATTGTGAAGATCAGTGTTGGGGTGGAGATTGTGTGGATCAGTGTTGGGGTGGAGATTGTGAGGATCAGTGTTGGGGTGGAGATTGTGTGGATCAGTGTTGGACTGGAGATTGTGTGGGTCAGTATTGGGGTAGAGATTGTGAGGAGCAGTGTTGGCCTGGAGATTGTGTGGATCAGTGTTGGACTGGAGATTGTGTGGATCAGTGTTGGGGTGGAGATTGTGTGGATCAGTGTTGGGCTGGAGATTGTGAGGATCAGAGTTGGGCTGGAGATTGTGTGGATCAGTGTTGGGCTGGAGATTGTGAGGTTCAGTGTTGGGGTGGAGATTGTGTGGATCAGTGTTGGGGTGGAGATTGTGAGGATCTGTGTTGGGCTGGAGATTGTGAGGATCAGAGTTGGGCTGGTGATTGTGTGGATCAGTGTTGGGGTAGAGATTGTGAGGATCAGTGTTGGGGTGGCGATTGTGAGGATCAGTGTTGGGCTGGATATTGTGAGGATCAGTGTTGGGCTGGAGATTGTGAGGATCAGTGTTGGGGTGGAGATTGTGAGGATCAGTGTTGGGGTGGAGATTGTGTGGATCAGTGTTGGGCAGGAGATTGTGTGGATCAGTGTTGGGCTAGAGATTGTGAGGATCAGTGTTGGGCTGGAGTTAGTGTGGATCAGTGTTGGGCTGGAGATTGTGTGGGTCAGTGTTGGGCAGGAGATTGTGTGGATCAGTGTTGGGCTGGAGATTGTGTGGTTCAGTGTTGGGCTGGAGATTGTGAGGATCAGTGTTGGGCTGGAGATTGTGAGGATCAGTATTAGGGTGGAGATTGTGAGGATCAGTGTTGGGGTGGAGATTGTGTGGATCAGTGTTGGGCTGGAGATTGTGTGGATCAATGTTGGGCTGGAGATTTTGTGGATCAGTGTTGGACTGGAGATTGTGTGGATCAGTGTTGGCCTGGAGATTGTGTGGATCATTGTTGGGCTGGAGATTGTGAGGATAAGTGTTGGGCTGGAGATTGTGTGGATCTGTGTTGGGCTGGAGATTGTGTGGTTCTGTGTTGGGCTGGAGATTGTGAGGATCTGTGTTGGGGTGGAGATTCTGTGGATCAGCGTTGGGGTGGTGATTGTGAGGATCAGTGTTGGGTTGGAGATTGTGAGGATCATTGTTGGGGTGGAGATTGTGTGGATCTGTGTTGGGCTGGAGATTGTGAGGGTCAGTGTTGGGCTGGAGATTGTGAGGATCTGTGTTGGGCTGGAGATTGTGAGGGTCAGTGTTGGGGTGGTGATTGTGAGGATCTGTGTTGGGCTGGAGATTGTGTGGATCAGTGTTGGGGTGGAGATTGTGAGGATCAGTGTTGGGCTGGAGATTGTGAGGATCAGTGTTGGGCTGGAGATTGTGTGGATCAGTGTTGGGGTAGAGATTGTGAGGATCAGTGTTGGCCTGGAGATTGTGTGGATCAGTGTTGGACTGGAGATGGTGTGGATCAGTGTTGGGCTGGAGATTGTGTGGGTCAGTATTGGGGTAGAGATTGTGAGGATCAGTGTTGGCCTGGAGATTGTGTGGATCAGTGTTGCACTGGAGATTGTGTGGGTCAGTATTGGGGTAGAGATTGTGAGGATCAGTGTTGGCCTGGAGATTGTGTGGATCAGTGTTGGACTGGAGATGGTGTGGATCAGTGTTGGGCTGGAGATTGTGTGGGTCAGTATTGGGGTAGAGATTGTGAGGATCAGTGTTGGCCTGGAGATTGTGAGGATCATTGTTGGACTGGAGATTGTGTGGATCGGTGTTGGGGTGGAGATTGTGTGGATCAGTGTTGGGCTGGAGATTGTGAGGATCAGTGTTGGGCTGGAGATTGTGAGGATCAGTGTTGGGCTGGAGATTGTGATGATCAGTGTTGGACTGGAGATTGTGAGGATCAGTGTTGGGCTGGAGATTGTGTGGATCAGTGTTGGGCTGGAGATTGTGTGGATCAGTGTTGGGCTGGAGATTGTGTGGGTCAGTATTGGGGTAGAGATTGTGAGGATCAGTGTTGGACTGGAGATTGTGTGGATCAGTGTTGGACTGGAGATTGTGTGGATCAGTGTTGGGCTGGAGATTGTGAGGATCAGAGTTGGGCTGGAGATTGTGTGGATCAGTGTTGGGGTGGAGATTGTGAGGATCAGTGTTGGGGTGGAGATTGTGTGGATCAGTGTTGGGGTGGAGATCGTGTGGGTCAGTGTTGGGCTGGAGATTGTGTGGATCAGTGTTGGGCTGGAGATTGTGAGGATCAGTGTTGGGGTGGAGATTGTGAGGATCAGTGTTGGGCTGGAGATTGTGAGGATCAGTGTTGGGGTGGAGATTGTGAGGATCAGTGTTGGGCTGGAGATTGTGTGGATCAGTGTTGGGGTGGAGATTGTGTGGGTCAGTGTTGGGCTGGAGATTGTGAGGATCAGTGTTGGGGTGGAGATTGTGAGGATCAGTGTTGGGCTGGAGATTGTGAGGATCAGTGTTGGGCTGGAGATTGTGAGGATCAGTGTTGGGCTGGAGATTGTGATGATCAGTGTTGGGCTGGATATTGTGAGGATCAGTGTTAGGCTGGAGATTGTGTGGATCAGTGTTGGGCTGGAGATTGTGTGGATCAGTGTTGGGATGGAGATTGTGTGGATCAGTGTTGGGCTGGAGATTGTGTGGATCAGTGTTCGGGTGGAGATTGTGTGGATCAGTGTTGGGCTGGAGATTGTGTGGATCAGTGTTCGGGTGGAGATTGTGAGGATCAGCGTTGGGCTGGAGATTGTGTGGATCAGTGTTGGGGTGGAGATTGTGTGGATCAGTGTTGGGCTGGAGATTGTGTGGATCAGTGTTCGGGTGGAGATTGTGAGGATCAGTGTTTGGCTGGAGATTGTGAGGATCAGTGTTGGGCTGGAGATTGTGTGGGTCAGTATTGGGGTAGAGATTGTGAGGATCAGTGTTGGACTGGAGATTGTGTGGATCAGTGTTGGACTGGAGATTGTGTGGATCAGTGTTGGGCTGGAGATTGTGAGGATCAGAGTTGGGCTGGAGATTGTGTGGATCGGTGTTGGGCTGGAGATTGTGAGGTTCAGTGTTGGGGTGGAGATTGTGTGGATCAGTGTTGGGGTGGAGATTGTGAAGATCAGTGTTGGGGTGGAGATTGTGTGGATCAGTGTTGGGGTGGAGATTGTGAGGATCAGTGTTGGGGTGGAGATTGTGTGGATCAGTGTTGGACTGGAGATTGTGTGGGTCAGTATTGGGGTAGAGATTGTGAGGAGCAGTGTTGGCCTGGAGATTGTGTGGATCAGTGTTGGACTGGAGATTGTGTGGATCAGTGTTGGGGTGGAGATTGTGTGGATCAGTGTTGGGCTGGAGATTGTGAGGATCAGAGTTGGGCTGGAGATTGTGTGGATCAGTGTTGGGCTGGAGATTGTGAGGTTCAGTGTTGGGGTGGAGATTGTGTGGATCAGTGTTGGGGTGGAGATTGTGAGGATCTGTGTTGGGCTGGAGATTGTGAGGATCAGAGTTGGGCTGGTGATTGTGTGGATCAGTGTTGGGGTAGAGATTGTGAGGATCAGTGTTGGGGTGGCGATTGTGAGGATCAGTGTTGGGCTGGATATTGTGAGGATCAGTGTTGGGCTGGAGATTGTGAGGATCAGTGTTGGGGTGGAGATTGTGAGGATCAGTGTTGGGGTGGAGATTGTGTGGATCAGTGTTGGGCAGGAGTTTGTGTGGATCAGTGTTGGGCTAGAGATTGTGAGGATCAGTGTTGGGCTGGAGTTAGTGTGGATCAGTGTTGGGCTGGAGATTGTGTGGGTCAGTGTTGGGCAGGAGATTGTGTGGATCAGTGTTGGGCTGGAGATTGTGTGGTTCAGTGTTGGGCTGGAGATTGTGAGGATCAGTGTTGGGCTGGAGATTGTGAGGATCAGTATTAGGGTGGAGATTGTGAGGATCAGTGTTGGGGTGGAGATTGTGTGGATCAGTGTTGGGCTGGAGATTGTGTGGATCAATGTTGGGCTGGAGATTTTGTGGATCAGTGTTGGACTGGAGATTGTGTGGATCAGTGTTGGCCTGGAGATTGTGTGGATCATTGTTGGGCTGGAGATTGTGAGGATAAGTGTTGGGCTGGAGATTGTGTGGATCTGTGTTGGGCTGGAGATTGTGTGGTTCTGTGTTGGGCTGGAGATTGTGAGGATCTGTGTTGGGGTGGAGATTCTGTGGATCAGCGTTGGGGTGGTGATTGTGAGGATCAGTGTTGGGTTGGAGATTGTGAGGATCATTGTTGGGGTGGAGATTGTGTGGATCTGTGTTGGGCTGGAGATTGTGAGGGTCAGTGTTGGGCTGGAGATTGTGAGGATCTGTGTTGGGCTGGAGATTGTGAGGGTCAGTGTTGGGGTGGTGATTGTGAGGATCTGTGTTGGGCTGGAGATTGTGTGGATCAGTGTTGGGGTGGAGATTGTGAGGATCAGTGTTGGGCTGGAGATTGTGAGGATCAGTGTTGGGCTGGAGATTGTGTGGATCAGTGTTGGACTGGAGATTGTGAGGATCAGTGTTGGGGTGGAGATTGTGAGGATCAGTGTTGGGGTGGAGATTGTGAGGATCAGTGTTGGGGTGGAGATTGTGAGGATCACTGTTGGGGTAGAGATTGTGTGGATCAGTGTTGGGCTGGAAATTGTGTGGATCAGTGTTGGGCTGGAGATTGTGAGGATCAGTGTTGGGGTGGAGATTGTGAGGATCAGCGTTGGACTGGAGATTGTGAGGGTCAGTGTTGGGCTGGAGATTGTGTGGATCAGTATTGGGCTGGAGATTGTGTGGATCAGTGTTGGACTGGAGATTGCGTGGGTCAGTATTGGGCTGGAGACTGTGTGTACCAGTGTTGGACTGGAGATTGTGAGGATCAGTGTTGGGGTGGAGATTGTGTGGATCAGTGTTGGGCTGGAGATTGTGTGGATCAGCGTTGGACTGGAGATTGTGAGGGTCAGTGTTGGGCTGGAGATTGTGAGGATCAGTGTTGGGGTGGAGATTATGAGGATCAGTGTTGGGCTGGAGATTGTGAGAATCGGTGTTGGGGTGGAGATTGTGAGGATCAGTGTTGGACTGGAGATTGTGTGGATCAGTGTTGGACTGGAGATTGTGTGGATCAGTGTTGGGCTGGAGATTGTGTGGATCAGTGTTGGGCTGGAGATTGTGTGGATCACTGTTGGGCTGGAGATTGTGTGGATCAGTGTTGGACTGGAGATTGTGTGGATCAGTGTTGGACTGGAGATTGTGTGGATCAGTGTTGGACTGGAGATTGTGAGGATCACTGTTGGGCTGGAGATTGTGTGGATCAGTGTTGGACTGGAGATTGTGTGGATCAGTGTTGGGCTGGAGATTGTGTGGATCAGTGTTGGGTTGGAGATTGTGTGGATCAGTGTTGGGGTGGAGATTGTGTGGATCAGTGTTGGGCTGGAGATTGTATGGATCAGTGTTGGGGTGGAGATTGTGTGGATCTGTGTTGGGCTGGAGTTTGTGAGGGTCAGTGTTGGGCTGGAGATTGTGAGGATCTGTGTTGGGCTGGAGATTGTGAGGGTCAGTGTTGGGGTGGTGATTGTGAGGATCTGTGTTGGGCTGGAGATTGTGTGGATCAGTGTTGGGGTGGAGATTGTGTGGATCGGAGTTGGGCTGGAGACTGTGAGGATCAGTGTTGGACTGGAGATTGTGAGGATCAGTGTTGGACTGGAGATTGTGAGGATCAGTGTTGGGGTGGAGATTGTGAGGATCAGTGTTGGGGTGGAGATTGTGAGGATCAGTGTTGGGGTGGAGATTGTGAGGATCACTGTTGGGGTAGAGATTGTGTGGATCAGTGTTGGGCTGGAAATTGTGTGGATCAGTGTTGGGCTGGAGATTGTGAGGATCAGTGTTGGGGTGGAGATTGTGAGGATCAGTGTTTGGGTGGAGATTGTGAGGATCACTGTTGGGGTGGAGATTGTGTGGATCAGTATTGGGCTGGAGATTGTGTGGATCAGTGTTGGACTGGAGATTGTGAGGGTCAGTGTTGGGCTGGAGATTGTGTGGATCAGTATTGGGCTGGAGATTGTGTGTACCAGTGTTGGACTGGAGATTGTGAGGATCAGTGTTGGGGTGGAGATTGTGTGGATCAGTGTTGGGCTGGAGATTGTGTGGATCAGCGTTGGACTGGAGATTGTGAGGGTCAGTGTTGGGCTGGAGATTGTGAGGATCAGTGTTGGGGTGGAGATTATGAGGATCAGTGTTGGGCTGGAGATTGTGAGAATCGGTGTTGGGGTGGAGATTGTGAGGATCAGTGTTGGACTGGAGATTGTGTGGATCAGTGTTGGACTGGAGATTGTGTGGATCAGTGTTGGGCTGGAGATTGTATGGATCACTGTTGGGCTGGAGATTGTGTGGATCAGTGTTGGGCTGGAGATTGTGTGGATCAGTGTTGGGTTGGAGATTGTGTGGATCAGTGTTGGGGTGGAGATTGTGTGGATCAGTGTTGGGCTGGAGATTGTATGGATCAGTGTTGGGCTGGACATTGTGTGGATCAGTGTTGGGCTGGAGATTGTGTGGATCAGTGTTGGGGTGGAGATTGTGTGGATCAGTGTTGGGCTGGAGATTGTGAGCATCAGTGTTGGGCTGGAGATTGTGTGGATCAGTGTTGGGCTGGAGATTGTGTGGATCAGTGTTGGGCTGGAAATTGTATGGAGCAGTGTTGGGGTGGAGATTGTGAGGATCAGTGTTGGACTGGAGATTGTGCGGATCAGTGTTGGTCTGGATATTGTGTGGATCAGTGTTGGGCTGGAGATTGTGTGGATCAGTGTTGGGCTGGAGATTGCGAGGATCAGTGTTGGGCTGGAGATTGTGTGGATCAGTGTTGGGGTGGAGATTGTGTGGATCAGTGTTGGGCTGGAGATTGTGTGGATCAGTGTTGGGCTGGAGATTGTGAGGATCAGTGTTGGGCTGGAGATTGTGTGGATCAGTGTTGGGCTCGAGATTGTGTGGATCAGTGTTGGGCTGGAGATTGTGAGGATCAGTGTTGGGCTGGAGATTGTGTGGTCGGTGTTGGACTGGAGATTGTGAGGATCAGTGTTGGGCTGGAGATTGTGAGGATCAGTGTTGGGCTGGAGATTGTGAGGATCAGTGTTGGGCTGGAGATTGTGTGGATCAGTGTTGGGGTAGAGATTGTGAGGATCAGTGTTGGTCTGGAGATTGTGTGGATCAGTGTTGGGCTGGAGATTGTGAGGATCAGTGTTGGGCTGGAGATTGTGAGGATCAGAGTTGGACTGGAGATTGTGTGGATCAGTGTTGGGCTGGAGATTGTGAGGATCAGTGTTGGGCTGGAGATTGTGAGGATCAATTTTGGGGTGGAGATTGTGTGGATCAGTGTTGGGGTGGAGATTGTGTGGATCAGTGTTGGGCTGGAGATTGTGTGGATCAGTGTTGGGCTGGAGATTGTGTGGGTCAGTGTTGGGGTGGAGATTGTGTGGATCAGTGTTGGGCTGGAGATTGTGAGGATCAGTGTTGGGCTGGAGATTGTGTGGATCAGTGTTTGGCTGGAGATTGTGAGGATCAGTGTTGGGCTGGAGATTGTGTGGATCAGTGTTGAGCTGGAGATTGTGAGGATCAGTGTTGGGGTGGAGATTGTGAGAATCACTGTTGGGGTGCAGATTGTGTGGATCAGTGTTGGGCTGGAGATTGTGAGGATCAGTGTTGGGGTGGAGATTGTGAGGATCAGTGCTGTGCTGGAGATTGTGTGGATCAGTGTTGGGCTGGAGATTGTGAGGATCACTGTTGGGGTGGAGATTCTGTGGATCAGTGTTGGGGTGGAGATTGTGTGGATCTGTGTTGGACTGGAGATTGTGAGGATCAGTGTTGGGCTGGAGATTGTGTGGATCAGTGTTTGGCTGGAGATTGTGAGGATCAGTGTTGGGCTGGAGATTGTGTGGATCAGTGTTGGGCTGGAGATTGTGAGGATCAGTGTTGGACTGGAGATTGTGTGGATCAGTGTTGGGCTGGAGATTGTGAGGATCAGTGTTGGGATGGAGATTGTGTGGATCAGTGTTGGGGTGGAGATTGTGAGGATCAGTGTTGGGCTGGAGATTGTGAGGATCAGTGTTGGGCTGGAGATTGTGAGGATCAGTGTTGGGCTGGAGATTGTGAGGATCAGTGTTGGGCTGGAGATTGTGTGGATCAGTGTTGGGGTAGAGATTGTGAGGATCAGTGTTGGTCTGGAGATTGTGTGGATCAGTGTTGGGCTGGAGATTGTGAGGATCAGTGTTGGGCTGGAGATTGTGAGGATCAGAGTTGGACTGGAGATTGTGTGGATCAGTGTTGGGCTGGAGATTGTGAGGATCAGTGTTGGGCTGGAGATTGTGAGGATCAATTTTGGGGTGGAGATTGTGTGGATCAGTGTTGGGGTGGAGATTGTGTGGATCAGTGTTGGGCTGGAGATTGTGTGGATCAGTGTTGGGCTGGAGATTGTGTGGGTCAGTGTTGGGGTGGAGATTGTGTGGATCAGTGTTGGGCTGGAGATTGTGAGGATCAGTGTTGGGCTGGAGATTGTGTGGATCAGTGTTTGGCTGGAGATTGTGAGGATCAGTGTTGGGCTGGAGATTGTGTGGATCAGTGTTGAGCTGGAGATTGTGAGGATCAGTGTTGGGGTGGAGATTGTGAGAATCACTGTTGGGGTGCAGATTGTGTGGATCAGTGTTGGGCTGGAGATTGTGAGGATCAGTGTTGGGGTGGAGATTGTGAGGATCAGTGCTGTGCTGGAGATTGTGTGGATCAGTGTTGGGCTGGAGATTGTGAGGATCACTGTTGGGGTGGAGATTCTGTGGATCAGTGTTGGGGTGGAGATTGTGTGGATCTGTGTTGGACTGGAGATTGTGAGGATCAGTGTTGGGCTGGAGATTGTGTGGATCAGTGTTTGGCTGGAGATTGTGAGGATCAGTGTTGGGCTGGAGATTGTGTGGATCAGTGTTGGGCTGGAGATTGTGAGGATCAGTGTTGGACTGGAGATTGTGTGGATCAGTGTTGGGCTGGAGATTGTGAGGATCAGTGTTGGGATGGAGATTGTGTGGATCAGTGTTGGGGTGGAGATTGTGAGGATCAGTGTTGGGCTGGAGATTGTGAGGATCAGTGTTGGGGTGGAGATTGTGAGGATCAGTGTTGGGCTGGAGATTGTGTGGATCAGTGTTGGGCTGGAGATTGTGTGGATCAGTGTTGGGCTGGAGATTGTGTGGATCAGTGTTGGGCTGGAGATTGTGTGGATCAGTGTTGGGCTGGAGATTGTGAGGATCAGTGTTGGGGTGGAGATTGTGAGGATCAGTGTTGGGGTGGAGATTGTGTGGATCAGTATTAGGGTGGAGATTGTGAGGATCAGTGTTGTGGTGGAGATTGTGTGGATCAGTGTTGGGCTGGAGATTGTGAGGATCAGTGTTGGGGTGGAGATTGTGAGGATCAGTGTTGGGCTGGAGATTGTGAGGATCAGTGTTGGGCTGGAGATTGTGAGGATCAGTGTTGGGCTGGAGATTGTGAGGATCAGTGTTGGGCTGGAGATTCTGTGGATCAGCGTTGGGGTGGAGATTGTGTGGATCAGTGTTGGGTTGGAGATTGTGAGGATCAGTGTTGGGGTGGAGATTGTGAGGATCAGTGTTGGGCTGGAGATTGTGAGGATCATTGTTGGGGTGGAGATTGTGAGGATCAGTGTTGGGGTGGTGATTGTGAGGATCTGTGTTGGGGTGGTGATTGTGAGGATCTGTGTTGGGCTGGAGATTGTGTGGATCAGTGTTGGGCTGGAGATTGTGAGGATCTGTGTTGGGGTGGAGATTGTGTGGATCAGTGTTGGGTTGGAGATTGTGAGGATCATTGTTGGGGTGGAGATTGTGAGGATCAGTGTTGGGGTGGTGATTGTGAGGATCTGTGTTGGGCTGGAGATTGTGTGGATCAGTGTTGGGCTGGAGATTGTGAGGATCTGTGTTGGGCTGGAGATTGTGAGGATCAGTGTTGGGGTGGTGATTGTGAGGATCTGTGTTGGGCTGGAGATTGTGTGGATCAGTGTTGGGGTGGAGATTGTGAGGATCAGTGTTGGGCTGGAGATTGTGAGGATCAGTGTTGGGGTGGAGATTGTGAGGATCAGTGTTGGGCTGGAGATTGTGAGGGTCAGTGTTGGGGTGGAGATTGTGAGGATCAGTGTTGGGGTGGAGATTGTGAGGATCAGTGTTGGGGTGGAGATTGTGAGGATCACTGTTGGGGTAGAGATTGTGTGGATCAGTGTTGGGCTGGAAATTGTGTGGATCAGTGTTGGGCTGGAGATTGTGAGGATCAGTGTTGGAGTGGAGATTGTGAGGATCAGTGTTTGGGTGGAGATTGTGTGGATCAGTATTGGGCTGGAGATTGTGTGGATCAGTGTTGGACTGTAGATTGTGAGGGTCAGTGTTGGGCTGGAGATTGTGTGGATCAGTATTAGGCTGGAGATTGTGTGGATCAGTGTTGGACTGGAGATTGCGTGGGTCAGTATTGGGCTGGAGACTGTGTGTACCAGTGTTGGACTGGAGATTGTGAGGATCAGTGTTGGGGTGGAGATTGTGTGGATCAGTGTTGGGCTGGAGATTGTGTGGATCAGCGTTGGACTGGAGATTGTGAGGGTCAGTGTTGGGCTGGAGATTGTGAGGATCAGTGTTGGGGTGGAGATTATGAGGATCAGCGTTGGGCTGGAGATTGTGTGTATCAGTGTTGGGCTGGAGATTGTGTGGATCAGTGTTGGGCTGGAGATTGTGAGGATCAGTGTTGGGCTGGAGATTGTGTGGATCAGTGTTGGGGTGGAGATTGTGAGGATCAGTGTTGGGCTGGAGATTGTGTGGATCAGTGTTGGGCTGGAGATTGTGAGGATCAGTGTTGGGCTGGAGATTGTGTGGATCAGTGTTGGGCTGGAGATTGTGTGGATCAGCGTTGGACTGGAGATTGTGAGGGTCAGTGTTGGCCTGGAGATTGTGAGGATCAGTGTTGGGGTGGAGATTATGAGGATCAGCGTTGGGCTGGAGATTGTGTGTATCAGTGTTGGGCTGGAGATTGTGTGGATCAGTGTTGGGCTGGAGATTGTGAGGATCAGTGTTGGGCTGGAGATTGTGAGGATCAGTGTTGGGGTGGAGATTGTGTGGATCAGTGTTGGGCTGGAGATTGTGAGGATCAGTGTTGGGCTGGAGATTGTGTGGATCAGTGTTGGTCTGGAGATTGTGTGGATCAGTGTTGGGTTGGAGATTGTGTGGATCAGTGTTGGGGTGGAGATTGTGTGGATCAGTGTTGGGCTGGAGATTGTATGGATCAGTGTTGGGCTGGACATTGTGTGGATCAGTGTTGGGCTGGAGATTGTGTGGATCAGTGTTGGGGTGGAGATTGTGTGGATCAGTGTTGGGCTGGAGATTGTGAGCATCAGTGTTGGGCTGGAGATTGTGTGGATCAGTGTTGGGCTGGAGATTGTGTGGATCAGTGTTGGGCTGGAGATTGTGTGGATCAGTGTTGGGCTGGAAATTGTATGGAGCAGTGTTGGGGTGGAGATTGTGAGGATCAGTGTTAGACTGGAGATTGTGCGGATCAGTGTTGGGCTGGAGATTGTGTGGATCAGTGTTGGGCTGGAGATTGTGTGGATCAGTGTTGGGCTGGAGATTGCGAGGATCAGTGTTGGGCTGGAGATTGTGTGGATCAGTGTTGGGGTGGAGATTGTGTGGATCAGTGTTGGGCTGGAGATTGTGTGGATCAGTGTTGGGCTGGAGATTGTGAGGATCAGTGTTGGGCTGGAGATTGTGAGGATCAGTGTTGGGCTGGAGATTGTGTGGATCAGTGTTGGGCTGGAGATTGTGTGGATCAGTGTTGGGCTGGAGATTGTGAGGATCAGTGTTGGGCTGGAGATTGTGTGGTCGGTGTTGGACTGGAGATTGTGAGGATCAGTGTTGGGCTGGAGATTGTGAGGATCAGTGTTGGGCTGGAGATTGTGAGGATCAGTGTTGGGCTGGAGATTGTGTGGATCAGTGTTGGGGTAGAGATTGTGAGGATCAGTGTTGGTCTGGAGATTGTGTGGATCAGTGTTGGGCTGGAGATTGTGAGGATCAGTGTTGGGGTGGAGATTGTGAGGATCAGAGTTGGACTGGAGATTGTGTGGATCAGTGTTGGGCTGGAGATTGTGAGGATCAGTGTTGGGCTGGAGATTGTGAGGATCAATGTTGGGGTGGAGATTGTGTGGATCAGTGTTGGGGTGGAGATTGTGTGGATCAGTGTTGGGCTGGAGATTGCGTGGATCAGTGTTGGGCTGGAGATTGTGTGGGTCAGTGTTGGGGTGGAGATTGTGTGGATCAGTGTTGGGCTGGAGATTGTGAGGATCAGTGTTGGGCTGGAGATTGTGTGGATCAGTGTTGGGCTGGAGATTGTGTGGATCAGTGTTGGGCTGGAGATTGTGTGGATAAGTGTTGAGCTGGAGATTGTGAGGATCAGTGTTGGGGTGGAGATTGTGAGGATCACTGTTGGGGTGGAGATTGTGTGGATCAGTGCTGGGCTGGAGATTGTGTGGATCAGTGTTGGGCTGGAGATTGTGAGGATCACTGTTGGGGTGGAGATTCTGTGGATCAGTGTTGGGGTGGAGATTGTGTGGATCTGTGTTGGACTGGAGATTCTGAGGATCAGTGTTGGGCTGGAGATTGTGTGGATCAGTGTTGGGCTGGAGATTGTGAGGATCAGTGTTGGGCTGGAGATTGTGTGGATCAGTGTTGGACTGGAGATTGTGAGGGTCTCTTTTGGGCTGGAGATTGTGAGGATCAGTGTTGGACTGCAGATTGTGAGGATCAGTGTTGGGCTGGAGATTGTGTGGAGCAGTGTTGGGGTGGAGATTGTGTGGATCAGTGTTGGGGTGGAGATTGTGTGGATCAGTGTTGGGCTGGAGATTGTGTGGATCAGTGTTGGACTGGAGATTGTGTGGATCAGTGTTGGGGTGGAGATTGTGTGGATCAGTGTTGGGCTGGAGATTGTGTGGATCAGTGTTGGACTGGAGATTGTGAGGATCGGTGTTGGGGTGGAGATTGTGAGGATCAGTGTTGGGCTGGAGATTGTGTGGATCAGTGTTGGGCTGGAGATTTTGAGGATCAGTGTTGGGCTGGAGATTGTGAGGATCAGTGTTGGGCTGGAGATTGTGAGGATCATTGTTGAGCTGGAGATTGTGAGGATCAGTGTTGAGCTGGAAATTGTGTGGATCAGTGTTGGGCTGGAGATTGTGTGGATCAGTGTTGGGCTGGAGATTGTGTGGATCAGTGTTGGGCTGGAGATTGTGTGGATCCGTGTTGGGGTGGAGATTGTGAGGATCAGTGTTGGGCTGGAGATTGTGAGGATCAGTGTTGGGGTGGAGATTGTGAGGATCAGTGTTGGGGTGGAGATTGTGAGGATCAGTGTTGGGGTGGAGATTGTGAGGATCAGTGTTGGGGTGGAGATTGTGTGGATCAGTGTTGGGGTGGAGATTGTGAGGATCAGTGTTGGGGTGGAGATTGTGAGGATCACTGTTGGGGTAGAGATTGTGTGGATCAGTGTTGGGCTGGAAATTGTGTGGATCAGTGTTGGGCTGGAGATTGTGAGGATCAGTGTTGGGGTGGAGATTGTGAGGATCAGTGTTGGGCTGGAGATTGTGTGGATCAGTGTTGGACTGGAGATTGTGAGGATCAGTGTTGGGGTGGAGATTGTGTGGATCAGTGTTGGGCTCGAGATTGTGTGGATCAGTGTTGGGGTGGAGATTGTGTGGATCAGTGTTGGACTGGAGATTGTGAGGATCAGTGTTGGGCTGGAGATTGTGTGGATCAGTGTTGGGCTGGAGATTGTGAGGATCACTGTTGGGCTGGAGATTGTGTGGATCCGTGTTGGGCTGGAGATTGTGTGGATCAGTGTTGGGCTGGAGATTGTGAGGATCAGTGTTGGGCTGGAGATTGTGTGGATCAGTGTTGGGGTGGAGATTGTGAGGATCAGTGTTGGGCTGGAGATTGTGTGGATCCGTGTTGGGCTGGAGATTGTGTGGATCCGTGTTGGGCTGGAGATTGTGAGGATCAGTGTTGGGCTGGAGATTGTGAGGATCAGTGTTGGGCTGGAGATTGTGTGGATCAGTGTTGGGGTGGAGATTGTGAGGATCAGTGTTGGGGTGGAGATTGTGAGGATCAGTGTTGGGCTGGAGATTGTGTGGATCAGTGTTGGACTGGAGATTGTGAGGATCACTGTTGGGGTAGAGATTGTGTGGATTAGTGTTGGGCTGGAGATTGTGAGGATTAGTGTTGGGGTGGAGATTGTGAGGATCAGTGTTTGGGTGGAGATTGTGAGGATCACTGTTGGGGTCGAGATTGTGTGGATCAGTATTGGGCTGGAGATTGTGTGGATCAGTGTTGGACTGGAGATTGTGAGGGTCAGTGTTGGGCTGGAGATTGTGTGGATCAGTATTGGGCTGGAGATTGTGTGGATCAGTGTTGGACTGGAGATTGCGTGGATCAGTATTGGGCTGGAGATTGTGTGTACCAGTGTTGGACTGGAGATTGTGAGGATCATTGTTGGGGTGGAGATTGTGTGGATCAGTGTTGGGCTGGAGATTGTGTGGATCAGCGCTGGACTGGAGATTGTGAGGGTCAGTGTTGGGCTGGAGATTGTGAGGATCAGTGTTGGGGTGGCGATTATGAGGATCAGTGTTGGGCTGGAGATTGTGAGAATCGGTGTTGGGGTGGAGATTGTGAGGATCAGTGTTGGACTGGAGATTGTGTGGATCAGTGTTGGGGTGGAGATTGTATGGATCAGTGTTGGGCTGGAGATTGTATGGATCAGTGTTGGGCTGGACATTGTGTGGATCAGTGTTGGGCTGGAGATTGTGTGGATCAGTGTTGGGGTGGAGATTGTGTGGATCAGTGTTGGGCTGGAGATTGTGAGCATCAGTGTTGGGCTGGAGATTGTGTGGATCAGTGTTGGGGTGGAGATTGTGTGGATCAGTGTTGGGCTGGAGATTGTGTGGATCAGTGTTGGGCTGGAGATTGTGTGGATCAGTGTTGGGCTGGAGATTGTGTGGATCAGTGTTGGGCTGGAAATTGTATGGATCAGTGTTGGGGTGGAGATTGTGAGGATCAGTGTTGGACTGGAGATTGTGCGGATCAGTGTTGGGCTGGAGATTGTGTGGATCAGTGTTGGGCTGGAGATTGTGTGGATCAGTGTTGGGCTGGAGATTGCGAGGATCAGTGTTGGGCTGGAGATTGTGTGGATCAGTGTTGGGGTGGAGATTGTGTGGATCAGTGTTGGGCTGGAGATTGTGTGGATCAGTGTTGGGCTGGAGATTGTGTGGATCAGTGTTGGGCTGGAGATTGTGAGGATCAGTGTTGGGCTGGAGATTGTGTGGTCGGTGTTGGACTGGAGATTGTGAGGATCAGTGTTGGGCTGGAGATTGTGAGGATCAGTGTTGGGCTGGAGATTGTGAGGATCAGTGTTGGGCTGGAGATTGTGTGGATCAGTGTTGGGGTAGAGATTGTGAGGATCAGTGTTGGTCTGGAGATTGTGTGGATCAGTGTTGGGCTGGAGATTGTGAGGATCAGTGTTGGGGTGGAGATTGTGAGGATCAGTGTTGGACTGGAGATTGTGTGGATCAGTGTTGGGCTGGAGATTGTGAGGATCAGTGTTGGGCTGGAGATTGTGAGGATCAATGTTGGGGTGGAGATTGTGTGGATCAGTGTTGGGCTGGAGATTGTGAGGATCAGTGTTGGGCTGGAGATTGTGTGGATCAGTGTTGGGCTGGAGATTGTGAGGATCAGTGTTGGGCTGGAGATTGTGTGGATCAGTGTTGAGCTGGAGATTGTGAGGATCAGTGTTGGGGTGGAGATTGTGTGGATCAGTGTTGGGCTGGAGAATGTGGGGATCAGTGTTGGGGTGGAGATTGTGAGGATCAGTGTTGGGCTGGAGATTGTGAGGATCAGTGTTGGGCTGGAGATTGTGTGGATCAGTGTTGGGCTGGAGATTGTGAGGATCAGTGTTGGGGTGGAGATTGTGAGGATCACTGTTGGGGTGGAGATTGTGTGGATCAGTGTTGGGCTGGAGATTGTGTGGATCAGTGTTGGGCTGGAGAATGTGGGGATCAGTGTTGGGGTGGAGATTGTGAGGATCAGTGTTGGGCTGGAGATTGTGAGGATCAGTGTTGGGCTGGAGATTGTGTGGATCAGTGTTTGGCTGGAGATTGTGAGGATCAGTGTTGGGCTGGAGATTGTGTGGATCAGTGTTGGGCTGGAGATTGTGAGGATCAGTGTTGGACTGGAGATTGTGTGGATCAGTGTTGGGCTGGAGTTTGTGAGGATCAGTGTTGGGCTGGAGATTGTGAGGATCAGTGTTGGGGTGGAGATTGTGAGGATCAGTGTTGGGCTGGAGATTGTGAGGATCAGTGTTGGGGTGGAGATTGTGAGGATCACTGTTGGGGTGGATATTGTGTGGATCAGTGTTGGGCTGGAGATTGTGTGGATCAGTGTTGGGCTGGAGATTGTGTGGATCAGTATTGGGCTGGAGATTGTGTGGATCAGTGTTGGGCTGGAGATTGTGTGGATCAATGTTGGAGTGGAGATTGTGTGGATCAGTGTTGGACTGGAGATTGTGAGGATCAGTGTTGGGCTGGAGATTGTGAGGATCGGTGTTGGGCTGGAGATTGTGAGGATCAGTGTTGGGCTGGAGATTGTGTGGATCAGTGTTGGACTGGAGATTGTGAGGGTCTGTTTTGGGCTGGAGATTGTGAGGATCAGTGTTGGACTGCAGATTGTGAGGATCAGTGTTGGGCTGGAGATTGTGTGGAGCAGTGTTGGGGTGGAGATTGTGTGGATCAGTGTTGGGGTGGAGATTGTGTGGATCAGTGTTGGGCTGGAGATTGTGTGGATCAGTGTTGGGGTGGAGATTGTGTGGATCAGTGTTGGGCTGGAGATTGTGTGGATCAGTGTTGGACTGGAGATTGTGAGGATCGGTGTTGGGGTGGAGATTGTGAGGATCAGTGTTGGGCTGGAGATTGTGTGGATCAGTGTTGGGTTGGAGATTGTGAGGATCAGTGTTGGGCTGGAGATTGTGTGGATCAGTGTTGGACTGGAGATTGTGAGGGTCAGTTTTGGGCTGGAGATTGTGAGGATCAGTGTTGGACTGGAGATTGTGAGGATCAGAGTTGGGCAGGAGATTGTGTGGATTAGTGTTGGACTGGAGATTGTGTGGATCAGTGTTGCACTGGAGATTGTGTGGATCAGTGTTGGGCTGGAGATTGTGAGGATCAGTGTTGGACTGGAGATTGTGTGGATCAGTGTTGGGCTGGAGATTGTGAGGATCAGTGTTGGACTGGAGATTGTGTGGATCAGTGTTGGCCTGGAGATTGTGTGGATCAGTGTTGGACTGGAGATTGTGTGGATCAGTGTTGGGCTGGAGCTTGTGAGGATCAGTGTTGGACTGGAGATTGTGTGGATCAGTGTTGGGCTGGAGATTGTGAGGATCAGTGCTGGGCTGGAGATTGTGAGGATCGGTGATGGGCTGTAGATTGTGTGGATCGGTGTTGGGGTGGAGATTGTGTGGATCAGTGTTGGACTGGAGATTGTGTGGATCAGTGTTGGGGTGACGATTGTGTGGATCGATGTTGGTGTGGAGATTGTGTGGATCAGTGTTGGACTGAAGATTGTGAGGGTCAGTGTTGGGCTGGAGATTGTGTGGATCGGTGTTGGGGTGGAGATTGTGTGGATCAGTGTTGGGCTGGAGATTGTGAGGATCAGTGTTGGACTGGAGATTGTGAGGACCAGTGGTGGACTGGAGATTGTGTGGATCAGTGTTGGGCTGGAGATTGTGAGGATCAGTGTTGGGCTGGAGATTGTGTGGATCAGTGTTGGGCTGAAGATTGTGAGTGTCAGTGTTGGGCTGCAGATTGTGTGGATCAGTGTTGGACTGGAGATTGTGAGGGTCAGTGTTGGGCTGGAGATTGTGTGGATCAGTGTTGGACTGGAGATTGTGAGGATCAGTGTTGGGCTGGTGATTGTGAGGATCAGTGTTGGGCTGGAGATTGTATGGATCAGTGTTGGGCTGGTGATTGTGTGGATCAGTGTTGGGTTGGAGATTGTCTGGATCTGTGTTGCACTGGAGATTGTGTGGATCAGTGTTGGGGTGGAGATTGTGTGGATCAGTGTTGGGGTGGAGATTGTGTGGATCGGTGTTGGGGTTTAGATTGTGAGGATCAGTGTTGGGCTGGAGATTGTGTGGATCAGTGTTGGGCTGGAGATTGTGTGGATCAGTGTTGGACTGGAGATTGTGTGGATCAGTGTTGGGCTGGAGATTGTGTGGATCAGTGTTGGACTGGAGATTGTGAGGATCAGTGTTGGGCTGGAGATTGTGTGGATCAGTGTTGGACTGGAGATTGTGTGGATCAGTGTTGGGCTGGAGATTGTGTGGATCAGTGTTGGACTGGAGATTGTGTGGATCAGTGTTGGACTGGAGATTGTGAGGATCAGTGTTGGGCTGGAGATTGTGTGGATCAGTGTTGGGCTGGAGATTGTGAGGATCAGTGTTGGGCTGGAGATTGTGTGGATCAGTGTTGGACTGGAGATTGTGAGGATCAGTGTTGGGCTGGAGATTGTGAGGGTCAGTTTTGGGCTGGAGATTGTGTGGATCAGTGTTGGGCTGGAGATTGTGTGGATCAGTGTTGGACTGGAGATTATTTGGATCAGTGTTGGACTGGAGATTGTGAGGATCAGTGTTGGGCTGGAGATTGTGTGGATCAGTGTTGGACTGGAGATTGTGTGGATCAGTGTTGGACTGGAGATTATTTGGATCAGTGTTGGACTGGAGACTGTGAGGATCAGTGTTGGGCTGGAGATTGTGTGGATCAGTGTTGGACTGGAGATTGTGAGGATCAGTGTTGGGCTGGAGATTGTGAGGATCAGTGTTGGGCTGGAGATTGTGAGGATCAGTGTTGGGCTGGAGAGTGTGTGGATCAGTGTTGGGCTGGAGATTGTGTGGATCAGTGTTGGGCTGGAGAGTGTGAGGATCAGTGTTGGACTGGAGATTGTGAGGATCAGTGTTGGACTGGAGATTGTGTGGATCAGTGTTGGGCTGGAGATTGTGTGGTTCAGTGTTGGGCTGGAGATTGTGAGGATCAGTGTTGGGCTGGAGAGTGTGTGGATCAGTGTTGGGCTGGAGATTGTGTGGATCAGTGTTGGACTGGAGATTGTGAGGATCAGTGTTGGACTGGAGATTGTGTGGATCAGTGTTGGACTGGAGAGTGTGTGGATCAGTGTTGGACTGGAGATTGTGAGGGTCAGTTTTGGGCTGGAGATTGTGTGGATCAGTGTTGGGCTGGAGATTGTGTGGATCAGTGTTGGACTGGAGATTGTGTGGATCAGTGTTGGGCTGGAGATTGTGTGGATCAGTGTTGGGGTGGAGATTGTGAGGATCAGTGTTGGGGTGGAGATTGTGTGGATCAGTGTTGGACTGGAGATTGTGAGGATCAGTGTTGGGCTGGAGATTGTGTGGATCAGTGTTGGGCTGGAGATTGTGTGGATCAGTGTTGGACTGGAGATTGTGTGGATCAGTGTTGGGCTGGAGATTGTGTGGATCAGTGTTGGACTGGAGATTGTGAGGATCAGTGTTGGGCTGGAGATTGTGAGGATCAGTGTTGGGGTGGAGATTGTGTGGATCAGTGTTGGACTGGAGATTGTGAGGATCAGTGTTGGGCTGGAGATTGTGTGGATCAGTGTTGGACTGCAGATTGTGAGGATCAGTGTTGGGCTGGAGATTGTGTGGATCAGTGTTGGGCTGGAGATTGTGTGGATCAGTGTTGGACTGGAGATTGTGAGGATCAGTGTTGGGGTGGAGATTGTGTGGATCAGTGTTGGACTGGAGATTGTGAGGATCAGTGTTGGGCTGGAGATTGTGTGAATCAGTGTTGGACTGCAGATTGTGAGGATCAGTGTTGGGGTGGAGATTGTGTGGATCAGTGTTGGACTGGAGATTGTGAGGATCAGTGTTGGGCTGGAGATTGTGTGAATCAGTGTTGGACTGCAGATTGTGAGGATCAGTGTTGGGCTGGAGATTGTGAGGGTCAGTTTTGGGCTGGAGATTGTGTGGATCAGTGTTGGGCTGGAGATTGTGTGGATCAGTGTTGGACTGGAGATTATTTGGATCAGTGTTGGACTGGAGATTGTGAGGATCAGTGTTGGGCTGGAGATTGTGTGGATCAGTGTTGGACTGGAGATTGTGAGGATCAGTGTTGGGCTGGAGATTGTGAGGATCAGTGTTGGGCTGGAGAGTGTGTGGATCAGTGTTGGGCTCGAGATTGTGAGGATCAGTGTTGGGCTGGAGATTGTGAGGATCAGTGTTGGGCTCGAGATTGTGAGGATCAGTGTTGGGCTGGAGATTGTGAGGATCAGTGTTGGGCTGGAGATTGTGAGGATCAGTGTTGGGCTCGAGATTGTGAGGATCAGTGTTGGGCTGGAGAGTGTGTGGATTAGTGTTGGGGTGGAGATTGTGTGGATCAGTGTTGGGCTGGAGATTGTGTGGATCAGTGTTGGGCTGGAGAGTGTGTGGATCAGTGTTGGGCTGGAGAGTGTGTGGATCAGTGTTGGACTGGAGATTGTGTGGATCAGTGTTGGGCTGGAGAGTGTGTGGATCTGCCCCTGGCCAGTCTTGTATTTTCTGGTTCTCTGCTGCCACATTGTGGTCAGATTTATATGAAAGGACAGATCGGGTTTGAGCCTGAACTAGTTTTTGGTACAATATGTACCCAGGGAGGGGGGATGAAATTGGGGTGTGACCCACATGGGGCCTTGTCCTAATGTGGGACACCAGCAAATAAACTGGTCCATTTGAATTATCATTATCCAATGTAAGTGAACAGGATACATCGTGTTTTTGGAACATTGGACACTTGGGATGTTTGTGGTGGTGACGGGAACATTTATTTGGGGGTTGGTGAGTTGGCGGGCTCACCTCCCATTCTTCTGACCTCCAATGGATACAGTTTCACCCTTTCCTAATGCGATAACGTCCGGTCACCCATATCAGTATCAGACCAGTGAACAGTTTCTGAATTGCTTCTAATATCTGTCCATGTTGAGCATCCCTTATCCGAAATTCCAAAATCCACACTTTTATTTGAGCAAACCACACATGCGCAATTTTGAACGTTCCGCACAGGCACAGTTCCCAACATTCCGCACATGCGCAGTTCCCAACTTTCCGCACATGCGCAGTTCCCAACATTCCGCACATGCGCAGTTCCCAACGTTCCGCACATGCTCAGTACCCAACTTTCCGCATATGCGCAGTTCCCAACGTTCCGCACATGCGCAGTTCCCAACATTCCGCACATGCGCAGTTCCCAACGTTCCGCACATGCTCAGTACCCAACTTTCCGCATATGCGCAGTTCCCAACGTTCCGCACATGCGCAGTTCCCAACATTCCGCACATGCGCGGTTCCCAACATTCCGCACATGCACAGTTCCCAACGTTACGCAAATGCGCAGTTCCCAACATTCCGCACATGCGCAGTTCCCAACATTCCGCACATGCGCAGTTCCCAACATTCCGCACATGCGCGGTTCCCAACGTTCCGCACAAGCGCAGTTCCCAACGTTACGCAAATGCGCAGTTCCCAACATTCCGCACATGCGCGGTTCCCAACGTTCCGCACAAGCGCAGTTCCCAACGTTACGCACATGTGCAGTTCCCAACATAGAACATAGAACATAGAACATAGAAAATACAGCACAGAACAGGCCCTTCGGCCCACGATGTTGTGCCGAACCTTTGTCCTAGATTAATCATAGATTATCATTGAATTTACAGTGCAGAAGGAGGCCATTCGGCCCCTTGAGTCTGCACCGGGTCTTGGAAAGAGCACCCTACCCAAACTCAACACCTCCACCCAACACCAAGGGCAATTTGGACATTAAGGGCAATTTATCATTGGCCAATTCACCTAACCCGCACATCTTTGGACTGTGGGAGGAAACCGGAGCACCCGGAGGAAACCCACGCAGACACGGGGAGGACGTGCAGACTCCGCACAGACAATGACCCAATCCGGAATCGAACCTGGGACCATGGAGCTGTGAAGCAATTGTGCTATGCACAATGCTACCGTGCTGCCCTTAAGAACAAATAAATCTACACTATATAATTTTACCGTAATCCATGTACCTATCCAATAGCTGCTTGAAGGTCCCTAATGTTTCCGACTCAACTACTTCCACAGGCAGTGCATTCCATGCCCCCACTACTCTCTGGGTAAAGAACCTACCTCTGATATCCCTCCTATACCTTCCACCTTTCACCTTAAATTTATGTCCCCTTGTAATGGTGTGTTCCACCCGGGGAAAAAGTCTCTGACTGTCTACTCTATCTATTCCCCTGATCATCTTATAAACCTCTATCAAGTCGCCCCTCATCCTTCTCCGCTCTAATGAGAAAAGGCCTAGCACCCTCAACCTTTCCTCGTAAGACCTACTCTCCATTCAAGGCAACATCCTGGTAAATCTTCTTTGCACCTTTTCCAGAGCTTCCACATCCTTCCTAAAATGAGGCGACCAGAACTGTACACAGTACTCCAAATGTGGCCTTACCAAAGTTTTGTACAGCTGCATCATCACCTCACGGCTCTTAAATTCAATCCCTCTGTTAATGAACGCGAGCACACCATAGGCCTTCTTCACAGCTCTATCCACTTGAGTGGCAACTTTCAAAGATGTATGAACATAGACCCCAAGATCTCTCTGCTCCTCCACATTGCCAAGAACTCTACCGTTAACCCTGTATTCCGCATTCATATTTGTCCTTCCAAAATGGACAACCTCACACTTTTCAGGGTTAAACTCCATCTGCCACTTCTCAGCCCAGCTCTGCATCCTATCTATGTCTCTTTGCAGCCAACAACAGCCCTCCTTACTATCCACAACTCCACCAATCTTTGTATCGTCTGCAAATTTACTGACCCACCCTTCAACTCCCTCATCCAAGTCATTAATGAAAATCACAAACAGCAGAGGACCCAGAACTGATCCCTGCGGTACGCCACTGGTAACTGGGATCCAGGCTGAATATTTGCCATCCACCACCACTCTCTGACTTCTATCGGTTAGCCAGTTTGTTATCCAACTGGCCAAATTTCCCACTATCCCATGCCTCCTTACTTTCTGCATAAGCCTACCATGGGGAACTTTATCAAATGCCTTACTAAAATCCATGTACACTACATCCACTGCTTTACCTTCATCCACATGCTTGGTCACCTCCTCAAAGAATTCAATAAGATTTGTTAGGCAAGACCTACCCCTCACAAATCCGTGCTGACTATCCCTAATCAAGCAGTTCCCAACATTCCGCACATGCGCAGTTCCCAACATTCCGCACATGCGCAGTTCCCAACATTCCGCACAAGCGCAGGTCCCAACGTTCCGCACATGCGCAGGTCCCAACATTCCGCACATGCGCAGTTCCCAATGTTCCGCACATGCGCAGTTCCCAACATTCCGCCATGCGCAGTTCCCAACATTCCGCCATGCGCAGTTCCCAACATTCCGTACATGCGCAGTTCCCAACATTCCGCACATGCGCAGTTCCCAATGTTCCGCACATGCGCAGTTCCCAACATTCCGCCATGCGCAGTTCCCAACATTCCGTACATGCGCAGTTCCCAACATTCCGCCATGCGCAGTTCCCAACATTCCGCACATGCGCAGTTCCCAATGTTCCGCACATGCGCAGTTCCCAACATTCCGCACATGCGCGGTTCCCAACATTCCACACATGCGCAGTTCCCAACATTCCACACATGCGCAGTTTCCAACGTTCCGCACATGCGCAGTTCCCAACGTGCCGCACATGCGCTGTTCCCAACATTCCACATATGCGCAGTTCCCAACATACCGCACATGCGCGGTCCCCAACTTTCCACACATGTGCAGTTCCCAACGCGCACCACACTTGCGACATTCCCAACGTTCCGCACATGCGCGGTTCCCAACATTCCGCACATGCGCAGTTCCCAACATTCCGCACATGCGCAGTTCCCAACGTTACGCACATGCGTGGTTCCCAACATTCCGCACATGCGCGGTCCTCAACGTTCCGCACATGCGCGGTTCCCAACTTTTCGCATATGCGCCGTTCCCAATGTTCCGCACATGCGCAGGTCCCAACATTCCGCACATGCGCAGTTCCCAACGTTCCGCACATGCGCAGTTCCCAACATTCCGCCATGCGCAGTTCCCAACATTCCGCACATGCGCAGTTCCCAACATTCCGCACATGCGCAGTTTCCAACGTTCCGCACATGCGCAGTTCCCAACGTGCCGCACATGCGCTGTTCCCAACATTCCGCACATGCGCGGTCCTCAACGTTCCGCACATGCGCGGTTCCCAACTTTTCGCACATGCGCCGTTCCCAACGTTCCGCACATGCGCGGTTCCCAACTTTTCGCATATGCGCCGTTCCCAATGTTCCGCACATGCGCAGGTCCCAACATTCCGCACATGCGCAGTTCCCAACGTTCCGCACATGCGCAGTTCCCAACATTCCGCCATGCGCAGTTCCCAACATTCCGCACATGCGCAGTTCCCAACATTCCGCACATGCGCAGTTTCCAACGTTCCGCACACGCGCAGTTCCCAACATTCCGCACATGCGCGGTTCCCAACATTCCGCACATGCGCAGTTCCCAACATTCCGCACATGCGCAGTTCCCAACGTTCCGCACATGCGCAGTTCCCAACGTGCCGCACATGCGCTGTTCCCAACATTCCGCACATGCGCGGTCCTCAACGTTCCGCACATGCGCGGTTCCCAACTTTTCGCACATGCGCCGTTCCCAACGTTCCGCACATGCGCAGTTCCCAACATTCCGCACATGCGCGGTCCTCAATGTTCCGCACATGCGCGGTTCCCAACTTTTCGCACATGCGCAGTTCCCAACGTGCCGCACATGCGCAGTTCCCAACATTCCACATATGTGCAGTTCCCAACGTTCCGCACATGCGCGGTCCCCAACTTTCCACACATGCGCAGTTCCCAACTTTCCGCACATGCGCGGTTCCCAACATTCCGCACATGCGCAATCCCCAACATTCCGCACATGCGCAATCCCCAACGTTCCGCACATGCGCGGTCCCCAACTTTCCGCACATGCGCGGTTCCCAACTTTCCGCACATGCGCAATCCCCAACGTTCCGCACATGCGCAGTTCGCAACGCGCACCACACTTGCGCCATTCCGAACGTTCCGCACAGGCGCGGTTCCCAACTTTCCGCACAGGTGCAGTTCCCCATGTACGCCGTACCTGTGCAGTATATTCCGAAATCCGAAAAATTCCAAAACCCGAAACACATTCGGCCCCAAGTATTTTCAACCTGCTATTTCCTCTCTTCAATAAGGAGCCCAACACTGATCACAATACTCCAGATGTGGTCTCACCAATGTCCTGTACAACTGAATCACAACCTCCCTACTTTTGTAATCAATTCCCCCTCACAGTAAACAGTATTGTTCCATTAGTGGAGAGATCTTTCTTTTTGTCAGAGGATCTAGAACTAGGCGTCACTGCTCAAAAATAAGGGGTCGCCCATTTAAAAAATGAGAGAGATGAGGAGAAATGTTTCACTCCGAGGTTGGTGAGTCTCCGGAACTCTCTTCCTCAAAAGGCAGTGGAAGCTGAGTCTGTGAATATTTTTAAGGCAGAGCGAGAGAGATTCCTGATTAACAAGAGGGTGAAAGGTTATCGGGGGTCGGCAGGAGAAAGGTTATCGGGGGTCGGCAGGAGAAAGGTTATCGGGGGTCGGCAGGAGAAAGGTTATCAGGGGTCGGCAGGTGAGAGCTTATCGGGGGTCGGTAGGAGAAAGGTTATCGGGGGTCGGCAGAAATGTGGGGTTCAGGTTCCAATCAGATCAGTCACCATTCTATTGAATGGCAGAGCAGGCTCGAGGGGCCGAATGGCCTCCTCCTGCTCCTCGTTGATTAGCCTTCTTAATTACCTACTCTTCCTTCATGCTAACCTTTTGTGATTCATGTAGCAAAACGCCCTCTGTACCTGAATTCTGCAATCTCTCTCTGTTTGAATAGTATTGTGTTTTTTATACTTCCTGCCAAAGTGGTAGGATCGCATTTTCCCACTCCATCTACTGACTGTTTTACCCACTCACTTATCCAACCTGAGCCCCTTTACAAGCTCCTTATGTCCTCTTCACAACTTACTTTCCTACTTGTCATCTTTGTATCATCTGCTAATTTAGCAACCATTCCTTAAGTCTCTTCATCCAAGTCATTTATATAAATTGTTAACAGTTGAGGTCACAGCCCTGTGACACACCACTCGCCACATCCTGCCAACATGAAAGTGACCTATTAATGCCTGCTCTCTGTTTCCTCTGTTCATGATAATTTGTTGACTCCTACACCATGAACTCTGATTTTGCATAGGGGCCCTTTGATGTGGCACCTTCCGAAACACCTTCTCAGACAGCACAACCACTTCTTCATCCACATTGCTCGTTACTTCCTCAAAGTGGATAAATTAATAAATTAATCAAATGTGGTTTATCTTTCAAAAGATCACGTTGCCCTGCACTGAGATTTTCCAAATGTCCTGCTATAACGTCCTGAATAACAGATTCCAGAGATTTCCCCATGACAGACATTAGACCAACTGGCCTGTCGTTTTCTGCTTTCTGTCTCCTTCCTTTCTTGAATAGAGGAGGCACATTCGCTGTTTTCCAATCATTTGGGACTTTTCCAGTATCTAAGGAATTTGGGAAAATTAAAACAAATGCATCAACTACCTCAGCAGCAACATCTGACTTTCACAGATACTCGGAACAGAAACATTTAGGGTTCGGAGTCCAGGAGTCATTGAAATCCAATTGGCTGCTCTTGTATTGGCCTGACTGTCCCCATAACATGTGACTACCTCATCAATCAAAAATCTGTCAAACTCAGCAGTGAATGTATTCAATGGCCCGACCTCCACTGTCTGATGATATGCATAAAGCAGTTCTGTAAATAATGTTATACACGACCTCCGGCCAGAAGGTGGCAGTGTAAGTCCATCATGCGACTCTGTGCCTCAAGACAGTTTGGAGTAAGTCGTATTGGAGGATAGACGTATTTTGCAGTCGCTCAATAAGAGTTAGTAGTTTGTTATTTAGTTATTCCAGTTATCATTACCCTGCAGTTGTTCCATAATAAGTTAGTTAAACTCGATGTTCTGCAGTGCACCATTCATATCGGCCACTCTACAGAACACGACACACTGCTCTTTGTTTGGGGGGGGATCTTTGAGAGAAGAAATTCTCCTCACCTCAGTCTGAAATGGGCAACTCCTTTGTCTGGGTTCTCCGGTCTGCCAGCCGGGTTTTCCTGCCCGGCGCACCCTCCCGGGCAGCGGGACCCTCCGTTCCGGCCGCAGCCAGTGGGGTTTCCCATTGTGGCTACCCCACGCCGTCGCCACTGCCGTCGGAGCGTCAGATCCCGCCGACAGAGAATTCCGCTGCTTGTTTTTAAAACCTCCCCTCCCCAGTTTTCGATTTCCCCCCCCCCCCCAAGGGATGGGGGTGGTGGTCACCTTCGCAGCATCTACCCATAGAATCTTAGATGTTTCAGTAAGATCATCTCTCATTCTTCTAATCCAATGAGAATGGACCCATACCATGATCTCTCCACCCGAGGAATCAGCCTGATGAACCTTCTCCGAACTGCCTCCAATGTAAATAGATTCCTTGTGAAATAAGGAGGTTAAAACTGTGCACAATATTCCCATCTCATCAACACCCTGTACAGTTCAGTCTTCCCTATTTCTATGCTCCATTCTCTCAGCAACTCAAATCAACAACCCATTTGCCTTCCTAATTACGTGCTGTACCTACAGTCTAACCTTCTGTGACTCATGTTTAAGGCCAACGAGATCCTTCAGCACTGCGGTATTTTGTTGTCTCTCCATGTCAATAATATTTCACTTCCGTATTCCCCCTGCCACAATGTCACAACACCCTGGGCCTGAGCGTGGCCAATTACAGCCCCACTTAACCCAGAGTCACAACGCCAGTAAAGTCAGCTTTTATTTTAAAATACCCGAGGACCTTGGCTGAGCCAATACACTGCAGTCAGCAGGTTTGAAACTTTAACACAAGTGACCTTTTATTATGTACAATTAAACTGACAGAATCTAATACACCTTTCCCAACTCCCCTACCCCCTTTCCCAACTCCCTTACCCCCTTTCCTAACTCCCCTACCCCCTTTCCCAACTCCCCTACCCCCTTTCCCAACTCCCCTACCCCCTTTCCCAACTCCCCTACCCCCTTTCCCAACTCCCCTACCCCCTTTCCCAACTCCCCTACCCCCTTTCCCAACTCCCCTACCCCCTTTCCCAACTCCCCTACCCCCTTTCCCAACTCCCTTACCCCCTTTCCTAACTCCCCTACCCCCTTTCCCAACTCCCCTACCCCCTTTCCCAACTCCCCTACCCCCTTTCCCAACTCCCCTACCCCCTTTCCCAACTCCCCTACCCCCTTTCCCAACTCCCCTACCTCCTTTCCCAACTCCCCTACCCCCTTTTCTAGCTACCCTACTCTCTGTACACACACACACACACACACACAAACAACACAGAGGGAAAAGGGTGTTGAGAGTTAAAGAAATTATCTTCGATGCCCTGGGTTGACATCCAGTTGATGTCTTTCTGAAGTTCAGCTTTCGTTTTGGTACTTCTTCCTTCTGGGTTTCAGATGGGTTTCCGATGGTTTTCTCTGGCAAGTTTGTTTACTTTCACTATGGGATCATTTCAGGCTTACAGCGAAGATGTGTTAGGCACTCACTGGGTTTAGAATAATAAAACAGTTCTTTCCCACTTTCCCACATTATAGTCCATCTGCCAACTTTTTCTCCATTCACTAGACTGTCTCTACCCTTTTGCAGAGTCTTTGCACCCTCCTCATAACTTCCTTTCCTACCTACCTTTGTATTATCAACAAATTTGGGACAGTCAGTCTCTTTATCCAAGGTGTTGATATAGATGGTAAATAGGGTAGGACCCAGGACATCATGTTATTGTGACAAAGCAATGGTTCCACCTCAATTAGGGTAGCATTTAATTCTGGGCATCGCTCCGAGAGAGAGAGAGAGATCATTGCGCTCCCGATTGAGCCGAACGAGACCGGTGAATAGCAGGAGAGGCACAAAACGAGAACCGCGCCAGGCGCTAAACAGTCTGCAATGCAACCGGCCCGCTCCCGTAGACAAAATTGGGATCTCACCGTAGCGTAGCGAGAAACCAATTATCACCACTTAAGCCCCAATTCCGTACAATTAACGGGAGCGACCCCATATCCAGCAGCCTCCCATCACTCAGCTGCCTCCCCAGCGAGTGGTCACGCTGCTGCCGATTAGCACTCCTTAAAACGTGAACCTGGCGGAGGGGCGTCTGTGGGGAGCCGAGGAGGGGAGTAGCCATCTTTGCTCACGGGCAAAGAGCCCGGGCGTACTGGGATTGCCGCTCCAGTGCTCGGACGGGAGGGTATGGGGGACCCTTGGCTGAGGGGGCTTTGACCCTCTGCAGAGGTGGGCCACTGTGAGGGGGGAGGGAGGTGCTGGAGAGCAACTGGGGGCAACTGCGTGTGGCACCACCATGCCAACCCCTGGATCGTGTTTACCCATTCCGGGGGCAACCCTTGTCCCTGCCCGTCTGACCCAACGACCACCCATAACCTCCCACCGACTGCCGGGGCCTCTGGCCGTGCAGCTGAAGGTTATCGCTAACAGGGAATTGGCAATCGTGGTTAAGTGAGTACTTCACACAACCCAAGTAGATTCTTGTGGGTGGGTGTGGTAAACCACTGTTGCACCTGTATTAGGTGATGTACGGTAGGACCTGTACGACAGGTTCGCCGGTAGTCCCTGCCTGCTGGCTCCGCCCAGTAGGCGGAGTATAAATATGCGTGTCCTCCATTCAGCAGCCATTTTGCCAGCTGCTGTGGGAGGCCACACATCTGACAGCAATAAAGCCTCAGTTGGATTCAACTATCGTCTTTGTCCAATTGATCGCGCCTCAATTTATTGGTATCAGTTTCTAAGGATGGATCCTCCGTATCAAACCGGATCACCTGCAGCTGGATCCTCACTCAAGCAACGCCAGAAAGGACTTCCAGCACTGGCTAGCTTGCTTCGAAGCGTATATCAACGCAGCACCAACCCCTGTTCCAGAGGCTCAGAAGATTCAGATTTTATATTCCAGGTTGAACTCCAAAGTCTTTCCGTTAATCCAGAAAGTGCCGAACTACACCGAAGCCAGGACTCGACTCAAGGACAACCACGCACAGAAAACCAACACGCTCTTCACCAGGCACGCACTCGCCACTCGCTCTCAACTCCCTGGTGAGTCCATAGAAGACTTTTGGCGGGCCCTAATCCCACTCGTCCGGGACTGTGACTGTCAGGCCGTTATGGCCACGGAACACTCAGACCTCCTTATGCGGGATGCTTTTGTGACTGGAATTGGGTCAGATCTCATACGCCAGCGACTCCTAGAAGGGGCCACACGCGACCTCGCAGAGACTAAAACGCTAGCACTCTCCATGACGGTCGCCCTGCGCAACGTCCAGTCCTACACCCCCAGCCGCGTGGCCCACCTCTCCTACGCTTAGTGGACCCCACAGACAGCCGACCCAGCGGGGGAGCTGCCCACCCGATACGCCTGCGCTGCACGCCAGCCAGCGAACCCCGGGGGCCTCCGATGCTATTTTTGCGGCCAACAGAAGCACCCCCGCCAACGCTGCCCGGCCCACGCTGTCCTTTGTAAAGCCTGCGGGAAGAAGGGCCACTCC
The DNA here is from genome assembly GCF_047496885.1 of Scyliorhinus torazame. Classification (NCBI taxonomy): domain Eukaryota; kingdom Metazoa; phylum Chordata; class Chondrichthyes; order Carcharhiniformes; family Scyliorhinidae; genus Scyliorhinus; species Scyliorhinus torazame. Next base: position 415,296,455 of record NC_092707.1, read on the forward strand.
CCTCGGTCACGGACAATGGGCCCCGCCATCCCCCCCCCCACCCCCCACCCTCAGACCACGTGCGGTCAGTGGGCGTCGCCATCTTCCCATCCGCACAACACGTGCGTTCCATGGGCGCCGCCATCTTGTCTACCCCTCAGCACATGGGTACCACCAGCGTTCCAGGACCCGGGCTCACCAGCCGCCCCATTACCCGACGACCAACCAAGACTCGCCTCCATGTCAATCGACCAGTCTCGTCCGCATAACGTGACCAACGCATCCACCAGCGTGAAAGTCGACTGACATGTAACCTCCTGCCTGCTGGACTCCGGGAGCACCGAAAGCTTCATACACTCGGATACGGTTAGGCGCTGCTCCCTCACGATACATCCCGCCAACCCAAAAATCTCCCTGGCCTCCGGATCCCATTGCGTATCGATCCGGGGGTACTGTACGGTCACGCTCATGGTCCAGGGCGTAGAATTCAGCGGCTTCCGCCTCTACGTCCTCCCTTACCCCTGTGCTGTACTAATCCTCAGCCTTCCAGTGCAACCTCCAGTAACAGCCTCCCCGAACAGGCGCCGGAATGTGGCGACTAGGGGCTTTTCATAGTAACTTCATTTGAAGCCTACTTGTGACAATAAGCGGTTTTCATTTCATTTCATTTCAGAGCCAAACTCTGAAATTCGGCGGGCCCTTAGCACCCCTCACTGTGTGCGGCCTCGCGACCATAAAGGTCGACCCACCTGCCCTCTTTGCCAATCTAACTCCAGATTGCAAACCCGTCGCCACCAGGAGCAGATGGTACAGCACCCAGGACAGGACCTTCATCAGGTCCGATGTCCAGCGGCTGCTTCGCGAGGGCATCATCGAGGCCGGCAACAGCCCAAGTGGTAGTCGTTAAAACTGGGGAGAAACGGAGGGTGGTCGTGGACTACAGCCAGACCATCAATCGGTACACACAGCTTGACGCAAACCCCCTCCCACGCATATCTGAGATGGTCAATCAGATTGCACAGTACCGGGTCTTCTCAATGGTAGACCTCAAATCCGCCTACCACCAGCTCCCCATTCGTAAATCAGACCGTCCATACACCGCTTTCGAGGTGGACGCTTGTCCCAATCACTTCCTCAGGGTTACCTTCGGCGTCACAAACGGGGTCTCGGTCTTCTAAAGGGAGATGAAATGAATGGGTCGACCGGTACGGTTTGCGGGCCACCTTCCCGTACCTAGACAACGTCACCATCTGCGGCCATGACCAGCAGGACCACGACGCCAACCTTGCTAAATTTCTCCACACCGCCACTCTCCTCAACCTCACCTACAACAAGGAGAAGTGCGTGTTTAGCACGAACCGTTTAGCCATACCCGGCTATGTGGTCCAGAACGGAGTTCTGGGGCCCGATCCCAACCGCATGCACCTCATGCCGTCAAACGCTGCCTGGGGTTCTTTTCGTACTACGCTCAGTGGGTCCCAAACTATGCGGACAATGCCCGCCCACTCATACAGTCCACCCAGTTTCCCCTGACGGCCGAGGCCCAACAGGCCTTCACCCGGATCAAAGCTGATATTGCCAAGGCCACAATGCACGCTGTAGATGAGACACTGCCCTCCCAAGTAGAAAGCGACGCCCTTGCCACCACCCTCAATCAGGCAGGCAGACCCGTGGCATTCTTCTCCCGCACCCTTCATGCCTCAGAAACTCGGCACTCATCCGTCAAAAAGGAGGCCCAAGCTATCATTGAAGCTGTGCGGCATTGGAGCATTACCTGGCCGGCAGGCGATTCACTCTCCTCACTGACCAACGGTCGGTAGCCTTCATGTTCAACAACACACAGCGGGGCAAGATCAAGAACGATAAAATCTTGAGGTGGAGGATCGAGCTCTCCACCAACAATTACGAGATTATAGAATCATAGAATCATAGAAGTTTACAGCATGGAAACAGGCCCTTCGGCCAACCAGTCCATGCCGCCCAGTTTTTACCATTAAGCTAGTCCCAGTTGCCCGCACTTGGCCCATAACCCTCTATACCCATCTTACCCATGTAACTATCTAAATGCTTTTTAAAAGACACAATTGTACCCGCCTCTACTACTACCTCTGGCAGCCCATTCCAGACACTCACTACCCTCTGAGTGAAGAAATTGCCCCTCTGGGCCCTTCTGAATCTCTCCCCTCTCACCTTAAACCTATGCCCTCTAGTTTTAGACTCCCCTACCTTTGGGAAAAGATGTTGACTATCTACCTTATCTATGCCACTCATTATTTTATAGACCTCTATAAGATCACCCCTAAGCCTCCTACTCTCCAGGGAAAAAAGTCCCAGTCTATCCAGCCTCTCCTTATAACTCAAACCATCAAGTCCCGGCAACATCCTAGAAAATCTTTTCTGCACTCTTTCCAGTTTAACAATATCCTTTCTATAATAGGGTGACCAGAACTGCACACAGTATTCCAAGTGTGGCCGCACCAATGTCTTGTACAACTTCAACAAGACGTCCCAACTCCTGTATTCAATGTTCTGACCAATGAAACCAAGCATGCCGAATGCCTTCTTCACCACCCTGTCCACCTGCGACTCCACCTTCAAGGAGCTATGAACCTGTACTCCTAGATCTCTTTGTTCTATAACTCTCCCCAACGCCATACCATTAACTGAGTAGGTCCTGGCCTGATTCGATCTGCCAAAATGCATCACCTCACATTTATCTAAATTAAACTCCATCTGCCATTCGTCGGCCCACTGGCCTAATTGATCAAGATCCCGTTGCAATCCTAGATAACCTTCTTCACTATCCACTGTGCCACCAATCTTGGTGTCATCTGCAAACTTACTAACCATGCCTCCTAAATTCTCATCCAAATCATTAATATAAATCACAAATAACAGTGGACCCAGCGCCGATCCCTGAGGCACACCACTGGTCACAGGCCTCCAGTTTGAAAAACAACCCTCTACAACCACCCTCTGTCTCCTGTTGTCCAGCCAATTTTGAATCCAATTGGCAACCTCACCCTGGATCCCGTGAGCTTTAACCTTCTGCAACAACCTACCATGCGGTACCTTGTCAAAGGCTTTGCTAAAGTCCATGTAGACAACGTCTACTGCACTGCCCTCATCTACCTTCTTGGTCACTCCCTCAAAAAACTCAATCAAATTTGTGAGACATGATTTTCCACGCACAAAGCCATGCTGACTGCCCCGAATCAGTCCTTGCCTCTCTAAATGCTTGTAGATCCTGTCTCTCAGAATACCTTCCAGCAACTTACCTACTACAGACGTTAGGCTCACCGGTCTGTAGTTCCCAGGCTTTTCCCTTCTGCCCTTCTTAAACAAGGGCACAACATTCGCCACTCTCCAATCTTCAGGCACCTCACCTGTGGCTGCCGATGATTCAAATATCTCGGTTAGGGGACCCGCAATTTCCTCCCTAGCCTCCCACAACATCCTGGGATACATTTCATCAGGTCCCGGGGATTTATCTACCTTGATGCGCTTTAAGACTTCCAGCACCTCCTCTTATGTATCGCCCCGGTAAGCTCAATGAGCCCCCAGACGTCCTACCCCGAGGTACATGTGCCAGCGCACAGGTAGACCGACTCCGGGCCCTGCACGACAGCCTTTGTCACCCAGGGGTCACTCGGTTGTACCATCTCATGAAGGCACAAAATCTGCCCTACTCCGTCGAGGAAGTAAGGACAATCGCCAAGGACTGCCAGGTCTGTGCGGAGCGCAAGCCGCACTTCTACCGGCCGGACCGCGCGCACCTGGTGAAGGCCTCCCGCCCCTTTGAACGACTCAGCGTGGTCTTCAAAGGCCCCCTCCCCTCCACCGACCGTCACACGTATTTCCTCAGTATGATCGATGAATACTCCCGGTTTCCCTTCGCCATCCGAGGCCCCGACATGACGTCTGCCACCGTCATTAAAGCGCTCAACACAATCTTCGCTCTGTTCGGTTTCCCCGCCTACATCCACAGTGACAGGGGATCCTCATTCATGAGTGATGAGCTGCTTCAGTTCCTGCTCAGCAGGGGTATCGCCTCCAGCAGAACGACGAGCTACAACCCCCAGGAAAACGGACAGGTAGAGAGGGAGAACGGGACGGTATGGAGGGCCGTCCAGCTGGCCCTGCAGTCCAGAAATCTCCCGGCCTCCCGCTGGCAAAGAGGTCCTCCCTGATGCACTACATTCCATTCGCTCATTACTCTGCACTACCACTAACAGTACACCACATGAACGTCTTTTTGCCTTCCCCAGGAAGTCCACATCTGGGGTATCGCTCCCAACTTGGCTCACAGCTCCGGGAACCGGGCTTCTCCGTAAACACGTCCGACTCCACAAGGCGGACCCGTTGGTGGAGTGGGTGCACTTGCTCCACGCAAACCCCAGTATGCCTACGTGGCCGCCAGGATACTGTCCACTCAGGGACCTGGCACCAGCAGGTTCCACCCCCACACCCCATCCACCCCCTGTGCCACCCTCCCCTCCCTCGGCGCTCACAGCATTAACCCCACCAGGACCATCCGTCCTCCCCCTGCCCACGCCCGACGATGAAGAGGATTTCGGCACGCAGCTCATCGCTCCTGAATGAGGATCCCCTGTCACTGTGCATATAGGCGGGGAAACCAAACAGAGCGAAGGTGGTGTTCAGGGCTTTGATGACGGTGGCAGACGTCATATCGGGGCATGGGATGGCGAAGGGGAATCTGGTGTGCTCATCGACCACACTGAGAATGGAGGGTGGAGGGGAGGGGCCCTTTGAAATCCACGCTGAGGCATTCAAAGGGGTGGGAGGCCTTCACCAGGCACGCACGGTCCGACCGGTAGACGTGCGGCTTGCACTCCACACAGACCTGGCACTCCCTGGTGATTGTCCTTACTTCCTTGACGGAGTAGGGCAGGTTGCGGGCCTTTATGAGATGGTACAACCGTCTGACTCCCGGGTGACAAAGGCTGTCGTGCAGGGTCCGGAGTCGGTCTACTTGTGCCGGCCAGGTAATGCCTCCAATGTCGCACAGCTTCAACAATAGCCTGGGCCTCTTTTTCGACGGATGAGTGCCGGATTTCTGAGGCATGAAGTGTGCAGGAGAAGAATGCCACTGGCCTGCCTGCCTGATTGAGGGTGGCGGCTAGGGCGATGTCTGATGCGTCGCTCTCTACTTGAAAGGGCAGCGCCTCGTCGACTGCGTGCACTACTACTTGGCGATATCGGCTCTGATACGGGCGAAGGCCTGCTGTGCCTCGGCCGTCAGAGGAAAGTGGGTGGACTGAATGAGTGGGCGGGCCTTGTCCGCATAGTTTGGGACCCACTGGACGTAGTACGAGAAGAACCCCAGGCAGCGTTTGTGGGCCTTGGGGCGGTGGGGGAGGGGAAGCTCAATGAGGGGGCGCATGCGGTCGGGATCGGGCCCCAGAACTCCGTTCTGGACCACATAGCCGCGGATGGCTAAGCGGGTCGTGCTAAACACGCACTTCTCCTTGTTGTAGGTGAGGTTGAGGAGAGTGGCGGTGTGGAGAAATTTGGCACGGTTGGCATCGTGGTCCTGCTGGTCATGGCCGCAGATGGTGACGTTGTCTAGGTACGGGAAGGTGGCCCGCAAATCGTACCGGTCAACCATTCGGTCCATCTCCCTTTAGAAGACCGAGACCCCGTTAATGACGCCGAAGGGAACCCTGAGGAAGTGATTGGGACGACCGTCCGCCTCGAACGCGGTGTATGGACGGTCTGATTTACGGATGGGGAGCTGGTGGTCGGCGGATTTCAGGTCTACCATTGAGAAGACCCGGTACTGTGCAATCTGATTGACCATATCAGATATGCGTGAGAGGGGGTTTGCGTCGAGCTGCGTATACCGATTGATGGTCTGGCTGTAGTCCACGACCATTCTGTGTTTCTCCCCAGTTTTAACGACTACCACTTGGGTTCTCCAGGGGCTGTTGCCGGCCTCGATAATGCCTTCCCGAAGCAGCCGCTGGACATCGGACCTGATGAAGGTCCTGTCCTGGGTGCTGTACCGTCTGCTCCTGGTGGCGACGGGTTTGCAATCCGGGGTTAGATTGGCGAAGACCTATAGGGTCGCGAGGCCGCACACAGGGGTGGTAGGGGCCCGCCGAATTTGAGGGTTAGGCTCTGGAGGTTACACTGGAAGTCCAGGCCGAGTAGTAGGGCAGCGCAGAGGTTAGGAAGGACGTAGAGGCGGAAGCCGCTGAATTCTATGCCCTGGACCGTGAGTGTGACCGTGCAGGACCCCCGGATCGCCACGGAATGGGTTCAGGAGGCCAGAGAAATTCTTTGGTTCGCGGGGTGTACCGCGAGGGAGCAGCGGCTTACCGTATCCGGGTGGATGAAGCTTTCGGTGCTCCCAGAGTCCAGCAGGCAAGAGGTCATGTGGCCGTTGACTTTCACGCTGGTCGATGCGGTGGCCAGGTTGTGCGGACGAGACCGGTCGATCGTCACTGAGGCGAGTCGTGGTCAGTCGTCACTGACGTCGGATGATGGGGAGCCTGGGGCGCCCAGGTCCTGGAATGCTGTCGGTGTCCATGTCCTGTGGGGGAGACAAGATGGCAGCGCCCATGGGCCGCACGTTGCGAGGGTTGGACAAGATGGGCCGCACGTTGACTGAGGGGGGTGAAGATGGCGGCGCCCACTGGCCACGCATGGTCCAGGGTGGTGAAGATGGTGGTGCCCACTGGCCGCGTGTGGTCCAGGGGGGTGAAGATGGCGGCGCCCACTGGCAGCGCGTGGCCCCGGGAGGTGAAGGTGGCGGCGCCCACTGGCCACGCATGGCCCCGGGAGGTGAAGATGGCGGCGCCCACTGGCCGTGGGTGGTCCGGGGAGATGAAGATGGCGGCGCCCATTGTGTGTAGGCTAGGGCGGTGGGCGCGATAGCGGTGACTGCGCGGGCCTGGCACACCGCGGTGAAATGCTCCTTTTTGCCGCAAGCCTTGCAAAGGGCAGCGCGGGCCGGGCAGCGTTGGCGAGGGTGCTCCTGCTGGCCGCAGAATTAACATCGGGGACCCCCGGTGTGCGCGGGCTGGCGTGTGGTGCAGGCGTACTGGCTGGGTAAGGCCGCCGCTGGGGCGGCTGTCTGTGGGGTCCACGAGGGGTAGGAGGGGTGGGCCACACGGCTGGTGGGGGAGGCCTGAATGTTATGTGAGGCAACCGTCATGGAGAGCGCTAGCTTCTTTGTCTCAGCGAGGTCGAGGGTGACCCTTCCAACAGTCTTTGGCGTATGAGGTCCGACCCAATGCCCATTACGAACGCATCCCGCATAAGAAGGTCGGAATGTTCAGTGCCCGTAACGGCCTGACAGTCACAGTCCCGGACGAGTGGGATTAGGGCCCGCCAGAAGTCTTCTATGGACTCACCAGGGAGTTGAGAGCGAGTGGCGAGTACATGCCTGGCGAAGAGCGTGTTTGTCTTCTGTGCGTAGTTTTCTTGGAGAAGCGCCATGACATCGGCGTAGTTCGGGGCATACTGGATCAGCGGAAACAAGTTGGAGCTCAACCTTGAGCACAGGATCTGTATCTTCTGAGCCTCCAGAACAGGGCTGGGAGCTGAGTTGATGTACGCCTCGAAGCAAGCTCGCCAGTGATAAAGTCCTTTTCGGCGTCGCTTGATTGCGGATCCCGCTGCAGGCGATCTGGTTTGATTCGGAGGTCCATCTTTTAGAAAATCTTAGAGCAATAAATTGAGGCACGATCAATTGTACAAAGACGAGAGTTGGGTACAACTGAGGCTTTATTGCTCGAAGATGTGTGGCCTCCCACAGCAGCTGGCAAAATGGCTGCTGAATGGAGGACATGCATATTTATATTCCGCCTACTAGGCGGAGCCAGCAGGCAGGGACTACCGGCAAACTTGTAGTACAGGTCTTACCTTACATCACCTAATAAAGGTGCAACAGTGGTTTACCACACTCTACCTGTCCTGGGAGTGTTTGATGGGGACAGTGTAGAGGGAGCTTTACTCTGTATCTAACCCCGTGCTGTACCTGTCCTGGGAGTGTTTGATGGGGACAGTGTAGAGGGAGCTTTACTCTGTATCTAACCCCGTGCTCTACCTGTCCTGGGAGTGTTTGATGGGGACAGTGTAGAGGTAGCTTTACTCTGTATCTAACCCCGTGCTGTACCTGTCCTGGGAGTGTTTGATGGGGACAGTGTAGAGGGAGCTTTACTCTGTATCCAACCCCATGCTGTACCTGTCCTGGGAGTGTTTGATGGGGACAGTGTAGAGGGAGCTTTACTCTGTATCTATCCCCGTGCTGTACCTGTCCTGGGAGTGTTTGATGGGGACAGTGTAGAGGGAGCTTTACTCTGTATCTAACCCCGTGCTGTACCTGTCCTGGGAGTGTTTGATGGGGACAGTGTAGAGGGAGCTTTACTCTGTATCTAACCCCGTGCTGTACCTGTCCTGGGAGTGTTTGATGGGGACAGTGTAGAGGGAGCTTTACTCTGTATCTAACCCCGTGCTGTACCTGTCCTGGGAGTGTTTGATGGGGACAGTGTAGAGGGAGCTTTCCGCTGTATCTAACCCCGTGCTGTACCTGTCCTGGGAGTGTTTGATGGGGATAGTGTGGAGGTGGATTTACTTTGTATCTAACCCTGTGCTGTACCTGTCCTGGGAGTGTTTGATGGGGACAGTGTAGAGGGAACTTTACTCTGTATGTAACCCCGTGCTGTACCTGTCCTGGGAGTGTTTGATGGGGACAGCGTAGAGGGAGCTTTACTCTGTATCTAACACCGTGCTGTACCTGTCCTGCGAGTGTTTGATGGGGACAGTGTAGAGGGAACTTTACTCTGTATCTAACCCCGTGCTGTACCTGTCCTGGGAGTGTTTGATGGGAACAGTGTAGAGGGAGCTTTACTCTGTATCTAACCCCGTGCTGTACCTGTCCTGGGAGTGTTTGATGGGGACAGTGTAGAGGGAGCTTTACTCTGTATCTAACCCCGTGCTGTACCTGTCCTGGGAGTGTTTGATGGGGATAGTGTGGAGGTGGATTTACTTTGTATCGAACCCCGTGCTGTACCTGTCCTGGGAGTGTTTGATGGGGACAGTGTAGAGGGAGCTTTACTCTGTATCTAACCCCGTGCTGTACCTGTCCTGGGAGTGTTTGATGGGGACAGTGTAGAGGGAACTTTACTCTGTATGTAACCCCGTGCTGTACCTGTCCTGGGAGTGTTTGATGGGGACAGCGTAGAGGGAGCTTTACTCTGTATCTAACCCCGTGCTGTACCTGTCCTGGGAGTGTTTGATGGGGACAGTGTAGAGGGAGCTTTACTCTGTATCTAACCCCGTGCTGTACCTGTCCTGGGAGTGTTTGATGGGGACAGTGTAGAGGGAGCTTTACTCTGTATCTAACCCCGTGCTGTACCTGTCCTGCGAGTGTTTGATGGGGACAGTGTAGAGGGAGCTTTACTCTGTATCTAACCCCGTGCTGTACCTGTCCTGGGAGTGTTTGATGGGGACAGTGTAGAGGGAGCTTTACTCTGTATCTGTCCCCGTGCTGTACCTGTCCTGGGAGTGTTTGATGGGGATAGTGTGGAGGTGGATTTACTTTGTGTTGACGATTTAAAGGGTAAAAGTCCCACTTTGGGCGCAGTTGGCGCCAAGGATGTTGCCGCTATCAACGAAAAGCCACGCCCAGGCTGCACTGAAATTTGTTTCCTCTTCGTCACATCAGGAACAGACCGGGTGCCATTGCTAAATGCCGCCCTGATCTCGCAACCCCGCACTGCAGCCTCCAGCCCCCTCTCCCCCCCTCTCGGGCCCAATCCCCGACACTGGCAACCTGCCCACGAAGCACAGCCAGTGGGCCGGGCTGCCAGTGCCAAGGTGCATGTGTGGCATCGGGAGTGCCAGGATACCACCCTGCCCAGAGCCCGATCCCCGGGGATATCCCCCCCTCTGCCTCCCCCTCCCCACCCATCCCCCACACCGTCTCCGATACCCCTGGGGCTTCGATCACCGGGGAGACCCCGTCCCCCAGGGTGATCCCCCGCTCCGATCCCCCGGGGATATCCCCCCCCCCTCCGCCCCCCTCCCCCCACCCCCCCTCACCCATCCCCCCCACCGTCTTCGATCCCCCTGGGGCCTACGATCCCCGGGGAGAACCCATCCCCCGGGAAGATCCCCCCCCTATCCGATCACCAGGGAGACCGCTCCCCCCCTCTCCTGGGGAGATCCCCCCCTCTGACCCCTGGGCCCCCCCGCCCAGGTGCTGTTATGCCTGGTCCATGTTCCTGTGGACGAGTGCTGAACGGCGCCATGGTGATGTCTCCAAGGCGGGGGCCTTCGATCCCGGGCCTTGGGAGGCTCAGCCGTGGACATATTTCGGTGAGCCGGACTGCTCACAGACCATGAGGCGTCCCGAGCATCGTAGGCCTTGCGAGAGACCTCCCCTGAGATTTACCAGCTTCATCGCGTCACCAAGCCAGGCACGACGAGGCTGCTCGATGATGCCCTGTGTCTAACCCTGTACCTCTGCTGTGTTTGACGGGTCAGTGCGGAGGGAACTTTACTCTGTGTCCAACCCCATGCTGTAAGTGGATTAATACCAGTTTGGAGGAATTGAAAATTGATACTTGGCTGAATTCACAGCCAAGAGACATGAGCTTGGAATGTGCTTGTATCTGATTGTTCCCTGTGCACTAAATCACTCTCTCTCGGATGTCATGCTGTCTGCATATTCATCAACAGGTCCAGGAATTTGTGTAAAAATGAATCGAGGGGTTTGATACTGGAGCCAACTTTGCAGTTCAGGCACCAACAGCCCAGGCCAGACGAGTTTCACCACGGTGATGATTCAGCACCTCCCACTGAATGTGGCACGGTACAATCTGTAAGCTAAAACTGAACGTTACAGCGCTCTACTCGTGTCTCAGAGTGAGGCATAAGTCCAGGAATAAAGGAGAGGTCAGTGGACACCACGATTAACACCCAAGGCAGGGGCCTGCTCTGGGGGACATAAATTACATTTTAAAAATTGTCTTAAGAGAACGTCAGTCATAGCCCCCCCCCCCAAACCCACCCACCATCCCACCCACTGACAGACACGTACACAGACAGACACAGACAGGCAGACGCAGACAGACAGACACCGGGACACGGTTTATCCGACTGGAACATTTCTTTTCCCCAGTTGTACTGAAACACATCTTTTTCAGAATTTAATTTAAATCTCCATCTTTATTCAAAAGATGTATCTGGAAATCTCAACCCCCACAATAATAAACAAAATATTCAGCAGTTTCTCTGTCAAAGCAGCATCTCTTCCAACACACAATTAAACCTCACAGAATTTAATCCAATCCTTTACATTTAATACAAAATCTCACTGGATCGTCAGATTCATTAGTGCACCGACTGTCAGATTCTCGTCACAAATCATTTTCCCTGCTCAATGTCTCTGTCCAGCTCACAGGAAAAAGCCTCTCGCCGACAAATATTGAACACTGTAAAAATCAATCTCACACAAAACACAGCCCAGAAAATCCAAATTAAATGTATGGAAAAGAAGGCAACTGTGCAGTGACTGCAACGGCTTTGCTGCATTTTGTCTTGTGTGTACTTACCACAGCCCTCAGTCTGTGAAGGAGCAGAGAGAGAATCTGGGTCCCAATCAGCTTCTAAAACCCAGCCTCCTCCATTACATCACATCTCCACCACCTGATTGGCCCACCACCGGCCTGAACAGTGATTGGCCACTGGATTAAAGGCTGGGCCTTGGTGTTGAACCGTCCTGAGATCCAGCATCATCCCCCTCAGAATCCACAGGGGCCCAGTGAGAAGTTATACTGTGACGTGTATGGGCGAGGTCAGGAGATCCACACCGCCAGTGTTCCACGGGAGAGACTCAAGTCTCGCAGCCGGACCCCCCCCACCCCGATAAAATGATCAATCGCCAACTGACCCCTCATCCCAGTCCCTTTTAGATTCCTGGGTGCTGAGTGAATTGAGGGATAATGAGGGATATTGATGAGGGAGATCAGCTATGATTGTATTGGATGGTGGAGCAGACTCGAGGGGCTAAATGCCCTTCTCCCGGTCCTTATTTGCACCTTGCTATTCCTCCATTTATAAGTGGGTAAGAGCCCTACTTCCTGATTGGAGAGTGGTGTTTCATATCATTCAGGCTAAGATGTTTCCGTTCGGACAGCATAAAGCCCGACTCGAGACACAATAAAGCCATTAAATCTCACAAGAGGCCTCTCGCGAGGCGAGTGACGCTCGGGACATCACGGGAGATCTAATGAGATCCTGTGAGACGTCGCGATCTGAAACTCGCCTCGCTGGCCTGGTCCAGATTTGCATATTTAAGTGAGCAGTTAGGTTCACTTGAAGATGACGGCGCCAGAGTCTCTCAAGGCCGGTATCGAACACCCACGCCTGGATGATCTTGCCGCGACGCCAACACAAACGTGGACCAGGTGTAATGGCACACTGGGAGGGGGGTTCCCAGAGCATTGGAGGCCCCCCTGGGACATCGGGGCCCCCAAGCGGTCGGCCTCTGAGCAGGTTCTCCAGCTGCCACACAGTCACCTTGACACTGGGAGGGGGCACAGCCAAGGCGCCCAGGTGACACTGCCAGAGATCAGGCCTGGGGGGCCCTATCCTTATCAGGTGGGGTGAGAGGAGCTTAAGAACTTCCTAACAGGTAAGATGACTATGTGGGGGGGTCGGATCAGTAGGTTTGCGGATGACACAAAGATTGCCCGGGGGGTTAACAGTGAGGCTGAGGGTCTTGGGGTACAGGAAGATGTAGACGGGATGGTCAAATGGGCAGAGAATGAAATGAAATGAAAATCGCTTATTGTCACAAGTCGGCTTCAAATGAAGTTACTGTGAAAAGCCCCTAGTCGCCACATTCCGGCGCCTGTTCGGGGAGGCTGTTACGGGAATCGAACCGCGCTGCTGGCCTGCCTGGGTCTGCTTTCAAAGCCAGCGATTTAGCCCTGTGCTAAACCAGCCAGAGAAGTGGCAGATGGAATTTAACCCTGGAAAGTGTGAGGAGTTACACTTTGGAATGAGTAATTTGACAAGGAAATATTCAATGAATGGCCCCACACTGGGAAGTCCTGAGGAACAAAGAGACCTTGGCGTGTTTGTCCATAGATCTCTGCATGCAGAAGGGCAGGTTAATCAGGGGGTGAAAAAGGAATACGGGACACTTGCCTTTATCAATCGTGACATAGATTACAAAAGCAGGGAGGTCATGTTGGAGTTTTCTCGAACTTTGGTGAGGCCACAGCTGGAGCACTGTGTGCAGTTCTGGTCACCACATTATAGGAAGGATGTGATTGCACTGGAGGGGGTGCAGAGGAGGTTCACCAGGATGGTGCCTGGGGTGGAACGTTTAAGTTATGGAGAGAGGTTGGATAGGATTGGGTTGTTTTCGCTAAAGCAGATAAGACTGAGGGTGACCTGATCGAGGTGCACAGGACTATGAGGGGCATGGACAGTGTGGACAGGGAGCAGCTGTTCCCCTTTGTTGAAGGGTCAGTTATGAGGAGAGATAAGTTCAAGGTGAGGGGCAGGAGGTTTAGGGGGGGGTTTGAGGAAAAACCTGTTTACCCAGAGGGTGGTGACGGTCTGGAACGCACTGCCTGGGAGGGTGGTGAGGGTCTGGAACGCGCTGCCTGGGAGGGTGGTGAGGGTCTGGAACGCGCTGCCTGGGAGGGTGGTGAGGGTCTGGAACACGCTGCCTGGGAGGGTGGTGAGGGTCTGGAACGCGCTGCCTGGGAGGGTGGTGAGGGTCTGGAATGCACTGCCTGGGAGGGTGGTGAGGGTCTGGAACGCGCTGCCTGGGAGGGTGGTGAGGGTCTGGAACGCGCTGCCTGGGAGTGTGGAGAGGGTCTGGAACGCACTGCCTGGGAGGGTGGTGAGGGTCTGGAATGTGCTGCCTGGGAGAAAGGTGAGGGTCTGGAACGCACTGCCTGGGAGGGTGGTGAGGGTCTGGAACGCGCTGCCTGGGAGGGTGGTGAGGGTCTGGAACGCACTGCCTGGGAGGGTGGTGAGGGTCTGGAACGCACTGCCTGGGAGGGTGGTGAGGGTCTGGGATGCGCTGCCTGGGAGAAAGGTGAGGGTCTGGAACGCACTGCCTGGGAGGGTGGTGAGGGTCTGGAACGCGCTGCCTGGGAGGGTGGTGAGGGTCTGGAACGCACTGCCTGGGAGGGTGGTGAGGTTCTGGAACTCAACGCCTGGGAGGGTGGTGAGGGTCTGGAACGCGCTGCCTGGGAGGGTGGTGAGGGTCTGGAACGCGCTGCCTGGGAGGGTGGTGAGGGTCTGGAACGCGCTGCCTGGGAGGGTGGTGAGGGTCTGGAACGCGCTGCCTGGGAGGGTGGTAAGGGTCTGGAACGCGCTGCCTGGGAGGGTGGTGAGGGTCTGGAACGCACTGCTTGGGAGGGTGGTGAGGGTCTGGAACGCACTGCCTGGGAGGGTGGTGAGGGTCTGGAACGCGCTGCCTGGGAGTGTGGAGAGGGTCTGGAACGCACTGCCTGGGAGGGTGGTAAGGGTCTGGAACGCACTGCCTGGGAGGGTGGTAAGGGTCTGGAACGCGCTGCCTGGGAGGGTGGTGAGGGTCTGGAACGCACTGCCTGGGAGGGTGGTAAGGGTCTGGAACGCGCTGCCTGGGAGGGTGGTGAGGGTCTGGGATGCGCTGCCTGGGAGGGGGGTGAGGGTCTGGAACGCGCTGCCTGGGAGGGTGGAGAGGGTCTGGAACGCACTGCCTGGGAGGGTGGTAAGGGTCTGGAACGCGCTGCCTGGGAGGGTGGTGAGGGTCTGGGATGCGCTGCCTGGGAGGGGGGTGAGGGTCTGGAACGCGCTGCCTGGGAGGGTGGTGAGGGTCTGGAACGCACTGCCTGGGAGGGTGGTGAGGGTCTGGAACGCGCTGCCTGGGAGTGTGGAGAGGGTCTGGAACGCACTGCCTGGGAGGGTGGTGAGGGTCTGGAACGCACGGCCTGGGAGGGTGGTGACGGTCTGGAACGCGCTGCCTGGGAGTGTGGTGAGGGTCTGAGATGCGCTGCCTGGGAGGGTGGTGAGGGTCTGGGATGCGCTGCCTGGGAGGGTGGTGAGGGTCCGGGATGCGCTGCCTGGGAGGGTGGTGAGGGTCTGGAACGCACTGCCTGGGAGGGTGGTGAGGGTCTGGAATGCACTGCCTGGGAGGGTGGTGAGGGTCTGGAACGCACGGCCTGGGAGGGTGGTGAGGGTCTGGAACGCACTGCCTGGGAGGGTGGGAGAGGCGGGTTGCCTCAGATCCTTTAAAAAGTACCTGGATGGGGACTTAGCCGTCTTAACATTCAAGGTAATGGGCCAAGTGCTGGCCAATGGGATTAGGTCGGCAGGTCAGGTGTTTTCCATGTGTGGGTGCAGACTCGATGGGCCGAAGGGCCTCTTCTGCACTGAATTATTCTGGAGTTCTCTGGGGTGGGGGGGGGATCACAGTCATGGTAGGGGGTCCAGAGATTAGGTCGGGATTGAAACATGGCGCTCCGATCTGGAGCTGACGAGCTGAGCTCAGTGCAGGAACTGGAGGTAGGTGCGGCCTGGGCGAGGCTTTCCTCCCTGAGAAACACCTCGCTAAACACACCCACAGCGCACTCCTTCTCCATTAAATCACGCACACCAATTCTATCAGGAAGGTGTTTGGGGCTTGGACGCAGGGGGGAGATCAGGTTGAAATTAACTCTCTGCCCAACCCTTACACCCGCACCCTCACCCCACGTTCACCCCTACCACCTCACCCTTACCGCACCCTCACCCCACGTTCACCCCCTACCACCTCACCCTTACACCCGCACCCTCACCCCACATTCACCCCCTACCACCTCACCCTTACCGCACCCTCACCCCACGTTCACCCCTACCACCTCACCCTTACCGCACCCTCACCCCACGTTCACCCCCTACCACCTCACCCTTACCGCACCCTCACCCCACATTCACCCCTACCACCTCACCCTTACCGCACCCTCACCCCACATTCACCCCCTACCACCTCACCCTTACACCCGCACCCTCACCCCACATTCACCCCTACCACCTCACCCTTACTGCACCCTCACCCCACATTCACCCCCTACCACCTCACCCTTACCGCACCCTCACCCCACATTCACCCCCTCACCCTTACCGCACCCTCACTCCACGTTCACCCCCTACCACCTCACCCTTACGCCCGCACCCTCACCCCACACCTTCACCACCCACACCCTCACCTCCACACCCTCGCCCCCTCACCCCCCACACCCTCACCCCCACACCCTCACCCCCACACCCTCACCCCGACACCCACACACTCCACTCTCACCACCCTCACCCTCACCCCCACACCTTCACCACCCTCACCACCCCACCCTGCTCCCTCACCACCCTCACCCTCATCACCCACACCCTCACCACCCTCACCCCTTACCCCCACACCCTCACCCCCACACCCTCACCACCCTCACCCCCTTACCCTCACTCCCACACCCTCACCACCCACACCCTCACCACCCTCACCCCCTTACCCCCACACCCTCACCCTCACTACCCACACCCTCACCACCCACACCCTCACCACCCTCACCCCCTTACCCCCACACCCTCACCCCCACACCCTCACCACCCACACCCTCACTCCCACACCCTCACCACCCACACCCTCACCACCCACACCCTCACCCCGACATCCACCCACTCCCACTCCCACTCCCACCCTCGCCACCCTCCCCATTCCCTCACCACCCACACCCTCACCCCGCCACCCACCCACTCCCACTTCCCCCGCTCTTTCAAACCCACGCTCTCACCCCGTCCACAAACCCCATTCCCACTCACACCCATACTCTCACCTCCTGGGCCCTACCCAATCCCAACCCCCCTCCTCACTGCCTTTGCATCAAGTCCCCCCTCCCTACCTGCCCTATCGCTGCTCATCCCCTTCCTGCCCGGGTGCTCTGTGTCGGGATGGGCTGGGACCAAATATGGTGCCAGGTTCCATGTGGTGACTGCGGGCGTGAGTCATTTTATGGATGGTCAGCAGCATATTAATCCAGAAAGAGAGAGTCAGCTCCCTGCTTGGGTGGTGGGGAGGGGTTTCAATCACTGCCCCTGGGTTCATCACTGCTGCCTCTGGGGTCAATCACTTTCCCTGGACCTCAATCACTGCCTCTGGCGTCAATCGGTGCCCCTGGGGGTCAGTCACTCCCTCTGGGGTTAATCAGTGCCCCTGGGGGTCAGTCACTCCCTCTGGGGTTAATCAGTGCCCCTGGGGGTCAGTCACTCCCTCTGGGGTTAATCAGTGCCCCTGGGGGTCAGTCACTCCCTCTGGGGTTAATCAGTGCCCCTGGGGGTCAGTCACTCCCTCTGGGGTTAATCAGTGCCCCTGGGGGGGTCAGTCACTCCCTCTGGGGTTAATCAGTGCCCCTGGGGGGGTCAGTCACTCCCTCTGGGGTTAATCAGTGCCCCTGGGGGGGTCAGTCACTCCCTCTGGGGTTAATCAGTGCCCCTGGGGGGGTCAGTCACTCCCTCTGGGGTTAATCAGTGCCCCTGGGAGTCAGACACTGGCACAAACCTTCCCCTGTCAATGCTCCGAGCATCTCAGATGGGTTCCCCCTTGGCGAGCCCTGTTGAAATTCCCAGATTCTCCAATTATTTATTCATTTATTCCGAAGCTGAGTGCTGTGGGTGATGTCATTTGTTTTCCTGCTATTTCTATTGTAATTGATCAAAGTGGAGGAGGAGACAGATCACTTCCTGGCTCTGGCTGTGTATTCCACGCTGACCGAAGGTTTCTCATTGGGTTTTTGTGGACTAAGCTGTTGTCTGATCTCAGATTTTCAGGAAATCCATCATTGACAGCAGTGACATCATCATTGCAGGGAATCACAAGGCAGGGTTCATTCCAGTTCATTCCTGGACACATTCCAGCCTCCATTGAGACCTGTGCACCTTCTTATTCACTGCAACTGACGTCCTCCTGTCCTCTCTGAGCTCGCTGAACCGCACCTGACTCCCAATCCGGCTCCGTCATTGGCAGCCGTGCCTTCAGCTGGCTGGATCACCAGCTCTGGAATTCATTCCCTGAACTACACTGTCTCCCTTCAGTCACTTTTCACCATTCCAGCCATTCCTCTTTGACCAAGCTTTTCCTCACCCGATCTGATATCTCCTTGTGTGTCGTGGCCTCATATTTTGTTTTAGAATTTTCTTGTGAAGCCCCTTGGGACATTTCATAAACTCTTTGTGTGGAATGTGGGCTTCGCTGACGAGACCAGCAGTTATCGCCCATCCCTACTAGCCCTTGAGGAGGTGGTGGTGAGCTGTCTTCTTCAACCATATGGTGTAGGTACACCCATTGCGCTGTTAGGGAGGGAGTTCCAGGATGTTGCCCGAGAAGGAGCAGTGATATATTTCCCTGTCAGGGTGGTCAGTGACTTGGAGGGGAACCTCCAGCTGGTGGGATTCCCAGGTTTCTGCTGCACTTGTCCTTCTAGATGGTAGTGGTTGTGGGTTTGGAATGTGTTGTCTAAGGAACCTTGGTGAGTTACTGCAGTGCATCTTGTAGATGGTACACACGGCTGCCACTGTGCGTGGTGGTGGAGGGAGTGAATGTTCATTAGCTTCACTAGCTCTACCTACTCTGTTTGAACCAACAATATCAATATGGTCTGTGGCCAATTCAATTGTTTAGCTACATCTCAAATGTGATTTAAAAAAAAGGCTTTCACATCTTTCTCGTCAAACCTTAAAGTGTTTGAATATATGTAAACATATCCCCACTGGCTTTTTACTGGTTTACCCCTTCCTTAAACTTTCCTCAACCTCTGCCTTTAACGCCAACATTCTAAGCGGATAATTTGTAGTTTCATTTTCTCAATGTTCAAATCCTCTCTCATTTTATTTTGCCTCCCTCCTTTCTGCTCTCTCCTTGTATTTTTCCTTTGCCTTTAATTCCGATTCAAGCTGTCAGGTTCTTTATCATGTTGCAATTGTTTAATTTGTCATTGAATTTTAGCTAATTCCAATGATTCAGACTGTGTTTCTGGCAAATTTAAATGCTGACCCATTTCTGAATTATTTCCACCTTCCTCACGCTTTTAAGTAAAGTCAACTGCAGCTTGACCGGAAAATCCAAAATCTTTGTTTTAACCACCCTTTGCAAATCTACCAGAGTGACCTCTTCCACACCCAGGAAAGCCTTGGTCACTGAAAGAGCCACGTTACCCGTCACTTCCTATTTCAACTGCCAAGTATCAACACCTGAAAAAAAGCACAAGTTCCTCACGCACGCTCTCTCTAAACTCAATAATCCCAAACCAAACTAGGAATTATACTTTTTAATCCAGTTAAGAGCTCCCACTGTTGTTGAGATATCAGACAAGAACCGCAAACAATTCATAAAACTGTGCAGAAAGGACACTTCACCCCAGGAGTGATGACTCTGCCCAATAGGTATCTTTTATGTTCAAACAAACTTTAATTTAAAAACAGAATTAACCACATTAACAGAAAAGAAATAGGTTTGCATTTATCAGTTAAATAGTTCTTAAATAAAAGGAAAAACTTGAGCTTACTATCTACACCTGCTACTAATTCCAATTCAGCAACCCAATACAATTCAAATGCCACTTATTAAAAAGTTAACAGATTACTTGCGTATCTGTGTGGATATTTTTAGAGAGAGACACACTTTCAAAAGCAGATCCAGTTCACGTCTGTCTTGTCAGACTCAATTTCCGATGGCAAACTGCTGTTCAATTTAAAATCTTACAACAGGCTGCAAAACTACAGACAGACTTGGTTCCTCCCATTAATTGCATCATTTGTATCCCAGTAAATTTAATGACCTTCTTAGCTCGGACTAAATAAAATCCCTCATGAATTGTCTACAATCCAGTGAATCTTCATCAATCATAACAATAGCCCTTTATCTCTAACCAAGTAAGTTATTGGGTTAGGGTGGAAGTGAGGGCTTAAGTGGGTCGGTGCAGACTCGATGGGCCGAATGGCCTCCTTCTGCACTGTATAACCTATGTTCCATGTTCTATGATTAACAATAAGTGAGATTATGACCAGAAGAGAATGGGGACCAAGTGCCGCATTTGCTCTTCATGTCTCAAACTTTATTTTGAGAGATTTTGAACAACCTCTTATTTTTAAACAGGTTTTCCCACAAGAGGAAACATCCTCTCCACATGCACCCTGTCAATACTCCGCGGGGTCTTCAAGGTTTTAATCAAGTCGCCTCTCACTCTTCTAAACTCCAGTGGATACAAACCCAACCTCTCCAACCTTTCCTCATAAGACAACCCGCTCATTCCTGGTATTAGTCTAGTGAACCTTCACTCAACTGGTTCTAACACATTTACATCTTTCCTTCAATAAGGAGCCCAACACTGTACACAATACTCCAGATGTGGTCTCACCAATGTCCTGTACAACTGAATCATAACCTCCCTACTTTTGTAATCAATTCCCCCTCACAGTAAACAGTAACATTCTATTAACTTTCCTAATTACTTGCTGTGTCTGTACACTACCAGCATTTTGTGATTCATGCACTCAGACACCCAGATCCCTCTGTAACTCAGAGCTCTGCAATCTCTCACCATTTAGATAATAAGCTTCTTTTTTACTCTTCCTGCCAAAATGAAGAATTTCACATTTTCCCCACATTGTGCTCCATTTGCCGGATCTCTGTCCACTCACTGAACCTATTCCTGTCTCTGTTTAGCCTCTTTGTGTCCTCTCCATGCTTTACTTTCCTACCTATCTTTGTGTCAACAGCAGATTTAGTAACCAGAGGCGAGATTCTCCGACCCCCCCACCCCCCCGGCCGGGTCGGAGAATCGCCGGGGCCTGGCGTGAATCCCGTCCCCGCCGGTTGCCGAATTCTCCACCACCGGATATTCGGCGGGGGCGGGAATCGCACCGCGCCGGTTGGCGGAGCCCCCCCCCCCGCGATTCTCCGGCCCGGATGGGCCGAAGTCCCGCCGCTAAAATGCCTGTCCCGCCGGCGTAAATTAGACCACCTACCTTACCGGCGGGACAAGGCGGCGCGGGCAGGCTCCGGGGTCCTGGGGGGGGGGCGCGGGGCAATCTGTCCCCGGGGGTGCCCCCACGGTGGCCTGGCCCACGATCGGGGCCCACCGATCCGCGGGCGGGCCTGTGCCGTGAGGGCACTCTTTTCCTTCCACCTCCGCCACGGTCTCCACCATGGCGGAGGTGGAAGAGACCCCCTCCACTGCGCATGCGCGGGGATGCCGTGTGCGGCCGCTGACGCTCCCGCGCATGCGCCGCCCGGAGATGTCATTTCCGTGCCAGCTGGCGGGGCACCAAAGGCCTTTTCCGCCAGCTGGCGAGGCGGAAATTCGTCCGGCGCCAGCCTAGCCCCTCAAGGTTGGGGCTCGGCCCCCAAAGATGCGGAGCATTCCCCTGACCTTCAGTCCCTCCATCCAAGTCACTAATATAAATTGTGAGGAGTTGAGACCCCAGCACGACCCTGTGGCATACCACACGTCACACCGTGCCAACCTGAAAAAGATCAATTTGTACCAACTCTTTCCTGTTAGCTAACCAATCTTCAAGCTGTGTCAGTAGGTTACCCCCTGCAGCATAAATCTTTATTTTCCACAATGGCCTTTGATGAGGCACTTTCTCAAATATATTCTGGAAATCTAAGTCCAGTGCATCCACCGGTTCCCCGTTATCCACAGCACATGTGATTCCTTGGTAGAATCCCAATAAACAGGTTAAACGTGATTTCCCTTTCACAAAACCATGTTGACTCTGCCTGATTACCCTGACTTTTCCAAGTGCCCTGCTATAATATCATTAATCGTGGCTTCTAACATTTTCCCTCTCTTAGACATTTGGTTAATGCACCTGTAGTTTCCCACTTTCTGTCTCCCCCGCATTTGTGAATAAAAGAGTTATATTTACTGTAAGACCATCAGATGTAGGAGCAGAAATCTGCCATTCGGCCCATCGAGCCTGCTCCGCATTCACGATGATCATGGCTGATCTGAATCTTCCAATCTAATGGAACCTTTCAGAATCAAGGGAATTTTGTAAAATTAAAATCAAATCATCAACTATCTCACAAAGGGTCATCTGGACTCGAAACATTAGCTCTTTTCCCTCCCTACAGATGCTGCATTTCCTCTGGTTTCAGATCCCAGCATCCGCAGTAATTTGCTTTTATGCTTGCATCAACTATCTCATTTGTCACTTCTTTCAAGGCCCGAGGATGATGTCCATTTGGGTCCACCCGGGTTTTGGCAATTTGCTCAGTACCACTTCCCTGGTGATTGGAATTTTCCTGAGGTCCTGCCAGGGTTCCAGGCTGCTAGGCTGGTAGTGACAGGGTGCCCGGGTGTCAGGTTGGCATTGCCAAGGCCTAGGGCTTGAGGGGGGCCATGCCCATGAAAGGGGGATGAAGGGGGATGAAGGTGGGGGAGGGGGCACATGAAAGGCACCATCAACCAGGGGCTGGTTTAGCACACTGGGCTAAATTGCTGGCTTTGAAAGCGGACCAGCAGCGCGGGTTCAATTCCCGTAACAGCCTCCCCAAACAGGCGCCGGAATATGGCGACTAGGGGCTTTTCACAGTAACTTCATTGAAGCCTACTCGTGACAATAACCTGGGGACTGGGAAAAAACAGTCAGTGCAGGGATCCCCTGCGGTCGTTCCCCTGAGAAACAAGTATACCGCTTTGGATACTTGTGGGGGGGACGACTTACCAGGGGTAAGCCATGGGGTACGGGCCTCTGGCACGGAGTCTGTCCCTGTTGCTCAGAAGGGAAGGGGGGAGAGGAGCAGAGCATTAGTAATTGGGGACTCTATAGTCAGGGGCACAGATAGGAGATTTTGTGGGAGCGTGAGAGACTCACGTTTGGTATGTTGCCTCCCAGGTGCAAGGGTACGTGATGTCTCGGATCGTGTTTTCCGGGTCCTTAGGGGGGAGGGGGAGCAGCCCCAAGTCGTGGTCCACATTGGCACCAACGACATAGGTAGGAAAGGGGACAAGGATGTCAGGCAGGCTTTCAGGGAGCTAGGATGGAAGCTCAGAACTAGAACAAACAGAGTTGTTATCTCTGGGTTGTTGCCCGTGCCACGTGATAGTGAGATGAGGAATAGGGAGAGAGAGCATTTAAACACGTGGCTACAGGGATGGTGCAGGCGGGAGGGTTTCAGATTTTTGGATAACTGGGGCTCTTTCTGGGGAAGGTGGGACCTCTACAGACAGGATGGTCTACATCTGAACCTGAGGGGCACAAATATCCTGGGGGGGAGATTTGTTAGTGCTCTTTGGGGGGTTTAAACTAATGCAGCAGGGGCATGGGAACCTGGATTGTAGTTTTAGGGTAAGGGAGAATGAGAGTATAGAGGTCAGGAGCACAGATTTGACGTCGCAGGAGGGGGCCAGCGTTCAGGTAGGTGGTTTGAAGTGTGTCTACTTCAATGCCAGGAGTATACGAAACAAGGTAGGGGAACTGGCAGCGTGGGTTGGTACCTGGGACTTGGATGTTGTGGCCATTTCGGAGACATGGATAGAGCAGGGACAGGAATGGATGTTGCAGGTTCTGGGGTTTAGGTGTTTAAGTAAGCTCAGAGAAGGAGGCAAAAGAGGGGGAGGTGTGGCGCTGCTAGTCAAGAGCAGTATTACGGTGGCGGAGAGGATGCTAGATGGGGACTCTTCTTCCGAGGTAGTATTGGCTGAAGTTAGAAACAGGAAAGGAGAGGTCACCCTGTTGGGAGTTTTTTATAGGCCTCCTAATAGTTCTAGGGATGTAGAGGAAAGGATGGCGAAGATGATTCTGGATATGAGCGAAAGTAACAGGGTAGTTATTATGGGAGACTTTAACTTTCCAAATATTGACTGGAAAATATATAGTTCGAGTACAATAGATGGGTCGTTTTTTGTACAGTGTGTGCAGGAGGGTTTCCTGAAACAATATGTTGACAGGCCAACAAGAGGCGAGGCCACGTTGGATTTGGTTTTGGGTAATGAACCAGGCCAGGTGTTGGATTTGGAGGTAGGAGAGCACTTTGGGGACAGTGACCACAATTCGGTGACATTTACGTTAATGATGGAAAGGGATAAGTATACACCGCAGGGCAAGAGTTATAGCTGGGGGAAGGGCAATTATGATGCCATTAGACGTGACTTGGGGGGGATAAGGTGGAGAAGTAGGCTGCAAGTGTTGGGCACACTGGATAAGTGGGGCTTGTTCAAGGATCAGCTACTGCGTGTTCTTGATAAGTATGTACCGGTCAGACAGGGAGGAAGGCGTCGAGCGAGGGAACCGTGGTTTACCAAGGAAGTGGAATCTCTTGTTAAGAGGAAGAAGGAGGCCTATGTGAAGATGAAGTGTGAAGTTTCGGTTGGGGCGATGGATAGTTACAAGGTAGCGAGGAAGGATCTAAAGAGAGAGCTAAGACGAGCAAGGAGGGGACATGAGAAGTATTTGGCAGGAAGGATCAAGGAAAACCCAAAAGCTTTCTATAGGTATGTCAGGAATAAGCCAATGACTAGGGAAAGAGTAGGACCAGTCAAGGACAGGGATGGGAAATTGTGTGTGGAGTCTGGAGAGATAGGCGTGATACTAAATGAATATTTTTCGTCAGTATTCACTCAGGAAAAAGATAATGTTGTGGAGGAGAATGCTGAGCCCCAGGCTAATAGAATAGATGGCATTGAGGTACGTAGGGAAGAGGTGTTGGCAATTCTGGACAGGCTGAAAATAGATAAGTCCCCGGGACCTGATGGGATTTATCCTAGGATTCTATGGGAGGCCAGGGAAGAGATTACTGGACCTTTGGCTTTGATTTTTATGTCATCATTGGCTACAGGAATAGTGCCAGAGGACTGGAGGACAGCAAATGTGGTCCCTTTGTTCAAAAAGGGGAGCAGAGACAACCCTGGCAACTATAGACCGGTGAGCCTCACGTCTGTAGTGGGTAAAGTCTTGGAGGGGATTATAAGGGACAAGATTTATAATCATCTAGATAGGAATAATATGATCAGGGATAGTCAGCATGGCTTTGTGAAGGGTAGGTCATGCCTCACAAACCTTATTGAGTTCTTTGAGAAGGTGACTGAACAGGTCGACGAGGGTAGAGCAGTTGATGTGGTGTATATGGATTTCAGCAAAGCGTTTGATAAGGTTCCCCATGGTAGGCTATTGCAAAAAATACGGAGGCTGGGGATTGAGGGTGATTTAGAGATGTGGATCAGAAATTGGCTAGCTGAAAGAAGACAGAGGGTGGTGGTTGATGGGAAATGTTCAGAATGGAGTACAGTCACAAGTGGAGTACCACAAGGATCTGTTCTGGGGCCGTTGCTGTTTGTCATTTTTATCAATGACCTAGAGGAAGGCGCAGAAGGGTGGGTGAGTAAATTTGCAGACGATACTAAAGTCGGTGGTGTTGTCGATAGTGTGGAAGGATGTAGCAGGTTACAGAGGGATATAGATAAGCTGCAGAGCTGGGCTGAGAGGTGGCAAATGGAGTTTAATGTAGAGAAGTGTGAGGTGATTCACTTTGGAAGGAATAACAGGAATGCGGAATATTTGGCTAATGGTAAAGTTCTTGAAAGTGTGGATGAGCAGAGGGATCTAGGTGTCCATGTACATAGATCCCTGAAAGTTGCCACCCAGGTTGATAGGGTTGTGAAGAAGGCCTATGGAGTGTTGGCCTTTATTGTTAGAGGGATTGAGTTCCGGAGTCAGGAGGTCATGTTGCAGCTGTACAGAACTCTGGTACGGCCGCATTTGGAGTATTGCGTACAGTTCTGGTCACCGCATTATAGGAAGGACGTGGAGGCTTTGGAGCGGGTGCAGAGGAGATTTACCAGGATGTTGCCTGGTATGGAGGGAAAATCTTATGAGGAAAGGCTGATGGACTTGAGGTTGTTTTCGTTGGAGAGAAGAAGGTTAAGAGGAGACTTAATAGAGGCATACAAAATGATCAGGGGGTTGGATAGGGTGGACAGTGAGAGCCTTCTCCCGCGGATGGATATGGCTGGCACGAGGGGACATAGCTTTAAACTGAGGGGTAATAGATATAGGACAGAGGTCAGAGGTAGGTTCTTTACGCAAAGAGTAGTGAGGCCGTGGAATGCCCTACCTGCTACAGTAGTGAACTCGCCAACATTGAGGGCATTTAAAAGTTTATTGGATAAACATATGGATGATAATGGCATAGTGTAGGTTAGATGGCTTTTGTTTCGGTGCAACATCGTGGGCCGAAGGGCCTGTACTGCGCTGTATTGTTCTATGTTCTATGTTCTATAATAAGCGATTTTCATTTTTCATTTCATCAGGGCTGAGGAATAAACTGAATGGGGGTCCTGAGAGGGGGGGCCGGTAGAGGGGTGCGCTGGTTTGGGGGCGGAGGGTGGTATTGTTGTGGGTGGAGGAAAATCTCACTTTGGACCAGTGCATCCTTCCAAAAGGATTCCCCGGTCTCTGAGGAGCCGTCTGGCCGGTTGCCCCGGTCTCTGAGGAGCCGTCAGCTCCGCACGGCTAATAAACATTTCTGCGTGTGTGCCAAATGGGAGAGTAACTCCCCAGGGCCCAAAGAAATGTGTACGGGTCCAATCTAACGGCCGCATCCGGCTCGAGACCCCACCCGGCCGGTAAATCTGACCAGAGGCCTCTTGTGGGATTTACCCGGCTCGTTACGCCTTGTGAGACCCTGCAGCATCCCGCGAGGTGTCACAATCTCGATCCCGCCCAGACTGGACGGGATTTAAGGGCCCCAGAAAAGATTGGTGGATGAAGGGGGGAGGGTCGTGAAAGCCGGGGGGGTCGGTTGAAAAGGGGGGGGCAGAGATTGGGGCAAATTTCTAAAACGCCCGGATCGTGGTCCCTGATGGGACAGAGAGTCGGGCGTCGGGGGGGAAATCAGGATTGACGTGTGCGTCGACCTGGTGACGATGCTCCGATACCCCAGTGATGACGGGATCGAGGTCCAGCCCCGTGTGCAATGGGGGATGTAAATTGATGTGTCTCAATGACCCATTTGCATTGATTTAGCCGGCCCTCCCGTGGTTCTCCATTCCCCGCGTCCGGGAATCACGTGGGCCTCTGGAGCACCTGTGGTCTCTACCAGCATGGCCCTGGCTCATGCCGGCCCAAGCAGGCAACTCCCCTAAGGTGTCACCCTCTTGACCCACTGTCAGGTCCACCATGCCAGGGGTATGCTAGTATAGACCATCTGAGCCCATCCAGACCCCCACCCCCGGGGACCCTGGGGAAATGTGAGGTAATGCATTTTGGAAGGGCTAATGCAGGTAGGGAATATACAGTGAATGGTAGAACCCTCAAGAGTATTGAAAGTCAAAGAGATCTAGGAGTACAGGTCCACAGGTCATTGAAAGGGGCAACACAGGTGGAGAAGGTAGTCAAGAAGGCATACGGCATGCTTGCCTTCATTGGCTGGGGCATTGAGTGTAAGAATTGGCAAGTCATGTTGCAGCTGTATAGAACCTTAGTTAGGCCACACTTGGAGTATCGTGTTCAATTCTGGTCGCCACACTACCAGAAGGATGTGGAGGCTTTAGAGAGGGTGCAGAAGAGATTTACCAGAATGTTGCCTGGTATGGAGGGCATAAGCTATGAGGAGCGATTGAATAAACTCGGTTTGTTCTCACTGGAACGAAGGAGGTTGAGGGGCGACCTGATAGAGGTATACAAAATTATGAGGGGCATAGTCAGAGTGGATAGTCAGAGGCTTTTCCCCAGGGTAGAGGGGTCAATTACTAGGGGGCATAGGTTTAAGCTGAGAGGGGCAAGGTTTAGAGGAGATGTACGAGGCAAGTTTTTTACGCAGAGGGTAGTGGGTGCCTGGAACTCACTACCGGAGGAGGTAGTGGAAGCAGGGACGATAGGGACATTTAAGGGGCATCTTGACAAATATATGAATAGGATGGGAATAGAAGGATACGGACCCAGGAAGTGTAGAAGATTGTAGTTTAGTCGGGCAGTATGGTCGGCACGGGCTTGGAGGGCCGAAGGGCCTGTTCCTGTGCTGTACATTTCTTTGTTCTTTGACCCCAGGCAATTGGGGGACTCCCCCGAGAGGCCCCTGCAATAGGAAGCCAACCCCAGGGACCCCATGAATAGTGAGACCTTCGTCTGGACTGCATGAGAAAGGACATACCCCCACAGGGACCCCCTAACTAGCGGACCTCTCCACGGATCGCCCTCCCCACAGACTCCCCCCCCCCCCAGGAAAGAGACCGCTGTCTGGAGGCTGGAGAGCAGTCCAGGCAGGGGCAGTGTAAACTATAACAGGTGTAATACTGAACTGGAAGTTCTGCGTGTCCATTCCTGAAGAGGAACAGCTGTGACCAGCGTTTCAGTCCCACAGATCCTGAAGCTGGAAACCATTCCTAACTTTCTAGTAGTGGGCTGTAATCGACAGCTTCCACTCCAACTACAGCTGTGATTCATTCATCTCAGTTGAATGTGCAGTTGATGTGGTGTATATGGATTTCAGTAAAGCGTTTGATAAGGTTCCCCACGGTAGGCTATTGCAGAAAATACGGAGGCATGGGATTGAGGGTGATTTAGAGATGTGGATCAGAAATTGGCTAGCTGAAAGAAGACAGAGGGTGGTGGTTGATGGGAAATGTTCAGAATGGAGTTCTGTCACAAGTGGAGTACCACAAGGATCTGTTCTGGGGCCGTTGCTGTTTGTCATTTTTATCAATGACCTAGAGGAAGGCGCAGAAGGGTGGGTGAGTAAATTTGCAGACGATACTAAAGTCGGTGGTGTTGTCGATAGTGTGGAAGGATGTAGCAGGTTACAGTGAACTCACCAACATTGTGGGCATTTAAAAGTTTATTGGATAAACATATGGATGATAATGGCATAGTGTAGGTTAGATGGCTTTTGTTTCGGTGCAACATCATGGGCCGAAGGGCCTGTACTGCGCTGTATCGTTCTATGTTCTATGTTCTATCTCCCTTCATGGATCAATGACTTCAAGTGCTGACACCCCAATGTTTCCAAGCATCAACCACATCGAAGAGAGGTAAGTGCATTCCAAGCACTCAAGCATGTGATTGGATTGCACTTAACATCTGGGGCGGGGCTCCTTCAGTTGGGCAATGCCCCGCAACCCTCTCCCCCCCACCCCCCACCCCCAACCCCACCACCATCCCCTATAGTATTCTCCATGGGGAGAACAAAACGTGTGCATATTCAAATGAGCCAATTGTGAGGGTGTTGGTGTGTGGAGGTGTGTCAGTGTGTGTGAAGTAAGTGTGTGTAAATATGTGTCAGTGGGTGTGCGCGAGGGTGTGTGTGCAGATGTGGCAGTGTGTGAGGGTCTGTGTGTGTGTCAGTGTGTGTGAGGGTGTGTGTCAATGTGTGTGTGAGGGTGTGTGTCTGTGTAGATGTGTGTGTGTAGATGTGTGTGTGAGGGTGTTGTAACCACGTAAAATGGCTGATTCCCGATTAGAATGGTCAAACCCCGATTTAAAATGGCGAACGGAAGAGGCTGATGGGAAAATCAGCCAACAGGACTCAAACGGACAGCTGCAGGTAAAACAGTGTATTCGCCTCTGGGGGAATCCAGTCAGACAGATACCTGCAGCCATCAACACAACAACACCCCAGCCATCTGCATTTTAATCAGCCATCCCCGGGAACAATTGCTACACATTAGCAACTCAAAGCCGACCCAGACCTTTCGGCGCCAGCAGGAGCTGACACAAAGAAAGGTAAACACCCCTTGATCAAGGAATCGCTCCAGTATTGGAGCATATCGAACCAAGTGATTGGGACCAAGTCCAATCACTTGGAACCAAGTACAAGGTCCGTCCCGAGAGGCGGGAAGCCCCTGGGGACTATAAGAATAGGGGCCAAGTTCAACTCGACCCTTCTTCTCCAGCTCGCAACCTTCGAGACCCTTCTACAAGAGAACTGTAAGTTTTACTCCAGCGATCGCTACCAGATAGGCGCTCCTAATTATCGACTTGTACCAGCTTTTGAATCCCGCAGGCTCAGAACCAATTCGAAAGACCATTTGTTTCCCTGACCTGGTGGGCCATTTCCTAAGTTAAGTATTGGCCTGTTAGTGGTAGGTAGTAGTCTAGAAGTAGAATTATTGTATAAGTATGAATTGCTGTTTATAATAAATGAGCGTTGATTTAACTCTTACTAAGCGGTGTGTTGCATTATTAATCATTACTTGGACTTGAACCACGTGACGGTATCAGAAAGATACCTGGCGACTCATGAGCAAAGGTGACAGAATAAGAATAAGTAAACTAAGGCTAAAACGAGCAACATTTTGGCGACTCTGGTGGGACGCGATCTAGAAGTGGAAAACCACTCTGGGAGAACACAAGAAATTTTGAATTAGAAACCCAATTGGAAACAGAAAACCACAAGTGTTCAAGCAGTTCTGATTAATAGTCATAATTCGGAAGTGTGTGTATGCATGCGTAACTAACAGGGCTATAAGGTAAAACTGATAGATTTTTGTTGCGTCAAAACTGTCAGAAGTCTGTATTTTCGGAAATTAGCGCAAGCCGTACCCGCATCTACGACACCGCCTTAGCCCCCTGTTCCAAATTTAAACAAAGCAAGCGGATAGGAAAGATGGCCATGCAGGCAATGCAATGCCTCATGAACCCCGAGGAATTTGCGGTCGCAGCGACCAGCAGCAGTAGAGTGGGACAGTGTCCCATTTGGGAAGAGGAAATCCGGAAATATCTCAAGGCCAAAGGATGGCCCATGTGGAATGATTTCTGCGATAATGAAGAATCAGGTCCCGGGAGTATAGGGCATACTTGGTGGGAGAACCTGAGTGAGATACATAAAAAGAGCTTAGCGAAAGCTCACAAGCCGATGGCAATAGTGTCCTGTCTGGCACAATTGCGAGGCACAGAGGAGGTTGTCAGGACGCTCCGCAAAGAAGTAGAGAGCATACATCGGATGAGTAAAGTCGATGTATGCGAAGTTGAGAAAGAGAATTTAGAGTTAAGGAGGAAATTAGCAGCAAAGGATGAAGAGGTGGCTGACGCCAAACGGGGTCACCAGTCTTGTCTGGCGCATTTAAGCAGTTTCCAGTCACAGTATGAAAAGGCCTATCAGGACACGCAGCGTGCAGTCCTGGTAAGGAAAGAAACAGAAAAGCAGGTGGAGACGCTACAGAAGCAATGTAGTGATCTCAAGGCAGCCTTGGGAGTGCTCCACGCTGCAACCACAGAACAAAGACAGAGCACCATAGACCACGCAAAGTGCCGGAAGCAGATTGCAGACCGGCAATCACTGCTTTCTGTCCAGAAAGGATTTCAGGAAACCTTTTTTTTTTTTTTTCATAGAATTTACAGTGCAAAAGGAGGCCATTCGGCCCATCGAGTCTGCACCGGCTCTTGGAAAGAGCATCCTACCCAAGGTCCACACCTCCACCCTATCCCCATAACCCAGTAACCCACCCAACACTAAGGGCAATTTTGGACACTAAGGGCAATTTATCATCGCCAATCCACCTAACCTGCACATCTTTGGACTGTGGGAGGAAACCGGAGCACCCGGAGGAAACCCACGCACACACGGGGAGGATGTGCAGACTCCGCACAGACAGTGACCCAAGCCGGAATCGAACCTAGGACCCTGGAGCTGTGAAGCAATTGTGCTATCCACAATGCTACCGTGCTGCCCAAAGCCTTTGGGGAAAAGTTAGACCAGGAAGACGGCCCTGACTGGGAAGAGTTACAAGAAACAGCACAGAGATATGTTCAGGGAACATGTGCGCAGGGAAAGCCCCAAAGGAGAAAAGCACCCCAACCCCCCACACAGCAGGTAGTTCAGGCTCCAATGAACCCTGTAACAACCCACCGCACAGCCACATCGGATGAGGCGGAATATCTATATTCCACCCCCTGACAGTGACCCAATTACGGGACGCGTGTGCAAAGATCACACCGTTCCTCCCCGCCGCAGACCCCCACCATTTCTTTGCCACCGTCAAACATCAGGCGAACATGTACGGCCTGGACGAGAGAGAGCATGTAAAGCTCATGGTTCTAAGTTTGGATCCATTGGTAGCAGCAGCCCTTCCCGACCCACAGAACGTAGGAGGAGGCACCCTTGCAGAAATGCATACCGCGATCCTGGATGCGATCGGATATAACCGGGGTGACCCCGTAGATGGCCTCAATAAGTGTAGGCAGAAGAATTATGAGCACCCCACAGTGTTCACAGGACGCTTGTGGATTCACTTCACAGCCATTTTTGGAGACGGAGACCGTGCCCATTTGTCCCCAGACAATATGGCCAAATGGACCCGCACCCTTAGCTCCTATGTCACAGATGCAGGACAGAAAGCCTATAATAGTTTTGATCTCTCAGAAGAGGCCCATAACGAGAAGTGGGTGGTTAAAAGATTGTCCCGCGTTTGGGAACAGTCTGTTCACAATAGACCCGCCGCTAAAACCACCGAGGAAAAGCAAGCTGCCGCAGACATGCAGGCAGTAAAAGCCACACCTCACAACCCCGCCTGGGTAAATGAGGGAAAGAACAGCCCCCCACCCAAGTCACAAGAATGTTACAACTGCGGACAGTTGGAACATTTTGCAAAAGAGTGCAATGGCCCCAGAAAGCCACAGAGAGCCCAACAGACAGGCACTCTGAGTAAGAAAAAGGCAGAGCCCATCCATAGCGTTAGCGCCCATTCAGATCAGACGGACTTGACCGGAACGGACTGATGGTGTACGGGCTCCCCCAGTTGGGTCTGCGACACCCTTTGGGATAGGTCAGGACGACCCGTAGTCGCAGCGAAAATTCGTGGACAGCCTATCGAATTTCTTTGGGATACAGGAGGGTCCCGCACCACCTTAAATTCCTCCACCCTATTTCAATAGGACCCGTGGCCCACTACAGCCACTATCACCCTCAGCGGCTTTACAGGCCACTCACAGCAGGGACACATCACAGCCCCTGTACCCATTCAAATAGGAAACATTACCACCAAACACCCTGTAGTTTTAGTAGACCTGCCCCACACAGCAGAACACATTCTGGGAATTGACTTTATGAATTCCCACCACCTATCATTCGATCCAGTCAACCAGTGCGTCTGGAAGATGGCAAAATCCTCTAGAGCCCCCGCAACGCTCAATATAGGGGACTATATGAACAAAATTAGCGCAGTGGGCGAGTTTTGGTTCAACCCCACCACGCTTAGCACGGACCGACAGGTTAGGGCAGTCCTGCAAAAAAACAGGGCAGCATTCGCGACCCACAAGCACGACTGTGGACGGATGACTGGCTCCGTACAAGTAACAGGACCGGACCCAAGACCCCAAAAGCAGTACGGATTCCCCCTAGAAGCAGAGGGGGAAATCCTAAAAGTTATAGAGAGCTTATTAGAGCTTTGGTTTTGAAAACAAAATGAGGGAGTCACACATAGTGACCAATTATAAGGGAATAATTGGCCCCAAAGGACAGACACACTAGCATACCATATATTAAACAAAGATAGTTACAGATACTATGCTTGTTTCCACAGAACTCCAGAAGCTCCAGGATCGGAGAAAACAAAGAGAACACACAGAAAGAAAAGGAAAGAGGACAGCCATGAGGACCCCCTTCATCGTGATCAACATCTTTTTCTTGGGCATTTGGTTGCGCGTGAACGCGAACCCCATTACTTCAAACCCCCCAGCCGTTAATGTTTCACTGCCGCGCAGTACCCAGAGCCCAGTCACCAACGACACCACATCATCTTGGTGTGCCAGGTTCATAACCGGGTACTCCCTGTCCTACGTGATCGAAGCACTGTTAGCGTTGGCGATACTCTGCTGTGTAGTGCAGACTATGCGCCTACGTAAATGGAGGAGAGCGTACCGCGCTCGAACCCCGGTATATAGGATCAGATCCCCTATATTCGGTTACGACCAGTTCCCCGACCCCCGCGATCTATAACAAAATAATAAAGTGCATTCACTTGCGTTATTGCTGTAAATAAGGAGATGTACAAAACCTTTCATGAAAAACCTTGTATGATCCTGAGCTTGACTGTCAAGCCAGGAAAGATTATATGGAATGATGTGAGTTTGTTGTATGTTTGAGGTCAGGACGACCCGTAGTCGCAGCGAAGGTTAGGGGACAGCCGATCAAGCTTCTCTGGGACACAGGAGGGTCCCGCACCACCTTAAATTCCTCCACCCTTGGTAAGGACACGTGGCCCACTACAGCCACTATCACCCTCAGCGGCTTCACAGGCCACTCACAGCAGGGACACATCACAGCCCCTGTACCCATTCAAATCGGAATCATTAACACGAAACACCCCGTAGTGTTAGTCGACCTGCCCCCAACAGCAGAGCACATTTTAGGGATCGACTTCATGAATTCTCACCACCTCTCTTTCGATCCAGTCAACCAGTGTGTCTGGAAGAGAGTGAAATCCGCTAGAGCCCCCGCAACGCTCAATATAGGGGACTATATGAAAAAAATTAGCGCAGTGGGCGAGTTTTGGTTCAACCCAACCACACTCAGCACGGACCGACAGGTTAGGGCAGTCCTGCAAAAGAACAGGGCAGCATTCGCGACCCACAAGCACGACTGTGGACGGATGACTGGCTCCGGACAAATAACAGGACCGGACCCTAGACCCCAAAAGCAGTACGGATTCCCCCTAGACGCAGAGGGAGAAATCCTAAAGGTTATAGAAAGTTTATTAGAGCAGGGCGTCCTAAGATCGGTAGCCTCAACTAATAATGCCCCGATTTGGCCAGTAAGGAAACCCGACGGATCATGGCGCCTGACCATTGATTATTGGGAACTCAATAAAGTCACCCCCGCAGCAGCCCCCACCGTTGCAACAAGTCCCGAGACCATGCTCAAGCAGGGACTCAATTCCCGATATTTCACGGTTTTGGACGTCAGTAATGGATTCTGGTCCATTCCATTGGCAAAGGCGTGCCAGTACAAATTTGCCTTCACTTTCAGAGCGCAGCAGTACACGTGGACATGCCTGCCACGAGGCTTCCACAACTCCCCCTCCATTTTCCACCGACAGCTGGCAAATGGACTAGCGAAATGTTCTCGCCCCGAATGTCTGGTACAGTATGTAGACGATCTACTACTGCAGACAGACACCAAGGAAGAGCACATTGAGCTTCTGTCCGAACTCCTGGAATTACTACATTCCATTGGCTGTAAAGTCAACCCCAAAAAGGCCCAAATATTGGAAGAGAAAGTGGTATATTAGGGTACTATCATCACACACGGCAAACGCGAGATCGAGCACAAAAGGATTGACTCGATCGCTAAATTGCCCCTTCCCCAACACGTTTCAGCTCTCCGGTCGTTTTTAGGACTGGTTGGCTACTGCCGAAACCACATTGACGGTTTCGCCAGCAAGGCAGCGCCCCTCTCGGACCACCTAAAGAAAGGAGCCCCCTGGGAGTGGCTTCCGCAGCACACGGATGCTGTGGAATCACTAAAACAGGCACTCATAGCCCCCCCAGCACTACAAGTTCCAGACCCGCTTTCCCCTTACGCCATAGAGGTAGCAACCACAGACCGCATCCTTTCAGCCGTGCTCCTACAGGAACGGCACGACCAGCTAAGACCCGTCTTATGCCTCCCAAATTTTAGATGCTGTGGAGCAGGGATTCTCAGCCTGTGAGAGGCACCTGCTCGCAGTTTTCTGGGCAGTCCAGTACTTCTCATACATTACCGGACTGAACCCCATCACCAGTTTGACCGAGCACACCCCCACCCAACTTTTACTAGACGGACGGTACCGTCAGCCAAATCCGCGCTGCTAGGTGGACCCTTCTCTTAAGGACGGGACATCACAGTCAAACGGACCAAAACACACACCTACTTAGCGGACAATCTACAGTACCCCGGAACCCCCCATGAGTGTGAAATCATCTCGCCCCACCATAATACAGGCCCCTTTATAGCTAAAACACCCCCCAGAAAACTAGCCACTCCATCTCAAAGCCCCCCTCACCCGGACACGTGGGACCCCATCAGGATTTATGTGGATGAATCTTCCACAGTCCTGGATGGGCAACGCATAACAGGTTGTGGGATTTATGTGGAGGACGCGCAGGGACGCGCCCTCGAGGAAATCGCATTAAAATTACCCGGACACTTCGGCGCGCAGGCAGCAGAGCTTGCGGCCATCGCTTACATTATAGAGCACCCCGATTCCTTCCCCAGCCCAGCAGACATATATTCAGACAGTCTATACGTTTGCAACAGCCTCACTGAATATCTGCCCCTCTGGGAAACAAGAGGATTTGTTTCCGCGGATGGGAAACCCCTCCCCTCAGCCCCATTACTCCGCCATATTTTGCAAAAAGCCAAGGACAGGACTTTTGGCATTATAAAAGTCCGCAGCCACCATCGTTCCTCCCCCCCTGGAAATGTAAAAGCCGACGCACTGGCTAAAGCAGGATCCAGGCATGGGTACTTTTGGAAGCCCCCCGAGAGCGCCCCAGTGAGTGCGCCAGTGAGTGCAGTTCAGGTCACGCAGACTAGGATCGAAGATCTAGTAGAGGCCCAGAAGCAGGATAGCGCTCTCACTGAGATCGTGAAAGGGAAGTTTCCAGCCTCATCCGAGAGGTACAGAAATGCAACAACCACACATGATGGTGTGGTGTTAAGGGACACCCTTTATGTAGTTCCTGAGCAGGATAGGATCCAATTAATCTGTTTATTCCATGACGGCCATGGACACCAGGGAATCTAACCCACCGCAGCCCACCTCAAACAGCTTTGTTAGTGGCCAAATCTCAAGGAAGATGTATCCCATTCCATTGAGAATTGCCTCATCTGTGCACAGAACAACCCAGATAGATATGCCAAAAAGGCACAACTCAGCCACACCCGACCCGTTAACGGCCCCTGGACTAACCTCCAGATCGATTTTATAGGTCCATTGCCCCCCTGCAGGAATGGCTATAAATATGTTCTGGTGGTCATAGACACTTTTACAAAGTGGGTGGAAGCATTTCCAGCCCGCACCAACACCGCGAAAACCACAGCCAAGATCCTAACCCACCACATCTTCACAAGATGGGGACTCCCCCGCAGTATTGAATCGGACCAAGGTTCTCACTTTACGGGACGGGTCATGCAGAACGTCCTCACAATATTTGGCATAATCCAAAAATTTCACATTGCGTACCACCCTCAGTCGAGTGGTACAGTGGAGCGCATGAATCGGACCCTAAAAACCACCCTCCGAAAAATGGTCCAGCAGAACAACACCACTTGGGATTCTGTCCTCCCCTTTGCGCTGATGTTTTTGCGTAACACTGTTTCCACCTCCACAGGTTACACCCCACACACCCTCATGACCGGACGCCCCATGAAAGGGACAAAGTACTTGTTAGGTTTAGACCATGAGAAAGCCGTGGAGCAATTACTTGCAAATGTAAAAACGGCTCAGGTAGCAGCCGCTGTTAAACTGGGCACCAAAAGACAACAGAGCACGGCCTGTTTTGCTAAGGCAGTACATGCAACGGAGTATAATATAGGACAAGTGATGTTGTCTGTGTATAACCCCAGCACATTCCTGTCTCCGAAATACTCGGGTCCATACTCCATTACGGATAAAGTTAGCCCATCGGTATATAAAATCAAATACCCAAATGGTAAGACTGCCTGGTTTCATATTAACCAGTTGAAGGTTTATTGAGCTCAGTCAAACCACGCCCACCACGTCATGCTTGACGCAGCAGACCACACCCCGCCCACAGCCCACGTAGCCAGTCCAACCCCCACCACGTCCAGCCCAGACACTGACTCGCCACCGACTCCACCCCCAAAATCTACACTCCGCCCCGGAACGCCCACAGACTGCAGCAGCAGAGACAGCGACTGTGACTCTGACGATGACCACAGCACGCCTCCCTACTATCCCCATACAACCGGACCCACACCCAGCGACTCCGATTTCGACTCCAGTGATCCCTTCATGATCACTTTTCGAAACAAATCCCACCACCGACCACCGAACCACACGGACGACCCCGGCTTTGTCCCCACCCAACTTGACAATACGCATAGGCACCGCGACAACGCCTATAGACTCGTCCGCAACGACGAGAGCAACCCCAACTCACAACACGCAGCCCTTTCCGCCCTAATCCACTCCAGAGTTTGGCACCCGGGAGAAGGTGACGACCTCGGGTCTGACTCCCAATCCGCCAACCCCTTTGCGACCCTGTTCGCAACCGAGAACTGAGGTGTCCACATGATGATTTAAAGGAAACACTTGGGGAAAAGTGTTGTCCTTCCTGATGGAACCTGCAGGATGTTTTATGTTGTTTGTATGTTTGTTTACGTGTTGTTCGTCCGACAGGAGAATGTTTCTCACCGTCACACACCCATTCACCTGAAACCTTTTAGCTCTCTCCAACACCCCCACCGCGACCAGACGCTTGTTCAGCGGTACCAACTTGTCCACAGATACCTGGTCAACAGACCAGACGCTTGTTCAGCGATACCAATGTCCACAGATACCTGGTCAACAGACCAGACGCTTGTTCAGCGGGACCAACTTGTCCACAGATACCCGGTCAACAGACCAGACGCTTGTTCAGCGATACCAATGTCCACAGATACCTGGTCAACAGACCAGACGCTTGTTCAGCGATACCAATGTCCACAGATACCTGGTCAACAGACCAGACGCTTGTTCAGCGGTACCAATGTCCACAGATACCTGGTCAACAGACCAGACGCTTGTTCAGCGGGACCAACTTGTCCACAGATACCTGGTCAACAGACCAGACGCTTGTTCAGAGGAACTAGCTTGTCTGCAGACACTTTAGCTGATACCTGTTCGGGTACCAGACGCCCGTTCTGATTCGATGGTAGAAGCACAGCACTAGCTTTTCAGCTGGCACTGGTTCAAGTGCCAGATGCCCGGTCTGATTTGACGGTAGAATCACAGCAGCAACCCCACCATGATGACTACATTTTTGCCCGTTCTTGTCGGTTGCTCAGGCAGTGGAGAAACGGCGTGAGACCCGCCCTGCCTGGGGACCCCCCCCCCCGCCCCCGTTGGTCAAAAACGCTCGGGTAGGGGACGTACGGTATTGGTAGCCGTCCTACCCGGGGACTCCATCCAAATCGTACCTGTCGCGGCCCATACGCACCTCATTCGACCTTTTCCTTTCAAAACAGTTTTATTTATTTAGGCAACCCTTGGGTTGCTGCCTCATGCTATTTACATCCAGGAACATTTGGATGATAAACTTAGCACTGGTCCACCATTGGGAAGTGTGCCGTGTCCTAACATTTGTTTTGAAAAAAAAAATGGCGGAGTCACATATAGTGACCAAGGGTTTAATTGGCCCCAAGAAGGACAGACACACTAACACACCGGATATTATACCAAGGTAGTTACAGATACGATGCTTGTTTTACAGAACTCCAGAAGTTCCAGGACTGGAGGAAAACAGAACACGAGGAAAGAAAAAGAAAGAGGACAACCATGAGGACTTCTTTCATCGTGATCAAAATTTTTATGATGAACATTTGGTTGCGCGGGAACGCGGACCCCATTACTCCAAACCCCCCTGCCGTTAATGTTTCACTGCCCTGCAGTACCGAGGGCCCAGTCACCAGCCACGCTGCATTATCCTGGTGTGCCAAGTTCATAACTTGGTACTCCCTGTCGTACGTAATTGAGGCGCTGTTAGCATTGGCCATACTCTGCTGTGCAGTACAGACCATGCGCCTCCGCAAGTGGAAAAGGAGAGCGTACCGCGCTCGAACCCCGGTATATCGGATCCAATCCCCTATGTTCGGGTATGACCAGACCCCAGATCCCTGCGACCTATAAAACCAGAATAATAAAACATGCACTTGCGTTTTTCTGTCAATAAAAAAATGTACAAAACCCCATCAACAGAAAATGTATGATCCTGAGCTTGACTGCCAAGCCAGGAAAGAGTATATTGAATGTTATGATTGTTGTTGTATGTTTAGAGAGATAGGACGATGCAAGGCTTGATGAGTGTATTTAGGTAAGATTAGAGGTTCTAAGTTTTTATTTTTTAGATACATGCCCCTGCCTGACATAGCGCTCTCAAGAATTGTTTAGGTAAATTTTTGTGCATAGCTAGGGTCAGAGTAGTGGCTATGTAGGACGTGCCCCCACCCCACCCCCGGTCAGGGAACGGAAAGGACAAAATTTATGTGATCCTTCACGCTTCACGTTAGGATCACAAGGAGGGACTGTAGCCACCTAAAATGGCTGATTCCCTATTAATTTGGCCAAAACCCGATGTAAAATGGCTAACCGAAAAGGCTGATGGGAAAATCAGCCAACAGGGCACAAACGGACAGCTGCAGACAGAATAGCGTATTCGGCTCTGGGGAAGTCGGCCCAGATCGATACTCAAGACTATTAGCAGCACATCAACCCAGACATCTGCAGTTTAATCGGCTATCCCCGGGTACAATTGCAACAGAAGACCATAAGACCATAAGACATAGGAGCGGAAGTAAGGCCATTCGGCCCATCGAGTCCACTCCACCATTCAATCATGGCTGATTTCAACTCCATTTACCCGCTCTCTCTCCATAGCCCTTAATTCCTCGAGAAATCAAGAATTGATCAACTTCTGTCTTAAAGACACTCAACGTCCCGGCCTCCACCGCCCTCTGTGGCAATGAATTCCACAGACCCACCACTCTCTGGCTGAAGAAATTTCTCCTCATCTCTGTTCTAAAGTGACTCCCTTTTATTCCAAGGCTGTGCCCCCGGGTCCTAGTCTCCCCTGTTAATGGAAACAACTTCCCTACATCCACCCTATCTAAGCCATTCATTATCTTGTAAGTTTCTATTAGATCTCCCCTCAACCTCCTAAACTCCAATGAATATAATCCCAGGATCCTCAGACGTTCATCGTATGTTAGGCCTACCATTCCTGGGATCATCCGTGTGAATCTCCGCTGGACCCGCTCCAGTGCCAGTATGTCCTTCCTGAGGTGTGGGGCCCAAAACTGCTCACAGTATTCTAAATGGGGCCTAACTAATGCTTTATAAAGCTTCAGAAGTACATCCCTGCTTTTATATTCCAAGCCCCTTGAGATAAATGACAACATTGCATTTGCTTTCTGAATTGCGGACTCAACCTGCAAGTTTACCTTTAGAGAATCCTGGACTAGGACTCCCAAGTCCCTTTGCACTTCAGCATTATGAAGTTTGTCACCGTTTAGAAAATAGTCCATGCCTCTATTCTTTTTTCCAAAGTGCAAGACCTCGCACTTGCCCACGTTGAATTTCATCAGCCATTTCTTGGACCACTCTCCTAAACTGTCTAAATCTTTCTGCAGCCTCCCCACCTCCTCCATACTACCTGCCCCTCCACCTATCTTTGTATCATCGGCAAACTTAGCCAGAATGCCCAAAGTCCCGTCATCTAGATCGTTAATATATAAAGAGAACAGCTGTGGCCCCAACACTGAGCCCTGCGGGACACCACTCGTCACCGGTTGCCATTCCGAAAAAGAACCTTTTATCCCAACTCTCTGCCTTCTGCCTGACAGCCAATCGTCAATCCATGTT
Source organism: Scyliorhinus torazame (assembly GCF_047496885.1). NCBI lineage: Eukaryota > Metazoa > Chordata > Chondrichthyes > Carcharhiniformes > Scyliorhinidae > Scyliorhinus > Scyliorhinus torazame. The sequence continues at coordinate 415,338,001 of NC_092707.1, forward strand.
AGTACCTTGCCTCGAATACCATGGGCCCTTATTTTACTCAGCAGTCTCCCGTGAGGCACCTTATCAAAGGCCTTTTGGAAGTCAAGATAGATAACATCCATTGGCTCTCCTTGGTCTAACCTATTTGTTATCTCTTCAAAGAACTCTAACAGGTTTGTCAGGCACGCCCTCCCCTTACTAAATCCATGCTGACTTGTCCTAATCTGACCCTGCACTTCCAAGAATTTAGAAATCTCATCCTTAACAATGGATTCTAGAATCTTGCCAACAACCGAGGTTAGGCTAATTGGCCTATAATTTTCGATCTTTTTCCTTGTTCCCTTCTTGAACAGGGGGGTTACAACAGCGATTTTCTAATCCTCTGGGACTTTCCTTGACTCCAGTGACTTTTGAAAGATCTTAACTAACACCTCCACTATTTCTTCAGCTATCTCCTTTAGAACTCTAGGATGTAGCCCATCTGGGCCCGGAGGTTTATCAATTTTTAGACCTCTTAGTTTCTCTAGCACTTTCTCCTTTGTGATGGCTACCATATTCAACTCTGCCCCCTGACTCTCCGGAATTGTTGGGATATTACTCTTGTCTTCTACTGTGAAGACTGACGCAAAGTACTTATTTAGTTCCTCAGCTATTTCCTTGTCTCCCATCACTAGATTACCAGCGTCATTTTGGAGCGGCCCAATGTCTACTTTTGCCTCCCGTTTGTTTTTAATGTATTTAAAGAAACTTTTACTATCATTCCTAATGTTACTGGCTAGCCTACCTTCATATTTGATCCTCTCTTTCCCTATCTCTCTCTTTGTTATCCTCTGTTTGTTTTTGTAGCCTTCTCAATCTTCTGACTTCCCACTACTCTTTGCCACATTATAGGCTTTCTCTTTTGCTTTGATGCATTCCCTAACTTCCTTTGTCAGCCATGGCTGCCTAATCCCCCCTCTGATAACCTTTCTTTTCTTTGGGATGAACCTCTGTACTGTGTCCTCAATTACTCCCAGAAACTCCTGCCATTGCTGTTCTACTGTCTTTCCCACTAGGCTCTGCTCCCAGTCGATTTTCGTCAGTTCCTCCCTCATGCCCCTGTAGTTACCTTTATTTAACTGCAACACCTTTACATCTGATTCTACCTTCTTTCTTTCAAATTGGAGATTGAATTCTACCATATTATGATCACTGCCTCCTAAGTGTTCCCTTGCTCTAAGATCTTTAATCAAGTCTGGCTCATTACATAACACTAAGTCCAGAATGGCCTGTTCCCTCGTGGGCTCCATCACAAGCTGTTCCAAAAAGCCCTCCTGTAAACATTCAATGAATTCCCTTTCCTTGGGTCCACTGGCAGTATTATTTACCCAGTCCACCTGCATATTGAAGTCCCCCATGATCACTGTGACCTTGCCTTTCTGACATGCACTTTCTATTTTGTGGTGCATTTTGTGCCCCTGGTCCTGACCACTGTTAGGAGGCCTGTACATAACTCCCATTATAGTTTTTTTGCCTTTGTGGTTCCTCAACTCTACCCACACAGACTCCACATCATCTGACCCTATGTCGTTTAGTGCTATTGATTTAATTTCATTCCTAATAAACAAGGCAACCCCGCCCCCTCTGCCCACCTCTCTGTCTTTTCGATAGGTTGTGAATCCCTGGATGTTTAAATGCCAGTCCTGAACCCCCTGCAACCATGTCTCTGTGATGCCTACCACATCATACCTGCCAGTCACAATCTGGGCCACAAGCTCATCTACCTTGTTCCGTACACTGCGCGCATTTAAATATAGCACCTTTAATTCTCTATTGACCGTCCCTTTTTGTTTTCTTAGTGTGGTGGACCTTGGTTTACTGAGCCTTTCCATACACTGTGTCATATTTTGTGAGATGGGGACTATCGTAACCCCTCCTGAGTTTTGTCTTTTCGTGCTTTTTTGTATTCCTAAGCAGCTATGCTTCCCACTGATTACTTCACCTCTTGGTTCCCTGACTTTCCCTTCCCCCCCAATCTTTAGTTTAAAGTCCTATTGACCACCCTATTTACTCTTTTCGCCAGAACACTGGTCCCAGCTCGGTTCAGGTGGAGACCATCCCAACGGTATAGGTCCCCCCTGTCCCAAAACTGATGCCAGTGTCCCATGAAAAGGAACCCCTCTTTCCCACACCACTCTTTCAGCCACGTGTTAACTTCCCTTATTCTTGCCTCCCTATGCCAATGTGCACGTGGCTCGGGCAGTAATCCGGAGATTATGACCCTTGAGGACCTGTTTTTTAATTTGAATCCTAGCTCTTTATAATCTCTAAACAGGTCCTCTTTCCTAGACTTGCCTATGTTGTTGGTACCGACATGGACCACAACAACTGGATCCTCCCCCTCCCTCTCCAGTATCCTGTCAAGCCGGTCAGAGATGTCCCGCACCCTAGCACCGGGCAGGCAACCTACCATGCGGGACTCTTTATCCTGCTCACAAAGGATACTATCTATCCCCCTGATAATAGAATCCCCTACAACTACAACTTGCCTATTTACTCCCTCCCCTTGAATGGCCTGCTGAACCATGGTGCCTTGGTCAGCTGACTCATCCTTCCTGCAACCCTGTTCGCCATCCACACAGGGAGCAAGTGCCTCATACTTGTTGGACAGAGTCAAGGGCTGAGGCTCCTGAGTTCATGACTGCTGGTTCCCTTTACCTGCCTGACTTGCAGTCACACCCTGCTGTCCCTGGCCACTGGCAGGATTTAAACTACTTACTCTGACAGGTGTGACTGCCTCCTGAAACAGAGTTTCCAGGTAAGTCTCCCCCTCCCGGATGTGCCTCAGTGTTTGAAGCTCAGACTCCAGCTCATCAACTCTGAGCCGGAGCTCTTCGAGCAGCCAACACTTACTGCAGATGTGGTCGCTGCAGCTCGCAATGGGATCTGCCAGCTCCCACATCAAGCAGCTCAAGCACATCACCTGACCAGCCATCGCTAATTAATTAATTAGTTTAATTTAAGTTTACGAGTAACATATTAGCAATTGAATGCCGGGCCAGACATGTCGGCGCCTGCAGTGGCCGAAACAAAGACAGGTGAACGACCACCCCCCGATCAAGGAATCGCCCCGTTATTGGAGCATATCGAACACAGTGATTGGGAACAAGTCCAATCACTTGGGACTCAGGGTCAAGGGCCTCCCCGAGAGGCGGGAAGCCCCTGGGCCCTATAAATTGAGGGGCCAAGTTCAGATCGCTCTTTTTCTCTCCCTTCTTCTCCTGCTCGCAACCTTCGCAAGAGCATCGACCAGAAACTGTAAGTTTGACTCCAGCGATCGCTACCCGATAAAGACTCCTAGCCATCGACCCGTATCAGCCTTTTGAATCCCGCAGGCCAGACCCAATTCGATAAACCATTCGTTTCCCTGACCTGGTGGGCCATTCCCAAAAGTTAAGTATTGGCCAGTAGTGGTAGGTAGTAGTCTAGAAAGTAGGATTATTGTGTAAGTATTTATTGCTGTACATAATAAATGACCGTTGATTTCAATCTTACTAAGCGGTGTGCTGACTTATTAATCATAACTCGAGCTTGAACCACGTGGCGGTATCAGAAAGATACCTGGCGACTCGTGAGCAAAGGTGACATAATCAGAGCTAATAAAACTAAGGCTAAAAAGAGCAACAGGGTGTGTGTGTGTGAGGGTGTGTGTGTGAGGGTGTGTGTGTGAGAGGGTGTGTGTGTGTGAGGGTGTGTGTGTGAGAGGGTGTGTGTGTGAGGGTGTGTGTGTGTGAGGGTGTGTGTGTGTGAGGGGGGTGTGTGTGTGAGGGTGTGTGTGTGAGAGGGTGTGGGTGTGAGGATGTGTGTGTGAGGGTGTGTGTGTGAGGGTGTGTGTGTGAGGGTGTGTGTGAGGGTGTGTGTGTGTGAGGGTGTGTGTGTGTGAGGGTGTGTGTGTGAGGGTGTGTGTGTGAGGATGTGTGTGTGAGGGAGTGTGTGTGTGAGGGTGTGTGTGTGTGAGGGTGTGGGTGTGTGTGAGGGTGTGTGGGTGTGAGGGTGTGTGTGTGAGGGTGTGTGTGTGTGAGGGTGTGTGTGTGAGGGTGTGTGTGTGAGGGTGTGTGTGTGAGGGTGTGTGTGTGTGAGGGTGTGTGTGTGTGAGGGGGGGTGTGTGTGTGAGGGTGTGTGTGTGTGAGGGTGTGGGTGTGAGGGTGTTTGTGTGAGGGTGTGTGTGTGTGAGGGTGTGTGTGTGTGAGGGTGTGAGTGTGAGGGTGTGTGTGTGTGAGGGTGTGTGTGTGAGAGGGTGTGGGTGTGAGGGTGTGTGTGTGAGGGTGTGTGTGTGAGGGTGTGTGTGTGTGAGGGGGGGTGTGTGTGTGAGGGTGTGTGTGTGTGAGGGTGTGTGTGTGAGAGGGTGTGTGTGTGTGAGGCTGTGTGTGTGTGAGGGTGTGTGTGAGGGTGTGTGTGTGAGGGTGTGTGTGTGTGAGGGTGTGTGTGTGAGAGGGTGTGTGTGTGAGGGTGTGTGTGTGTGAGGGTGTGTGTGTGTGAGGGGGTGGGTGTGTGTGAGGGTGTGTGTGTGTGAGGGTGTGTGTGTGAGAGGGTGTGGGTGTGAGGTAGTGTGTGAGAGGGTGTGGGTGTGAGGGAGTGTGTGTGTGAGGGGGTGGGTGTGTGTGAGGGTGTGTGTGTGTGAGGGTGTGTGTGTGAGAGGGTGTGTGTGTGAGGGTGTGTGTGTGTGAGGGTGTGTGTGTGAGGGTGTGTGTGAGAGGGTGTGGGTGTGAGGGTGTGTGTGTGAGGGGGTGGGTGTGTGTGAGGGTGTGTGTGTGTGAGGGTGTGTGTGTGTGAAGGGGTGGGTGTGTGTGAGGGTGTGTGTTTGTGAGGGTGTGTGTGTGAGAGGGTGTGGGTGTGAGGGTGTGTGTGTGTGAGGGTGTGGGTGTGAGGGTGTGTGTGTGTGAGGGGGTGGGTGTGTGTGAGGGTGTGTGTGTGTGAGGGTGTGTGTGTGAGGGGGTGGGTGTGTGTGAGGGTGTGTGTGTGTGAGGGTGTGTGTGAGAGGGTGTGGGTGTGAGGGTGTGTGTGTGTGAGGGGGTGGGTGTGTGTGAGGGGGTGTGTGTGTGAGGGTGTGTGTGAGAGGGTGTGTGTGAGGGTGTGTGTGTGGGGGGGTGTGAGAGGGTGTGTGTGTGTGTGTGAGGGTGTGTGTGTGAGGGTGTGTGTGTGTGAGGGTGTGTGAGGGCGTGTGTGTGAGAGAGTGTGTATGTGTGAGGGTGTGTGTGTGAGGGTGTGTGTGTGTGTGAGGGTGTGTGTGTGAGGGTGTGTGTGTGTGAGGGTGTGTGTGTGAGGGGGTGGGTGTGAGGGTGTGTGTGTGTGAGGGTGTGTGTGTGTGAGGGTGTGTGAGGGTGTGTGTGAGAATGTGTGTGTGTGTGTGAGGGTGTGTGTGTGAGAGGGTGTGTGTGTGAGGGTGTGTGTGTGTGAGGGTATGTGTGTGAGGGGGGGTGTGTGCGAGGGTGTGTGTGTGAGAGGGTGTGTGTGTGAGGGTGTTTGTGTGTGAGGGTGTGTGTGTGAGGGTGTGTGTGTGTGAGGGTGTGTGAGAGGGTGTGTGTGTGAGGGTGTGTGTGTGTGTGAGGGTGTGTGTGTGAGGGTGTGTGTGAGGGTGTGTGTGTGAGAGGGTGTGGGTGTGAGAGTGTGTGTGTGAGGGTGTGTGAGGGTGTGTGTGTGAGAGTGTGGGTGTGAGGGTGTGAGTGTGCGAGGGTGTGTGTGTGTGAGGGTGTGAGTGTGCGAGGGTGTGTGTGTGTGAGGGTGTGTGTGTGAGGGTGTGTGTGTGAGGGTGTGTGTGAGTGTGAGGGTGTGTGTGTGAGGGTGTGTGTGTGTGAGGGTGTGTGTGTGAGGGTGTGTGTGTGTGAGGGTGTGTGTGTAAGGGTGTGTGTGTGTGAGGGTGTGTGTGTGAGGGTGTGTGAGGGTGTGTGTGTGAGGGTGTGTGTGTGTGAGGGTGTGTGTGTGAGGGTGTGTGTGTGTGAGGGTGTGTGTGTGAGGGTATGTGTGTGAGAGGGTGTGTGTGTGTGAGGGTGTGTGTGTGAGGGTGTGTGTGAGAGGGTGTGTGTGTGAGGGTGTGGGTGTGAGGGTGTGAGTGTGCGAGGGTGTGTGTGTGAGGGTGTGTGTGTGAGGGTGTGTGTGTGTGAGGGTGTGGGTGTGAGGGTGTGGGTGTGAGGGTGTGAGTGTGCGAGGGTGTGTGGGTGTGAGGGTGTGTGTGTGTGTGAGGGTGTGTGTGCGTGTGAGGGTGTGTGTGTGAGTGTGTGTGTGTGTGAGGGTGTGGGTGTGAGAGTGTGTGTGTGTGAGGGTGTGTGTGAGGGTGTGTGTGTGTGAGAGTGTGTGTGTGAGGGTGTGTGTGTGCGTGAGGGTGGCGTGAGGGTGTGTTGGTGAGGGTGTGTGTGAGGGTGTGTGTGTGAGGGTGTGTGTGAGAGGGTGTGTGTGTGAGGGTGTGTGTGTGTGAGGGTGGCATGAGGGTGTGTGTGTGAGGGTGTGTGTGAGGGTGTGTGTGTGAGGGTGTGTGTGTGTGAGGGTGTGTGTGTGTGAGGGTGTCTGTGTGCGAGGGTGTGTGTGTGTGAGGGTGGCGTGAGGGTGTGTGTGTGAGGGTGTGTGTGAGAGGGTGTGTGTGTGTGAGGCTGTGTGTGTGTGAGGGTGTGTGTGAGGGTGTGTGTGTGAGGGTGTGTGTGTGTGTGAGAGGGTGTGTGTGTGTGTGAGAGGGTGTGTGTGTGTGGGTGTGTGTGTGAGGGTGTGTGTAATGGTGGGTGTGTGTGTGAGGGTGTGTGTGTGTGAGGGTGTGTGTGTGCGAGGGTGTGTGTGAGGGTGTGTGTGTGTGAGGGTGTGTGTGTGAGGATGTGTGTGTGAGGGTGTGTGTGTGTGAGGGTGTGTGTGTGCGATGGTGTGTGTGTGTGAGGGTGGCATGAGGGTGTGTGTGTGAGGGTGTGTGTGAGGGTGTGTGTGTGAGGGTGTGTGTGAGTGGGTGTGTGTGTGTGAGGCTGTGTGTGTGTGAGGGTGTGTGTGAGGGTGTGTGTGTGAGGGTGTATGTGTGAGGGTGTGTGTGTGAGGGTGTGTGTAAGGGTGGGTGTGTTTGTGAGGGTGTGTGTGGCGAGGGTGTGTGTGAGGGTGTGTGTGTGTGAGGGTGTGTGTGGAGGATGTGTGTGTGAGGGTGTGTGTGAGGGTGTGTGTGTGAGGGTGTCTGTGTGTGAGGGTGTGTGTGTGTGAGGGTGTGTGTGTGAGAGGGTGTGTGTGTGAGGGTGTGTGTGTGTGAGGGTGTGTGTGTGAGAGGGTGTGTGTGTGAGTGAGTAAGTGAGCGAGATGTGTGTGTGTGTGTGTGTGTGAGTGAGTGAGGTGTGTGTCTGAGTTAGTGTGGTGTGTGTATGTGTGAGGGGGGTTTGTGTGTGAGGGTGTGTGTGTGTGAGGGTGTGTGTGTGAGAATGTGTGTGTGTGTGTGAGGGTGTGTGTGTGAGAGGGTGTGTGTGTGTGAGGGTGTGGGTGTGAGGGTGTGTGTGTGAGGGTGTGTGTGGGTGTGTGTGTGTGAGGGTGTGTGTGTGAGGGTGTGTGTGTGTGTGAGTGAGTGAGATGTGTGTGTGTGTAAGTGACGTGTGTGTCTGAGTGAATGTGGTGTGTGTGAGTGAGTGAGGTGTGTGGTGGGGGTGAGTGAGGTGCGTGTGTTAGTGAGTGAGTGAGGTGTGTGTATGTTAATGAGTGTGTGAGGTGTGTGTGTGTTAGTGAGCGAGTGAGGTGTGTGTGAGTGAGTGAGTAAGTGAATGTGTGAGTGAGTATTTGAGTGAGTGTGTGAATGAGTGTGTGAGTGAGTGTGTGAGTGAGTGAGTGAATGAGGTGTGTGTTTGTGAGTGAGTTGTGTGTGTGTGTTAGGGAGTGAGTGAGTCTATGAGGTGTGTGTGTGTTAGTAAATGAGTGTGGTGTGTGTGTTAGGGAGTGAGTGAGGTATGTGTGTGTGCGTGTGTGTGCAAGTGAGTGAGGTGTGTGTCTGAGTGAGGCGTGTGTGTGAGTGAATGAGTGAGGTGTGTGTGTGTGTGAGTGAGTGAGTGAGGTGTGTGTGAGTGAGCGTGTGTGGGTAGAGTGGGTAAGTGTGTGTGGGTAGAGTGGGTGAGTGTGTGTGGGTAGAGTGTGAGTGTGTGAATGTTAGTGTGTGAGTGCGTGAGTGAGGTGTGTGTGTGTGAGTGAGTGAGGGGTGTGTGTGTGAGTGAGTGTGTGAGTGAGTGAGGTGTGTGTGTGTGAGTGACGTATGTGTCTGAGTGAGTGAGGTGTGTGTCTGAGCGAGTGTGATGTGTGTTAGTGAGTGAGTGAGTGGGTGAGGTGTGTGTGTGTGAGTGAGTGTGTGAGTGAGTGAGGTGTGTGTGTGTGTGAGTGAGGTGTGTGTCTGAGTGAGTGAGGTGTGTGTCCGAGTGAGTGTGGTTTGTGTTAGTGAGTGAGTGAGGTGTGTGTGTGAGTGAATGAGGTATGTGTCTGAGTGAGTGAGTGTGTGTGTGTGATGAGTGAGTGAATGTGAGTGTGTGAGTGAGTGTGTAAGTGAGTGTGTGAGTGTGTGATGAGTGAGCGAGTGTGTGAGTGAATGAGTGAATGAATGAGTGAGTCTGTGAGTGTGTAAGTAAGTGAGTGTGTGTGAGTGAATGAGTGTGTAAGTGAGTGTGTGTCAGTGAGTGAGTGTGTGAGTGAGTTAGTGTGAGTGAGTGTGTGAGTGAGTGTGTATATACGTGCGTGAGTGTGTAAGTGAGTGAATGAGTGAGTGAGTGTGTGTGTGTGAGGTGTGTGTGTTAGTATGTGCGAGTGAGTGAATGTGTGAGGTGTGTATGTGATAGTGAGTGAATGAGTGAGTGTGTGAGTGAGTGAGTAAAGGTGTGTGTAAGTGAGTGTGTGAGTGAGTATGTGAGAGAGTGTTTGCGAGTGAGTGAGTGTATGAGTAAGTGTGTGAGTGTGTGAGTGAATGAGTGAGTGTGTAAGAGAGTGAGTGAGTGAATGTGTAAGTACGTGAGTGAGTGTGTGTGTGAGTGAGTGAGTGTGAGTGTGTGAGTGAGTGTGTAAGTGAGTGAGTGAGCGAGTGTGTAAGTGAGTGAGTGAATGTGTGAGTGAGTGAGTGAGTGAATGAGTGAGTGAATGAGTGAGTGTGTGTGTGTGAGTGTGTGATGAGTGAGTGAGTGTGAGTGTGTGAGTGAGTGTGTAAGTGAGTGAGTGAGTGAATGAATGTGTAAGTGAGTGAGTGTGTCAGTGAGTGAGTGTGTAAGTGAGTGAGTTAGTGTGAGTGAGTGAGTGTGTAAGTCAGTGAGTGAATGAGTGTGTGTGAGTGAGTGAGTGAGTGAATGAGTGAGTGAGTGAATGAGTGAGTGAATGAGTGAGTGAGTGTATGATGAGTGAGTGAGAATGAGTGTGTAAGTGAGGTTGTGAGTGTGTGAGTGTGTGATGAGTGAATGAGTGAATGAGTGCGTGAGTGAGCAAGTGTGTGAGTGAGTGAGTGTGTGCTGAGTGAATGAGTGAGTGAGTCTGTGTGTGTGTGAGTGAATGAGTGTGTAAGTGAGTGAGTGAGTGAATGAATGTGTAAGTGAGTGACTGTGTCAGTGAGTGAGTGTGTGAGTGAGTGTGTGAGTGAGCGTGTAAATAAGTGAGTGAGTGTGTAAGTGAGTGAATGAGTGAGTGAGTGTGTGTGTGTGTGTGAGTGAGTGTGTGAGTGTGTGATGAGTGAATGAGAGTGAGTGTGTGAGTGAGTGTGTGAGTGAGTGAGCGTGTGATGAGTGAACGAGTGAGTCTGTGAGTGTGTAAGTAAGTGAGTGTGCGTGAATGAGTGTGTAAGCGAGTGAGTGTGTCAGTGAGTGAGTGTGTCAGTGAGTAAGTGTGTAAGCAAGTGAGTTTGTGTGAGTGAGTGTGTAAATAAGTGAGTGAGTGAGTGTGTAAGTGAGTGAATGAGTGTGTGTGTGAGTGAGTAAGTGAATGAGTGAGTGAGTGAATGAGTGAGTGAGTGAGTGTGTGTTGAGTGAATGAGTGTGTGAGTGTGTAAGTGAGTGTGTATTTGTCACAATGTAGCAGCTCACTGGATAATCTGATTCATTCTGGGCTCTCCCTCAATGCCAGCAAAACTAAAGAGCTGGTAATTGACTTCAGGAAGCAAAGTACTGTACACACCCCTGTCAGCATCAACGGGGCCGAGGTGGAGATGGTTAGCAGCTTCAAATTCCTCTGGGTACACATCTCCAAAGATCTGTCCTGGTCCACCCACGTCGACGCTACCACCAAGAAAGCACAACAGCGCCTATACTTCCTCAGGAAACTAAGGAAATTCGGCATGTCCACATTAACCCTTACCAACTTTTACAGATGCACCATAGAAAGCATCCTATCAGGCTGCATCACAGCCTGGTATGGCAACTGCTTGGCCCAGGACCGCAAGAAACTTCAGAGAGTCGTGAACACCGCCCAGTCCATCACACGAACCTGCCTCCCATCCATTGACTCCATCTACACCTCCCGCTGCCTGGGGAAAGCGGGCAGCATAATCAAAGATCCCTCCGACCCGGCTTACTCACTCTTCCAACTTCTTCCATCGGGCAGGAGATACAGAAGTCTGAGAACATGCATGAACAGACTCAAAAACAGCTTCTTCCCCACTGTCACCAGACTCCTAAATGACCCTCTTATGGACTGACCTCATTAACACTACACCCTGTATGCTTCATCCGATGCCAGTGCTTATGTAGTTACATTGTATATGTTGTGTTGCCCTATTATGTATTTTCTTTTATTTCCTTTTCATGTATTTAATGATCTGTTGAGCTGCTCGCAGAAAAATACTTTTCACTGTACCTCGGTACACGTGACAATAAACAAATCCAATCCAATCCTATCCAATCATGTTTGTCCCTAGCTGGAACAAGGGTCACATTAAGAGTTTAATCACGTGATGTATTGATGACATCTTTGGCAGTTTGGGTGGGCTAATAGTCCTTGCAGCCTGTGTGAAAACACCTTCCCAATAAAGCTCTTGCTTGTTTGTATCTTTGTGGTCTGAAAGCCTATCCTTTAAAAATACCACAAAGGTGTTTGCGGGTGTCTGCACCATGTTCAGCACCATTCGCGACTCCTCAGATACTGAAGCAGTCCCTGTCCAAATGCAGCAAGACCTGGACAATATCCAGGCTTGGGCTGAGAAGTGACAAGTAGTATTCACGTCACACAAGTGCCCATCTCCATCAAAAGAGAATCCAAACGAGTAGCACAGTGGTTAGCACAATTGACTCACAGTTCCAGGGTCCCAGATTCGATTCCCGGTTTGGGTCACTGTCTGTCTGGAGTCTGCACATTCCCCCCCGTGTCTGCATGGGTTCCCCCCGCGTGCTCCGGAATCCTCCCACAGTCCAAAGATGTGCGGGTTAGGTGGATTGGCCATGATAAGTACCCCCTTCAAGTCTAAAAAGGTTAGGTAGGGTTACGGGGAGGGTGGAGGTGTGGGCTTGGGTAGGGTGCTCTTTCCAAGGGCCGGTGCAGACTCGATGGGCCGAATGGCCTCCTTCTGCACTGTAAATTTTATGATTCGATGAAACATCTCCCCGTGACATTACCATAGCTGAATCCTGGGGCTTGCCATTGATCAGACACTGAATTGGACTAAACCTATTAATACTGTGGCTACCAGGGCAGGTTAGAGGTTAGGAATCCTGCGGAGAGTAACTCACCTCCTGACCCCCCTGATAGAAATCAGATTTTCTGGTTAGCTATAGATGAGGTAGATAAAACGTTTAAATAAGAAATCATTAAGAGTAATTGACTAAATCACATTGACCATGAGAGTAAGAGAAACTGACTATCTGGGAATTAATCAGATAAGACTTAAAATGTTCATATTTTGCAAGTTGTGCAAACTGCTCGAGACTGAAGGTCAAATAGCAGAAAGACCCTTTGTGTTAAAGAACTGGGCTGAGGTTCCAGTTCCGTTTCCATGGTAATGACCAGTCAGTCCATGGTGATAAGTCCTGGTGGGGAATGTCTTTCGCTCAGACAATGTTATGGAAAATTACAAAATCACATCAAGACATTTATCTCTTAAATTGATGGACAGCCAGTTTGGTCAAATTGAGTGAATTATAAATTAGTTAAAGCCAATCACAACTGTGGAAGAGGGCAACACTTTAAGATAGCAATCTCCTTAAAAGATCAATTGTCGGGATGAGAAAACTCATTCTGGAATCACTCTAACCTATTTTCTGAAACCTATTCTGCTTGCTTTGCAAAATCGCCTTTTTCTTTTGTTTTTAATCACTCAGTCGTTTTTGTACTGTGCATCTTAATTTGAAGAAATTACCAAGAAATGTAATTGTATTTTGGATTCAACTACTGTATTTGCTAAAGACAATCCACCTGACTCGCTTGTTGCAGGGCTAGTAGGAACTTGCTAAAATTTTGTACTGAAATTGAGTTTACAAGTAGACCTTAAAAGCTGACGAATAAAGTTTCAAATAACTTTGCCAAAAAGTACAGTCTGAAACCTCTGTTATTTGGGAACTAATAATGCATACCCAGGGTTCTGAATAAACACAGAGATCCATCACCTCCTAAAGCCTGTCCACCATCTACAAGGCACAAGTCAGGAGTGAGATGGAATACTCTCCACTTGCCTGGATGAGCGCAGCTCCATCAATACTCAAGAAGCTCGACACCATCCAGGGCAAAGCAGCCCCACTTGATTAGCACCCCATCTACAAACATTCACTTCCTCCCACTGATGTACAATCTGTACCATCTACAAGATGGGCAGCACAGTGGGTAACACTGCTGCCTCACAGCACCAGGGGCCCGGGTTTTATTCCAACCTTGGGTGATTGTCTGTGCACGTTTTCCCCGTGTGTGCGTGGGTTTCCTCCGGGTGCTCCGGTTTCCTCCCACAGTCCAAAGATATACAGGATAGGTGGACTGGCCATGCTAAATTGCCGCTTAGTGTCCGAAAGGTGAGGTGAGGCTAAGAGGATATGGGGGGGGGGGGGGGGGGCAGGGTGCTCTTTCGAAGGGTTGGTGCAGACTGAATGGGCTGAATGGCCTCCTTCTGCACTGTAGTGATTCTATGGCTTCTAAGATGCACTGCAGGAACTCGTCACGGTCCCTCAAGGACGAGGGCAGCAGATTCCTGGGAACCCCACCACCTGGCCCTGATCTCATTGAACGGCGGAGCAGGCTCGAGGGGCCAGGTGGCCTACTCCTGCTCCTAGTTCTTATGTTCTAAGTCACTCACCACCCTTGGAGTTGGGGACCAAGTGCAATGTGTCAAAGTTTGCAGACGACACTAAGATGAGTGGTAAAGCAAAAAGGGCAGAGGATACCGGAAGTCTGCAGAAGGATTTGGATAGGTTAGGTGAATGGGCTAGGGTCTGGCAGATGGAATTCAATGTTGCCAAGTGCGAGGCTATCCATTTTGGGAGGAATAACGGCAGAATGGATTATTATTTAAACGGTAAGATGTTAAAACATGCTGCTGTGCAGAGGGACCTGGGTGTGCTGGTGCACGAGTCGCAAAAAGTTGGTGTGCAGGTGCAACAGGTGATTAAGAAGGCTAATCGAGTTTTGTCTTTCATTGTCCTGTACCACCCCATACCGCTCTGTCCCACCCCCTACCGTCCCGTACCACCCCCTACCGTCCTGTACCACCCCCTACCATCCCGTACCACCCCATACCGTCCCGTACCACCCCATACCGCACTGTACCACCCCCTACCGTCCCGTACCACCCCATACCGCTCTGTCCCACCCCCTACCGTCCCGTACCACCCCCTACCGTCCCGTACCACCCCATACCGCACTGTACCACCCCCTACCGTCCCGTACCACCCCATACCGCACTGTACCACCCCCTACCGTCCCGTACCACCCCATACCGCTCTGTCCCACCCCCTACCGTCCCGTACCACCCCATACCGTCCTGTACCACTCCCTACCGTCCCGTACCACCCCATACCGTCCCGTACCACCCCATAACCGCACTGCACCACCCCATACCGTCCTGCACCACCCCATACCGTCCCGTACCACCCCATACCGTCCTGTACCACTCCCTACCGTCCCGTACCACCCCATACCGCACTGTACCACCCCCTACCGTCCCGTACCACCCCCTACCGTCCCGTACCACCCCATACCGTCCTGCACCACCCCATACCGTCCCGTACCACCCCATACCGTCCTGTACCACTCCCTACCGTCCCGTACCACCCCATACCGCTCTGTCCCACCCCCTACCGTCCCGTACCACCCCCTACCGTCCTGTACCACTCCCTACCATCCCGTACCACCCCATACCGCTCTGTCCCACCCCCTACCGTCCCGTACCACCCCATACCGTCCTGTACCACTCCCTACCGTCCCGTACCACCCCATACCGCTCTGTCCCACCCCCTACCGTCCCGTACCACCCCATACCGCTCTGTCCCACCCCCTACCGTCCCGTACCGCCCCATACCGCTCTGTCCCACCCCCTACCATCCGGTACCACCCCATACCGTCCTGTACCACCCCATACCGCACTGTACCACCCCCTACCGACCAGCACCACCCCCTACCGTCCCCATCAGTAAGGCAGCTCCTTTTAAATTTCAGGAGTTTAAATTAATTTATATTAAGCTAGTATTGTGCAGTGTAGGTTAACAAGGGCTGCCCCACCCACTCACATAACTGGTTGGCAGTTAAGTGTCAGTCACTTTAATCTACTTTGATCTAAAAGCAGGTGGGGGAGGGGAGTCAATTCAGGACAGTTTAAAAAGAGCCACTTGTAAACTCACTCCCAGTGAGTTCTCCCAGTGAGACAGAGAAGACAGCCAGAGTGATGCAGCAAAGAGTGAGTTTGGGAATTTGAATCGAGGTGGGAATTCAAAGCTGGGTGGGGAGGAAGTGCTTTTTGTGACTGGTAAGTAGTGTTTTTGTTTTTCTGTTTCTTTTCATTGGTATATTTATTTATTTTTTCTTCATTGTTTATTTATTTATTTAAATTTTTGGGGGGGGAAATTGAAATTGTTGAAGTTAACCAAAGGTTTAAGACATGGCAGGAGATCTCAGACCCGTGTCATGCTCTTCGTGTGCGATGTGGGAGCTCCGGGACACGTCCACTGTCCCTGGCTCCTTCACATGCATGAAGTGTGTCCAGTTGCAGCTCCTGTTAGACCGTTTGACGGCTCTGGAGCTGCGGATGGACTCACTTTGGAGCATCCGCGATGCTGAGGACGTCGTGGATAGCACGTTTAGCGAGTTAGTCACACCGCAGGTGAAAGGTACTGAGGGAGATAGAAAATGGGTAACCAAAAGACAGAGCAAGAGTAGGAAGGCAGTGCAGGTGTCCTCTGCGTTCATCTCCCTGCAAAACAGATATACCGCTTTGGATACTGTTGAGGGAGATGGCTCACCAGGGGAAGGCAGCAGCAGCCAGGTTCATGGCACCGTGGCTGGCTCTGCTGCGCAGCTGGGCAGGAAGAAGAATGGCAGGGCTATAGTGATAGGGGACTCAATTGTAAGGGGAATAGACAGGCGGTTCTGCGGACGCAATCGAGACTCCAGGATGGTATGTTGCCTCCCTGGTGCAAGGGTCAAGGGTGTCTCGGAACGGCTGCAGGACATTCTGGGGGGGGGAGGGTGAACAGCCAGCTGTTGTGGTGCACATAGGCACCAACGATATAGGTAAAAAACGGGACGAGGTCCTACAAGCTGAATTTAGAGAGCTTGGAGTTAAACTAAAAAGTAGGACCCTAAAGGTAGTAATCTCAGGATTGCTACCAGTGCCACGAGCTAGTCAGAGTTGGAATGTCAGGATAGATAGGATGAATGCGTGGCTCGAGAGATGGTGCAAGAGGGAGGGATTCAAATTCCTGGGACATTGGAACCGGTTCTGGGGGAGTTAGGACCAGTACAAACCGGACGGTCTGCACCTGGGCAAGACTGGAACCGATGTTCTCAGGGGGGGGGGGGTGTTTGCTAGAGCTGTTGGGGAGAGTTTAAACTCATGTGGCAGGGGGATGGGAACCAATGCAGGAAGTTGGAAGGTAGTAAAACAGGGACAGAAATAAAAGGCAGTAAGGGGGAAAGTGTAAGGCAGAGAAGCCATAGTCAAAAATCAAAAAGGGCGACAGTACAAGGTACAGTGACTGAGGGGAGCTCAGTGAATAGGACCAGGAATACTAAAAGGAATAAAACAGGAAGTGAAAACATTAATGGTAAGCGACGCGGCAGGTTGTTACATGAAGATATGGGTTCAACGACAAGGAAAATTAGGAGAAAGGTTAAGAGGAAATAGAACTTAGGAGAGGTTACTGATCGAGGTGTTAAGATTCAGAACAGAGGTAAAAAAGCCAACATAAGTGTACTTTACCTGAATGCTCGTAGTATTCGGAATAAGGTAAATGAGTTGATGGCGCAAATCATCGTGAATGACTATGATTTAGTGGCCATTACTGAAACATGGTTAAAGGATGGTCACGACTGGGAGTTAAATATCCGAGGGTATCAAACTTTTCGGAGGGACAGAGTGGATGGTAAGGGAGGTGGTGTAGCTCTGTTATTTAAGGATGTCATCCGGGCAACAGTAAGGGATGACATCGGTGCTATGGAGGATAAGGTTGAATCCATTTGGGTGGAAATCAGGAATAGTAAGGGGAAAAAGTCACTGATAGGAGTAATCTATAGGCCACCAAATAGTAACATTATGGTGGGGCAGGCAATAAACAAAGAAATAACAGATGCATGTAGAAATGGTACAGCAGTTATCATGGGGGATTTTAATCTACATGTCGATTGGTTTAACCAGGTCGGTCAAGGCAGCCTTGAGGAGGAGTTTATAGAATGTATCCGCAATAGTTCCCTAGAACAGCATGTAATGGAACCTACGAGGGAACAAGCGGTCCTAGATCTGGTCCTGTGTAATGAGACAGGATTGATTCAGGATCTCATCGTTAGGGATCCTCTCGGAAGGAGCGATCACAATATGGTGGAATTTAAAATACAGATGGAGGGTGAGAAGGTAAAATCAAACACTCGTGTTTTGTGCTTAAACAAAGGAGATTACAATGGGATGAGAAAAGAACTAGCTAAGGGAGACTGGGAGCAACGACTTTATGGTGAAACAGTTGAGGAACCGTGGAGAACCTTCCAAGTGATTTTTCACAGTGCTCAGCAAAGGTTTACACCAACAAAAAGGAAGGACGGTAAAAAGAGGGAAAATTGACCGTGGATATCTAAGGAAATAAGGGAGAGTATCAAATTGAAGGAAAAAACATACAAAGTAGCAAAGATTAGTGGGAGACGAGAGGACTGGAAAATCTTTGGGGGGCAACAGAAAGCTACTAAAAAAGCTATAAAGAAGAGTAAGATAGATTATGAGAGTAAACTTGCTCAGAATATAAAAACAGATAGTAAAAGTTTCTACAAATGCATAAAACAAAAAAGAGTGGCTAAGGTAACTATTGGTCCTTTAGAGGATGAGAAGGGAGATTTAATAATGGGAGATGAGGAAATGGCTGAGGAACTGAACAGGTTTTTGGGTCGGTCTTCACAGTGGAAGACACAAATAACATGCCAGTGACTGATGGAAATGAGGCTATGACAGATGAGGACCTTGAGAGAATTGTTATCACCAAGGAGGTAGTGATGGGCAAGCTAATGGGGCTAAAGGTAGACAAGTCTCCTGGACCTGATGGAATGCATCCCAGAGTGCTAAAAGAGATGGCTAGGGAAATTGCAAATGCACTAGTGATAATTTACCAAAATTCACTAGACTGGGGTGGTCCCGGCGGATTGGAAATTAGCAAACGTGACATCACTGTTTAAAAAAGGAGGTAGGCAGAAAGCGGGTAATTATAGGCCAGTGAGCTTAACCTCGGTAGTAGGGAAGATGCTGGAATCTATCATCAAGGAAGAAATAGCGAGGCATCTGGATGGAAATTGTCCCATTGGGCAGACGCAGCATGGGTTCATAAAGGGCAGGTCAAGCCTAACTAATTTAGTGGAATTTTTTGAGGACATTAACAGTGCGGTAGATAACGGGGAGCCAATGGATGTGGTATATCTGGATTTCCAGAAAGCCTTTGACAAGGTGCCACAGAAAAGATTGCTGCATAAGGTAAAGATGCATGGCATTGAGGGGAAAGTAGTAGCATGGATAGAGGATTGGTTAATTAATAGAAAGCAAAGAGTGGGGATTAATGGGTGTTTCTCTGGTTGGCAATCAGTAGCTAGTGGTGTCCCTCAGGGACCAGTGTTGGGCCCACAACTGTTCACAATTTACATAGATGACTTGGAGTTGGGGACCAAGGGCAATGTGTCCAAGTTTGCAGACGACACTAAGATTCGTGGTAAAGCAAAAAGTGCAGAGGATACTGGAAGTCTGCAGAGGGATTTGGATAGGCTAAGTGAATGGGCTAGGGTCTGGCAGATGGAATACAATGTTGACAAATGTGAGGTTATCCATTTTGGTAGGAATAACAGCAAAAGGGATTATTATTTAAATGATAAAATATGAAAACATGCTGCTGTGCAGAGAGACCTGGGTGTGCTAGTGCATGAGTCGCAAAAAGTTGGTTTACAGGTGTAACAGGTGATTAAGAAGGCAAATGGAATTTTGTCCTTCATTGCTAGAGGGATGGAGTTTAAGACTCGGGAGGTTATGCTGCAATTGTATAAGGTGTTAGTGAGGCCACACCTGGAGTATTATGTTCAGTTTTGGTCTCCTTACCTGAGAAAGGACATATTGGCACTGGAGGGAGTGCAGAGGAGATTCACTAGGTTGATCCCAGAGTTGAGGGGATTAGATTATGACGAGAGGTTGAGTAGACTGGGACTGTACTCATTGGAGTTTAGAAGGATGCGGGGGGATCTTATTGAAACATATAAAATTATGAATGGAATAGATAGGATAGATGCGGGCAGGTTGTTTCCACTGGTCGGGGAAAGCAGAACTAGGGGGCATAGCCTCAAAATAAGGGGAAGTAGATTTAGGACGGAGTTTAGGAGGAACTTCTTCACCCAAATGGTTGTGAATCTCTGGAATTCCTTGCCCAGTGAAGCAGTTGAGGCTCCTTCATTAAAGGTTTTTAAGAAAAAGATAGATACCTTTCTAAAGCATAAAGGGATTTGGGGATATGGTGTACGGGCCGGAGAGTGGAGCTGAGTCCACAAAGATCAGCCATGGTCTCATTGAATGGCGCAGCAGGCTCGAGGGGCCAGATGGCCTACTCCTGTTCCTAGTTCTTATGTCAAGTCGCCATAAGGAGGGAGGATGTGGTGGGTATTCTAAACGGCATTAAGGTGGACAAGTCCCCAGGTCCGGATGGGATATATCCCAGGTTACTGAGGGAAGTGAGAGAGGAAATAGCTAGGGCCTTAACAGATATCTTGGCAGCATCCTTGAACACGGGTGAGGTACCAGAGGACTGGAGAATTGCTCATGTTGTCTCCTTGTTTAAGAAAGGTAGCTGGGGTAATCCAGGCAATTATAGTCCATGAGCCTGACGTCAGTGGTAGGAAAGCTGCTGGAGAAGATACTGAGGGATAGGACCTATTCCCATTTGGAAGAAAATGAGCTTATCAGGCAACATGGTTTTGTGCAGGGAAGGTCATGTCTTACCAACTTAATAGAATCCTTTGAGAAGTGACAAAGTTGATTGATGAGGGAAGGGCTGTAGATGTCATATACATGGACTTCAGTAAGGCATTTGCTAAGGTTCCCCATGGTAGGCTGATGGAGTAAGTGGAGTCTCATGGGGTCCAGGGTGTACTAGCTAGATGGATAAAGAACTGGCTGGGCAACAGGAGACAGAGAGTAGTAGTGGAAGGGAGTTTCTCAAAATGGAGAAAGGTGACTAGCGGTGTTCCACAGGGATCCGTGCTCGGACCACTGTTCCTTGTGATATACATAAATGATCTGGATGAAGGTATAGGTGGTCTGATTAGCAAGTTTGCAGATGACACTAAGGTGGAGTAGCAGATAGTGAAGAGGACTGTCAGAGATTACAGCAGAATATAGATAGATTGGAGAGTTGGGCGGAGAAATGGCAGATGGAGTTCAATCCGGGCAAATGCGAGGTGATGCATTTTGGAAGATCCAATTCAAGAGCGAACTATACGGTCAATGAAAAAGCCCTGGGGAAAATTGATGTACAGAGAGATCTGGGAGTTCAGGTCCATTGTACCCTGAAGGTGGCTGCGCAGGTCGATAGAGTGGTCAAGAAGGCATACGGCATGCTTTCCTTCATCGGACAGGGTATTGAGTACAAGAGTCGGCAGGTCATGTTACAGTTGGATAAGACTTTGGTTAGGCCACATTTGGAATTCTGCGTGCAGTTCTGGTCGCCACATTACCAGAAGGATGTGGATGCTTCAGAGAGGGTGCAGAGGAGGTTCACCAGGATGTTGCCTGGTATGGAGGGTGCTAGCTTTGAAGAGAGGTTGAGTAGATTAGGATTATTTTCATTAGAAAGACGGAGGTTGAGGGGGGACCTCATTGAGATCTACAAAATCATGAGAGGTATGGACAGGGTGGATAGCAACAAGCTTTTTCCCAGAGTGGGGGACTCAATTGCTAGGGGTCACGAGTTCAAGGTGAGAGGGGAAAAGTTCAAGGGAGATATGCGTGGAAAGTTCTTTACACAGAGGGTGGTGGGTGCCTGGGACGCATTGCTGGCGAAGGTGCTAGAGGCGGGTACAATAGCGTCATTTAAGATGTATCTAGACAGATACATGAACGGGCAGGGAGCAGAGGGATACAGATCCTTAGAAAATAAGCAACAGTTTTAGATAGAGGATCGGCGCAGGCTTGGAGGGCCGAAGGGCCTGTTCCTGTGCTGTAATATTTCTTTGTACAACCCCGCTGTACCCCAAGGCAGCATGGTGGCACAGTGGGTTAGCCCTGCTGCCTCACGGCGCCGAGGTCCCAGGTTCGATGCCGGCTCTGGGTCACTGTCCGTGTGGAGTTTGCACATTCTCCCTGTGTTTGTGTGGGTTTCGCCCCCACAACCCAAAGATGTGCAGGGTAGGTAGATTGGCCACGCTAAATTGCCCCTTAATTGGAAAAAAATGAATTGGGTATTCTAAATTTATATTTTTAAAAACCCGTAGCGCCCCTTACCGCACCGCATCGTCCCACACAACCCCACGCCACCCTGTACTGCACCTTTGGAAGGGTAGGACAGGCATGTGCCGGTAAAACGGAAGGACAGGAAAGGCAAGATTCGGGAACCATGGATGGCCAGGGAAATTGAGAATCTTGTCAAAAAGAAAAAAAGATGCATATGTGAGGTACAGGCAACTAAAAACAGATAAAGCTCTTGAGGAATACAGGGAAAGTCGAAAAGAGCTCAAGCAGAGAGTTCGGAGGGCAAAAAGGGGTCACGAAATGTCCTTGGCACGCAGGATCGAGGAGAATCCCAAGGCATCTTATACGTATATTCGGGACAAGAGGGTAGCTAGAGAAAGAGTTGGTCCACTCAAGGATGAAGCAGGGAAATTATGTGCAGAACCAGAGGAAGTAGGTGAGGTCCTTATTGAGTATTTAGCACCGGTATTCACAAAGGAGAGGGACACGTTGATTGGTGGTGTCTCAGACGGATGTGTAAACACTTTAGAACAGGTCGTTATGACAAGAGAGGAAGTGTTAGGTGTGTTGAAAAGCATTAAGGTAAGGGCAGCGTGGTGGCGCAGTGGTTAACGCTACTGCCTCACGGCGCCGAGGTCCCAGGTTCGATCCCGGCTCTGGGTCACTGACCGTGTGGAGTTTGCACATTCTGCCCATGTCTGCGTGGGTTTTGCCCCCACAACCCAAAGATGTGCAGGGTAAGTGGATTGGCCATGCTAAATTGCCCCTTCATTGGAAAAAAATGAATTGGGCATTCTAAATTTAGTTTTTTTAAAAATATTTAGGTAGACAAATCCCCAGGGCCAAATCCCCAGGGCCAGATGGCATCTATCCCAGATTACTGAGGGAGGCAAGAGATAAATCGCTGGGCACCTGACAGAAATCTTTGTGTCCTCATTGGCCACAGGTGAGATCCCAGAGGATTGGAGGATAGCCAATGTTGTCCCATTATTTAAGAATGGGTTGCAAGGATAATCCGGGTAATTATAGGCCAGTGAGCTTGACGTCAGTGACAGTGAAATTGTTGGAAAAAATTCTCAGAGATAGCATCACTAGGAAGTGAATGGTCTTATTAGCGACAGACAGCATGGTTTTATACGAGGGAGGTCATGTCTCACTGATTTAATTGAGTTTTTTGAGGGGGTGACAAAAATGATTGACGAGGGAAGGGCTGTGGAGGTTGTCTACATGGACTTTAGTAAAGCATTTGATAAGGTCCCTCATGACAGGCTGGTGCAAAAGATTAGATCACATGGGGTCAGGGGTGAACTAGCTGGATAGATCCAGAACGGGCTTGGCCATAGAAGACAGAGGGTAGATGTGGAAGGGTGTTTCTCCGAATGGAGGTCTGTAACTAGTGGTGTTCCGCAGGGATCAGTACTGGGACCTCTGCTCTTTGTAATATATATAAATGACCTGGAAGAAGACGTAGCGGGTCTGATTAGCAAGCGTGCGGATGATACTAAGATTGCAGGAGTTGTGGATAGTGATGAAGATTGTCAGAGAATACAGCAGGATATAGATAGGCTGCAAAATTGGGCAGAGAAATGGCAGATGTAGTTTAACCCGGACAAATGCGAGGTGATGCATTTTGGTAGATCCAATTCAGGTGGGAGCTATAAAATAAATGGCAGAACCATCAGGAGCATAGAGACACAGAAAGATCTGGGTGTGCAGATCCACAGATCCTTAAAAGTGGCAGCACAGGTGGAAGTGGTGGTAACGAAAGCATATGGCATGCTTGTCTTCATGGGACGGGGTATCAAGTATAAAAGCTTGAAAATTATGTTACAGTTATATCGAACGTTGGTGAGGCCACATTTGGAATACTGTGTCCAATTCTGGTCACCGCACTACCAGAAGGACTAGGAGGCTTTGGAGAGAGTATAGAAAAGGTTTACCAGGATGTTGTCACGGGTGGCACGGTAGCACAGTGGTTAGCACTGTTGCTTCACAGCTCCAGTGTCCCAGGTTTGATTCCCAGCTTGGGTCACTGTCTGTGCGGAGTCTGCACATCCTCCCCGTGTCTGCGTGGGTTTCCTCCGGGTGCTCCAGTTTCCTCCCACAGTCCAAAGATGTGCAGGTTAGGTGGATTGGCCATGATAAATTGCCCTTCGTGGCCAAAACAAACGTTAGGTGGGGTCACTGGGGTAGTGTGGAGGTGTGGGCCTAGGTAGGGGACTCTTTCCAAGGGCCGGTGCAGACTCGATGGGCCGAATGGCCTCCTTCAGCACTGTAAATTCTATGATTCTATGGTATGGAGGGTATTAGCTATGAGGAGAGGTTGAATAAACTGGGTTTGTTCTCCCTCGAGAGGCGGAGGCTGAGGGGCGACCTGATAGAAGTTTATAAAATGATTAGGGGTACAGATAGGGTGAACAGTTGGAGGCTTTTTCCCAGGACGGAAATGACAATTACAAGGGGGCACAGGTTCAAGGTGAGGGGGGAAAGGTTCAGTGGAGATGTGCGGGGGGGAGTTTTTTTACACAGAGGGTGGTGGTGGCCTGGAATGCACGGCCCAGTGAGGTGGTCGAGGCAGATACGTTAGCGACCTTTAAGACTTATCTGGATAGGCACATGAACAGATGGGGTATAGACGGACACAGGCGGTTGGTCTGGATAGGACACATGGTCGGCGCATGTTTGGAGGGCCGCAGGGCCTGTTCCTGTGCTGTATTATTCTTTGTTCTTTGTACCGCACGTACAACCCACTCCGTACCGCTGCTCCTCGATTGGATTGGTGTACAACCCACTCCGTACCGCTGCTCCTCGATTGGATTGGTGTACAACCCACTCCTTAGCGCCGCTCCTCGATTGGATCGGTGCAGGTGGTTGTGCGAAGCTTTAAAAAAAGCCATGAAAAAGCAACCAGCAACATCCTTGCTGACCAGACCGGCACCTTTTCTTATTACCTACAGAACAGCTCTCCACAGGACCACCGCAGTAACTGCTGCCGAGTTGCTGATGGGTCAGTGTATCCGGACCAGGTTGGAATTGATGTTTCCCAACTTTGACAGGAGGGTGGAGGCAAGTCAGCGTGTGCCAATGAGATATCGCGATTCGACATCAACAGAGAACATTT